>NC_045774.1:52101465-52407241 GCF_008692025.1 Phocoena sinus
TAAAAAGAAAAGTGATAACAGGACTTCTGAACAGAGAGAGATTTATCATGTAAATGATAAAAGCCCCCTCCCCTTTTTTTAATGGGTTACCATAGCCTTCTGCATCTGTCTATTTCTTCCTCTTCTCGCATCAAACCAAAGGAAGAGAATATGAGAAAGTTAATTCCATGGAGATTGAAATTTGCCTCCAAAAATTAGCTTTCCCCGGTGAAGGAGATGGTAAAATCAGGTACCCAAGTTCTGAAGGGTGTTCACTTCCTTGCAGATGCCTTCTGTGCTCTCTTATTAATAGGTAAGAATGCTCAAGATAGCAAAGAAAAGGCTTGCCCTGTTCCTTTATATTCTGATACCTTTCCAGCTCCGTAACTGGAGAGCCCAGCAAGGATTGCTTCTCCTCCCAAACCAAACTTAGCTAGCTGGCTGCTTCAACTTGGGGGCTAGCAGATCTAGTAGATATCTGATTTGTGACCTTTTAAAATCCTCATACACTATACCCAAACAATTTTGGGATGTGTCCTTTCTCTGTTCCTCTGTCCACCAACAAATCTTACATATATATACTAAACTCCACCTCTTAATACCAATGCAAATGCAAGGAGAGTTTGTTTTCAGTAAGACATGTTTTCTCTAAAGAAATTGATGATATTTCTTCCAGTGCCAAGGCAGACCTTTAAAATATCATTTTTTTAATATCATTATTTTTGTAGCCACCAATATAATATTTTACTCAAACAAGAATCATTAGTGAATAATTGGTTAAAACAATTAGATGAATTGTTAGTAGGGAACTGAATATTCACAGGGACTCAAAGCACCCTACAGATTACTTATTGAAGACAAAGGGAGGAAGCGAACAAACTTAGTCTCACCAGTAACGAGACAACTGATATTGTATGACTCCTGATGTAATGGAGAAGTGTTCAGCATCATCTCTGTAGGAGTCTTTTCAAAAATATTTTAACCTGAATCTAATCATGTGAAAACAATTAGACAAGTCCAGGAGAAGGGACATTCTGCGGGGCAACTGACATGGATTCTTTTAAAAAATGCCATATTATAAAAGAAAAGGTGGTGGTGTGGAGAATGTTGTAGATTAGAAGAGATTAAAAAGCCGTGACATCCAAAGGGAATGTGTGATTTTTAATTTGATCTTGGATTGGGATAAACATAGCTCTAAAGGACGCTACTGGTTGGACCAGAAATTTTGAATACAGACATTATCTTAAATACTATAGTAAACGTTAAACTTGTTGGATGTGGTCATGGGTTTGTAGTTATGTAGGAGAACACCATTGTTCTTAGGAGATAAATGCTGACATATTTAGGGATGAGATATCATTATGTTTATAATTTACTCTCATATAGTCAGCAAATGATCATCTAGAGAGAAAGCAAAGATGACAAAATATTAGCAACTAATTAATCTAGTTGTAGGGCAAATGGGTGTTCATTATGTTCTTTCAACTAAAAAATTGGAAAGAAAGATAGTTTTTCTTGAAGGCTGAAGAAGAGAATCTTATTTTTTAAATTGTTATTCTAAAATATAGCTGGTAGCATTGGGGAAGAATAACATGATAAGAAGAGATGATCAGTCTCTAGCAATTTCTGCACTCCCTGCTGTGGAATATTAGTTTTCTGCTTTTAGAAGAAGGTTTTTCCATATCCAGTTTTCAAGTCCAGATAGCAGTAGTTAGAAATTGGAAGCAGTTCATTTATGTCATCCAATCCTTCTTTGTTACCTGACTTATAAAAAAGCATTTGTTTCTTAAAGTAAAAGACCACATTGTACATCCATTACTTACCAACAGAGAATCTATCTGCCTTTGGTCTGCAGAGACTGGTATATAAACCTTTGGAATTAATCCCTCTATGCATCCTCTCAATCAGAGCACTGGCTTTGTTTGCTTTGGTGTAGAATATTGTTTTACAACGCTCACTGTAGCTGTCAGAGGAGGCCTTCAATGTCATGAGCACTGGCACACTAGCTTGTCTATTTTCACATTTTTTTAAGATAAAACAAGGTTCGAACCACACATTCTCTGTGAACTGCTAAAGACTGGGAAAAATTACTTTCTTTTCTCATGACCTGGATTGACAAGAAGCACACCTACAGGAGGCAAAAGATGAGTGAATCCCTTTTAAAGACCCAAGTAATGAAGTCCTCAGGGAATCGCCGTGTGTGGCAGAATTTACAGTGGTTTCTGGAGACGAACAGTGTGGCAGGAAGAGGTTCAGGACTGCCGGCTATTGAAATACAGTCTGCATTTATTTTATATCAGCCTATTTTGGGCCCCAGTGAGGAAGTTATTTTAATATCTTGCTCTGCTAGAAATATACATGGTAAGTGGTAGATGTCAGAAAAAGAGGGTAAAGTTACTCCATTCTCCTTGAGACTTACGGAGCTTATATAGTTGTTCTCTTTGAAATAAACACTGATGCATACAGAGCATAAATTGAAAAGGATGTTAGACATAGTCCACACCAGTGATCCTCAGAATTCAGGGCTAGAATATTAAGGATCTGCGTTTTTAATAGGCTACCCAGGTGATTCTTATACAGCCAGCCCAGCATTTGGGGATGCCTTTTCTGACCCAGTACTCTTACTTTACAGATAAGAAAATGAAGACCCACGTAAAAATGTAAAATTAATTGAGGTATTAACCTATCATGGGCTAGAAACCATATTTTCTGGCTCCCAGCATATCCATTTCCTAGGAGGTCACAGTGCCTCTTAAAGTAGTCATAGTTAAGAGCTTAGGCTACCTGTTTCCCTCCGTAGCAGTGCCTACTTACCACCTGAGGCTTGGGGGAGTACATTTGAAATCTGAGGTCTCCTGCCCTCCAGTCAGGCTCTTTTCTCTTCAATACACTGATACCAAGATTGAGGCACTCAATTACTCTAAACCGCTGCATCTGTGAGAAGGCTGGTAGATGATTCTTTTGTTCTATCCTTTTGTTGTTTGAGTTTCATGAATTCTTAGAATTTATTTTCTATAGATTCCCTTCTTCAGTCTACTTCTAAATAGAAGTTGAGTAATAAAGTCAAAATATGGTACTGTTCAATACGAGTAAAAATTATTTGTAAGGCACCAGGTAGTGGCTCCACATCAACTGCATACTGACTGAATCTAAACACCCAGCTTTCTTAGAACTAGGAGAGAGTAACAGGAACTTTGCTTTGTAAGTTTCCTGAATAAATGGTACATAACCAACACTTATTAAGAAAAAGCATTTATCCATTCATTCACCAGATATTGACCATCTACTATCTACAAGCACTGATCTAGACATGGAATACTGTTATGATCAGGAGAGAAAATGTCTATACCCTCATGGAGCTTAAGTTCTAGAGGGAGATTGTATGTATTGTATGTATGAAAACAAGACTATGCAACCCCCAGAGGAAGATTTTTATTTGTTCTGTTCCTGGCTGTGTCTCCAGTGCCCGAGCAATACCTAACACATAGTAGGTGCACAATGGACAATTACTGAGTGAATGAGCACCATCAGATGAAATAGAAACTATAGCCCCTCCCAAATTAACTTTTTTACAAAAAGAAATAGAATTTGGTAATGGTCAATGAGAAATATTACTTACGTAGGGGATTAATCATTTACATTTGTTTCTAATTTGCTGTATTTTGTAAACTCTAAAAGCTTTTTGTGAAAAAATTTTTATATCAGTGTGTACTTTCAGGCTTGCGTCTGGCATACATAGATACTAACTCACATAACAGCTGGAAATATATATTATATACCTATAAAGATCTAAATATTTATAGTATTTTGTTTTATAAAATAAATTATACTTTTATGTACAAGCTAAAGCAGTCAAGGGTGAAATGGTTTCACAGGACTGGAATGTTTGTTGTGATAAAATAAAAAGGACATTCAGGTGAGCAGCATATCAACAGTTACAGCCTATTCGGGTGGTAATGGCCGTGGTAATCGTGCTGTCATTTTATGTAGGCTTCTAGTCTCAGCTTTCAACACGTTTAAGAGCTGGACTTCCCTGGTGGCGCAGTGGTTGAGAGTCCGCCTGCCGATGCAGAGGACGCGGCTTCTTGCCCCGGTCCGGGAAGAACCCCCATGCCGCAGAGCGGCTGGGCCCGTGAGAGCTGATGTTGAACAAATAGGGATTTACATACATGGCGTTTCTTTGCCGTCATCCCCAGCAAAGTATATCTCCACTGGTGAAAGGGGGTGGCCAAGCTACTAATACAAAATAAAGTGAGAAAAATAAATAAATACATAAATAAAAAATAAAGTGAGAAGGTTTGAAAACAGCTTGTGATTCTGTAAAAATATTGAATCACTATATTGTACACCTGAAACTAAAATAATATTTTAAATCAACTATACTTCAATTTTTTAAAAAAGGAAAATAGCTTGTAACTGATTAAGCACAAGTACTTCAAAATAATAGAATTCTCTAAGATGATTAGTTTATAAACAAGGTATGTGATGAGACTACTCTAGATGTCCTTATCTGTAAACAGCATTATTAGTTACTGTTACTACCTGAAAAAACTGATTTTTTTTCCTGAGACAATTGGGGAAATGGCTCAATACGTCCAAAAGGAAAAGTCCACCTACATCATTGTAAATTATAGTTTCTCTGCACTTTACACTGCAACCTCAAGATATGAAAGGTACTCAACTTTCTAACTTTCAACAGATACCACTTTCAACACTTCTAGCATGTCCTTTGTGTTAAACACTGTAAGGTGAGGATGTTGAAAGTGCAAGAATGAAGAAGAGGTGGTTAGAACAGAAACAAGACTGAAAGTAGTGAGGAAATGGCAGATGTGTTTCAGGAATGAGTTGTTTGACAGTAGGAACAATTCCACAGGGCTCCTAGTTTGTGCGTCATTGGAAAAGTGCTGTGCCTGGGCAACCCATGCTGATCAGCAAGAGACAGGGAAAGGATGAACAATTGAAAAGGTGGAAAACTGGTGACCACAGGATCAGCCTCCATGTCAGATATCCCTTAACCTAAAATGAATTCGAGAGACAGCTGAGAGTTTGAGAACTTAAAGACTAAGCATATTGTGAAATGCTGCTGCTGAAATTTTGGTCACAAGCCATGGATTATTCATGAGATCAAGGCCAATTCATATTTGCACAATATGAAAGTGAGTAGCTAGGTCATGCCAATTCATATTTGCACAATATGAAAGTGAGTAGCTAGGTCATGAGTGCACTATGCAGACGTGCTCAGGGGCTCCACACTGCACCTGCAGAAGTTATAGTGTGGGGAGAGAGATTTCAGTGTAGACAAAACTGTTTTATCTTGGGAAAAGATGTCCATAGACAAACAAACAAGTAAATATGAAATCTCTGAGCAGAGAGAAGAATGAGCCTGGTTTTAAAATACCTGCAAGAACCGATTCTCATTCCTGTTGGTATATTGCATCTCAGGACTAATTCAAACCCTTCTTAGTTCACTGAAACTCCTAGATCCCCAAAACATCTTTGAAGAGCAAATTGAAAACCACGAATTCTTTTTTATAGTATATTGGTTGCAGAGGCCTTTTGGTTCACTGAAAGTGTACAAGTCACGGTTTTAACTGAGTCGTTTGTGATAGTGCCAACAGCTATACATGACCAATGTCTTATTAGAAGTTGCTTTTTATGAAAACAAGAAACACAAAATGCAGGCATCTTTTGGATAAATTTTTAAAAGATTATAAAGAAGCGAGAAGAGTCAGGATTAATGTTATAAAGATCTCATTTTCTCTCCTGAAAGTAATCTACCCACATTTATTATCTGTATAGTGTCATTTTGGATTCAGGAACAAAATGGTCTCAAGACCTAACCTGTTCATAAGTTGAAGGGCTCTTGCTCTGTGCAGAGGTGGCAGGAAAAGTTTGTTCTGAAGTCCACAAAAAATGAGCTTACCTACCAGCAAATACTAACACATTGGTTGTCTCTATTATGTTCAGATTTGATACATACACTTTTGAGTATATGTTTTCATTTTAAGTTGTTCTTTAATAACTAAAAATAATTTAAAATAAAATGTGACCTCATACAGGATGTCTCCTACCTCCAGCTTTCTTCCCTTTCCTCATCCCTGGTGACAGTGGGATGGAGGTGGGTGTCTTTTGGCATGATACAACATATTAAAAATTATGCCAAAACAAGTGGAAAACTTGACCCCATAGATTACTAATTGTAGAGAAGGAAATATGTCATTACAGTGGAACCATCTGATAGTCACCACTTTAACCAAGTGATCAAATTTATAGCATTACTAAGAGTAGGACAGCCTGACATCTGGTGCCTTCCACATTGATGCAATATGAAGTATATAATATTCCATGTAAAATATTCTTGCCAAAAATGTTTAACCTAAACCTAAGCAAGCTTCTTCAAACCCAACTTTCAGTTTGTAAGCACACAGAGACAAGTTAAATGGCACAATGAAGAAATAATATGACAAATCCAGAAAGAGACATTTTATACGACAGCTGCCCTGGTCTCCTCAAAAAGTCAATTATTTTAAAAGTTAATGATTTTTATTTTCATTTCTTAAAAAACGGGGAGGGGCTAGTCTAGATTTAAAAGGCGAAACAGAGACATAAAAACCAAGTGCAGGGCTTCCCTGGTGGCGCAGTGGCTGAGAGTCCGCCTGCCGATGCAGGGGACGCGGGTTCGTGCCCCGGTCCGGGAAGATCCCACATGCCACGGAGCCTGCGTGTTCGGAGCCAGTGCTCCGCAACGGGCGAGGCCGCAACAGTGAGAGGCCCGCGTACCGCAAAAAACAAAAAAAAAAAAACCAAGTGCAATGTGTGAATCTTGATTAATTCTAGTTTGAGAAAAAAAGCTAAAATAAAATATATTCTTGGGACAGCAGGAGAAATTTGAACATGGGTTGTATGTCAGATGAAATGGCATTATTGTTAGTTTTTTTAATTTGTAAGTGATCATGTATGAGATGTCCTATGCTTATGAGTTGTGTGCTGAAGCACGAAGGGGTGAGAGGTCATGGTGTCTGCCACTGTCAAACCTAGAGTGTATATGTGTGCTTGTGGTACTGTTCTTACAACTCTTCAATATGTTTGAGAGTTTTATTTATATGTATACACATACATGTATATATATCACTATATACATATATACAGACAGAGAAGGGGAGAGGTGAGGGGGGAGAGAGTTGACATTCTTTGAGAAGCAAAAGTTATAGAAATACTAAATGATTTTTAAAGAGCTAATTAATTTCCCCCTCTTTTCTGTTTTAGGCTCAACGGAAAGGAAGATTAGACTATGCTAAGGTAGGTAGATTTTGTACCTTCTACACAGTTTTATACATTTCAATTTGATGCTTGGTTTTTGTTTATATTTGAAAGGTCAAAAGAGAGTCATCACATTCAAAGCTGATTAGCAGGTAAAATAGGATTCATTTAATGATAAGCTTATTTACTGAATGCCTGCGTCATTCCAGACACTGTTAGGTGTTGGAAATACAAGAGTGAACCAGATCAACTCTTTCTTTCATGACATTTACAAGCTAGTGGGGGAGATGGGTAACTAATAAACAACTAAATGGATGCATAATATAACGTCAAATGGTGGTAAGTGTTGTGAAGAAAAACTGGGTAAGCACCAACCATTGCTGGAAAGATGCCTTTGGACTATGGAAAACAGCTTTTAGCATCATCAGCTAATACCTGGGAAGCACCATTCAGGGCAGATTTGGATTTCTAAAGGCAGTATTTTTCATATCACCTGTGGGGCTTTTGAAGACATACATGCCTGGGTTACCACAGCATAATACCCTCTTCTACCAACGTCAAAATCCACTGGTGGGCAGAGCAGGGCGGGGGCAGAATGGAAGGGTTTGAAAAAAGGCTCCACAGATAATTCTGACACACAACCTTGTTCAAAAACTGCTGTGGGGCTTCCCTGGTGGCGCAGTGGTTGAGAGTCCGCCTGCCGATGCAGGGGATGCAGGTTCGTGCCCCGGTCCGGGAAGATCCCACATGCCACGGAGCGGCTGGGCCGCTGAGCCTGCGCGTCTGGAGCCTGTGCTCCGCAACGGGAGAGGCCACAACAGAGAGAGGCCCGCGTAGTGCAAAAAAAAAAAAACAAAAAAAAACTGCTGTGGGATTTCAGATTTCAGTGCACCGGTGCAAGCCTATGAACACACTTGGGTCACATTCTGTTTTCTCCTGAGGAACAAATGGAATGTTTTAGCAAGTGTATGGGATGCATACAGCTGCTTGGCTAAAGGAACACGCTAACCATCTGGTTTTCGCAACGGTCAAGAATAGCCAGAGTGTGAGCACACCTGCACGCCAAAGACAAGGAGGAAGAAGTGGGACCTGTAAGAGCTCTGCTTGCAGTGGGACAACCAAAACCCTCAGTGATCTCTCCAAGGTTGATCCAGAACCTTGTGCTCTCCTGACAGCCCCGGAGCGCACACCCCTGGCTCCATGCCTTTTCCTTGCCTGAAATGCAGGTCCTCCTTTTCTCTATCTCACAGACTTTTGCATTCTTCAAGAAAAATTAGATTAATAGGAGCACCTCTAAACTGAGGACTTCTATATCTGTCACTGTATCTTAGATGTCTACTTGAGCCTAATACCCAAATGGTCTCCCACAGGCAAAGAAGCTCAAAGTGTCTTAAACTGAACTCAGCATCTTGCCAACATCTCTGGACCCTTTTTTTTTTAATAGACTTTTATTTTTCAGAGCAGTTTTAAGTTCACAGCAAAATTGAGCAAAAAAGTATAGAGAGTTTCCATTACCCCCTGACCCCACACAGGCACAGCCTTCCCCACTACCAGCATCCTGCTGCAGAGTGGTACCTTTGCTACAATCAGTGAACCTGCATTGATGCATCTTTATAACCCAAAGTCCATCGTTGACATTAGGGTCCAGTCTTAGTGTTTTATCTCTGGTCCTTGTTACTCATTCTGTCTCCTGATGTTGGCACTGTCATCCCACCAGTCAACCGTGTGAGAAACTTAGAAGTCACTCTCAAATGCTCTTAACCCCTCACCGCTATGTTCCATGACCAAGTCACATCAGTTTTATATCCTACATTTTCTTGAATCCAGCCCCTCCTCTTGGTCTCTCTTTCATTGTTCATGGTGAGTCTCCTCATCTGAACCACTAGGAAGCCTACTGACTGGTCTCTATGCCTCTCTTTTGTCCCCACAGATCCATCGCCAGCCAGAATGTCTATCTAAACCACAAATCGGGTAGTTTCACATTCCAGCTTAAAACCTTCCTTGGCTCCATGTGTCTATAAGGCAAATTCAGAGCTTGCTAGAGTGGCATATAAAGCACTGTGGTCTCATCCCCTGGAGGGACTCTCCAGCTTTGTCCCCTCCTACCCTGTGCTCCAGCAGCACCAAATTACATAAAACATACAGTTTCTATTCTCCGTGCCTTGACCCATGCTGTCCCCTCTGCTTGGAATGCAGCAGTGTCCCCCTTAATCTGGCTACCCCTGCCTCTTCTGTAAGGCTTAATGTAGGATCATCTCCAAGAGGAAGTCCTTCCTGGTTCTCTAGGCTGGATGAGGTGCTCCATTCTCTAACACACTGTGCATCTCTCAGTCATTGCACTTAACTCTGTTATTTTATAATGACCATTTATGAGACAGATCATAGACTGTGAGCTCTTTGAGGGCAGAGACAGTATCTTTTTTTTTTTTTTTTTTGCGGTATGTGGGCCTCTCAGTGCTGTGGCCTCTCCCGTTGCTGAGCAGAGGCTCCGGATGTGCAGGCTCAGCGGCCATGGCTCACGGACCCAGCCGCTCCACGGCACGCGGGATCCTCCCGGACCAGGGCACGAACCCGCGTCCCCTGCATCGGCAGGCGGACTCCCAACCACTGCGCCACCAGGGAAGCCCCCCAGAGACAGTATCTTATTTGTATTCTTGGTGCCCAGCACAGTGCTTGGCACTTGGTAAATGGTGAGTGAGTGAGTGAGGCCATAAGAAAATAGAAGACCCATGAAGTTAGTTACAGGAGATATTCTGGTATAGGGTTTTTTATTTCAGTCAAAGAGGAAAGGAAAGCTTTTGACACAAGTTGCAGGTATCAGCAGGCATAAGAAGATTGCTTGGGAAGGTTATAATAAACTAGCTTGGAGATAAATGCTGGGATTTCACTGGGATAGTAAAGGAAATAACTTATAAATGAAAAAGTAAGGGAAATGACATCATGATTTGGCAATAGAGTGATCATTTATCATTGATGCTTATTTATGACTCAGAGAACTCCTTTAGGATTTCTTATTGCAGAAGCACCTGATAGTGGAAGAGACTGGAAGAAAAGAAAAGAATATGGGGCACAGATAGAACACCCTGAACCGAGCAATGGCTCTGTTACCAACTCACTGCAAAATCTGTTATCAGCCACTCAACCTTTTAGGTCTTCCCTCAGTTTCCTTAGTATAAAAGGAGCAATTTAGAATAGTGCTGTTCTACTCTTTAGGCCCAAATTTGAGAGGAGACGTTCTTTTTGGGGGAGAGGGGACATTCTTATCTTGTATACTACTGCGGTCCGGATTCATTCCTTCATCCGCTTCATACACCCAAGCACTGTGGATCTGATATTTAATGTGGGCGAGGTGCTGTGCTGGGGCTGACTACCGCCACAACCAGGACTGACTCAGACCTTCCTATTGAAAGTCCACCTTTTCTCTGTTTTTTCTCTCTTTAACATTTATCATAATCTAAAATTATCATTTTTATTTAGTTGCTTGTTTTTTCTGTCTTCTTCCACTAAAATGTAAGAGCCCTGAAGGCAGGGCCTTCAATGGCCTTGTCCATGGTTGCATCGTCTGTACCCAGCACAAGCTTACGTATAGGGGTGACAAATGCGTATGGATGAGTGCTGCATTGGTGCGATGCTAGGAGAAGTGCAGGAAGCTAAGAGGTCTGGAATTGGGGTTTGTAGACTCAAATTAGCCGTTTAAAGAGTATATTGACTATATAACACAGTCCATCCCTATGTTCAGTAGCCCTAAGTTTGCCTTCCCAAGTGCCCAGTGAGAATATTTCTCATGCCAATAAACAGAAACCCACCCTGCTAGGGTATGTGGTGCTGTGCTGATATTTAAGGGGTCTAGGCGATTAACCCAGACCTATCATCCATACATAGACCCAAATCCAAGTACCATGGGTAAAAACAATTATATCCATCCCTACCAAGTGTCGGGGAGACATCTGCAGGGTCCAGCTCACGGTATTGTCTCTTACGTAGCATATCATGGGTCCATGATATGGTCCTGGTGCTCATGCTGACTGAGCAGGCATCATGCTAGGCAGCTTAGGACTCCCCTGGTGGGTTTATCTGTAAAACTACTTTTTTTTTTTTTTTTAATTTTTGGCTGCGCCAGGTCTTAGTTGCGGGCACGCAGGATCTTTGTTGCGGCTTGTGGGATCTTTAGTTGCAGCATGTGGGATCTTTAGTTGCGACATGTGAACTCCTAGTTGCAGCTTGCATGTGGGAATCTAGTTCCCCGACCAGGGATTGAACCCGGGTCCCCTGCATTGGGAGCGTGGAATCTTACCCACTGGACCACCAGGGACGTCCCTCTGTAACAACTACATTGAAAAACTCAATGGCCATTTCTGGAGAGTGTCATGAAATTTATTTATTGCTGGAGATTTCTTTATTTCCAAGTGGTGAGTGTTTTCTCAAAAGCCAAATTTTATCTGAAAAATCAGATTTTAAGAACCATAGAAAATTATTTTGACCATGTGCTCTATGGCTTTGTATACCAGCTCTCCAATTTTGTCAGTCTCAGAATGGCAAGGAAGCAGGGGAGAGGGCAGAAGTGACGATCAAAATCAGTCTCAGCTAGATCTCGAGAGTGCCTGTCACATTCAGCAAAACAGTGGTCTGTCCTCAAACACTCAGAAAAGAAATTGAATTACTTCTTAATTGAGTTCCTGTGGCGATGAAGCCTGGATGTGAAGGCTTTACACTGCTGCACTGCCTTTATCATCTAAAGATATCAAAGCGCTCAGCAACTATTCATTCATTAAGTCTCTCCCGCCTCTGGAAGGTGGTTAACACCAGCACAGGAGCACTCTACCTACTCCTGAAGCTCATCCACCCAGGGCTGGGCAGGAATGGAAGCTGTTTAACTGTAAGGCAATTCTACCCAGCTTCTAAAATGAAAAAAACAAGAAGTATCTTACGTACCTAGTTAAAGCTGCAGAAGTTTTATTGGACAGAATGTAATTACCAGAAGTGAATTGTGACCAAAAAACCGGTGCCGACGGTTTTGCTCATATGCGCGATGCAATGGGGATCTTCATTACAGTGATTGGTCTGCAGCCCTGAGTGTGTATCGCTCACGGAATAGGGAACTAGTCCATGTTCCCTAGGTTTCTGGCCCCAGGCAGATTGAGTTCAGTGTTACAGGGAAGAGTGCCACCTATTGAATTGTAGAAATTCATGGGCGTGTGTCAGGACCAGTGGAGAAGTTTCTCAGGCCACATGCACTCTTGGTTTGCTATGGTAACTAATATATATGTCTGAAGGAAAACGAGCATGTTGACTACTCTTACTTAGAAAAACATCTACAAACGTCTGTGTAATTTCCCCAGCTGGAGCTGAGCGTATGCCGGTAGTTTAGCCTACTGCTACTTGAAAGAAGCATGCTGCTCAGAGACTGAGGCAGATGGTATTTTTACCACTTCAGGCAAAACATGGCACCTATGGTTTGGCTTTCTACAATTTTAATTTTTTAACACTTTCAAAAAGGCTGGCTTAAATATCTCCATCACAGAGATACAGACTTTTTCTCAATTTCCTGTTAATAATTGCTTCAGGCATGCAAATATGAATAAATATCACTTGGTCAAAACCAGACTCTCAGCCATGTGGGCCGGCCTCCTGCTCATTCTTCCCCAAGTGCCTAGGACTGGGCCTTACATGGGCTTTGACAGTCATGCTGATTTTGACACAAAGACTCTAAATGGTTTGCAGGAGCTTTCTTTGTATCCATCTCCAGTCTTGACTGTGTAGTTCATATAATTTTCCCCACGACTCAGTACAGAAAAGAAAGTTGTTTTTCATGTCTTCTTACTGAGGTTCACTCGAAGCACAGAGAATTGCTCAAGGTTAAGCCCTTGGTAAAGAAAGATTTTGCAGGTGTTGATTTATCAGGTATCCAGTTCTCAGTCAAACGTGAGAGAGGTTTTTTGAAAGGAGTGGGTTTTTGCCATGCCCCCTCTCCTGGAATTTGTTCAGGGTCCCAGAGTAGCGCGTTCCCCTGCCTCTCAGGCACAGCGTCTAGAGCCCCTGCCCTCCTCTTTCCTCCCTGCCCTCGGAAGGCCCTGCACATTTTGTTTTATTATAAAACGCATTTGCATAGGGTACGCATTAAAATTCCCTTCCTAGCAGCAAACTGTGCTGTCCACAGACATTTGCATTTGCATGATCACATATCATCATTTCCCTTTAAGAAGAAAAAGAGTCTTTCCTTTCCAAGGCTTGCCCTTTAGCCATTTCTTCTCATTTATTATCCATAGATTGCTTCAGCCATTTTGCTGCCTATTGAATCCAAAATTCTTTTTTGAACCTTGAGTATAGTATAGGAAATTTTCTGTAAGTATTACTGTCCTTTGTTTACTGACAAAGCCAGACACTTTTTTTTTTGGCAGACAATTTTTTCCTGCTTGTTCTTTCCCATAACCCTAGCTAACTGGCTCTGAGAATTTTTCACATTGGCACATTTAGAGACCAGATGTTGCTGTGTTTCCTCTTCCCTGTACCCCTTTCTTGGGCAGATGCTCCTTCTCCTACCCTGGGACTTCGCATTAGCTCCTCTGGTAAAGTATTCCAAACAGCATCACTGTATGCACTCAATCTCTCATTTCTTCTAACCTCTTGAAGCTGTCCTAACACTTAGGATTTCTGTTTTAGTGATAATTATGGAGACTATGTAGAAGCATTGACATTCCCCTCTCCCATCGTTTTTCATTAAAGACTTGGGGTCCAATTAGATGAGATGTTTATAAAACAATTTAAAGGAAAAAAATCCAAATCCAAATACCATTATGATATGGATGCAGCTATATAAAATTTTATATGCTTGATAAAGACTGAATGACAACGTGTAAAAATGTAAATAAGGGCATTAAGGTAATACATCTGAGCAGGGTTTTTTTCTGAAAGGTGTCTGTTTTAGAAGTGTAGACTCTGATTTGAATTGGAAATTTTCCAGATTACAACCTGAGCTACTGAGAATTGAAAAATAACTTTCCTGAACTCGTGTTTTTAGTGACATAACCAGCATTTAATTCTAGGCTCCTAAAGAATTGCTTGCTTCTATGGCGATAGAAGGAATACACCATTGGAAAATGTGGGGTTTTTTAAAGATTTTTTTGATTGAAGTATAGTTTATTTACAATGTTGTGTTAGTTTCAGGTGTACAGCACAGTGATTCAGTTATATATATTTAATTGAATATATGTATATATATTCTTTTTCAGATTCTTTTCCCTTATACGTTATTACAAAATATTGAGTATAGTTCCCTGTGCTGTACAACAGGTCCTTGTTGGTTATCTATTTTATATATAGTTGTGTATACATGTTCATCTCAAACTCCTAATTTATCTCCACCCCTTCCCCATTGGTAACCATAAGTCTGTTTTCGGAAATGTGATTTTTTTTACACTGTGAATTTTTTTGTGAGGGCTGAAGTTGTGGTTGAGGTGCTGGGGAACAGTTGAGGAAGACAGAAACGTCGTACACCGAGCCCGCAGTGCAGGCGCTGATCTGATGACCTACCCACAGCAGAGGGGTGGGTGCTGGAAGACACTGCCAGAACAGCCATCTGAAAGTTTTAAATCCTCCATTCCTTGTTTCCTTAAAAAATCAGATAAAACCAGTTGTTTTTCTTTTGGCAATCACATTTCAGAAAAGTGGGGTATTTTTTGTTTTGGGTTTCCTTTTTTTTCAGCAATAATGAATAGGTTTTGTTTAATTTTTTTTCAAAACAATTAATTTACTAAAGCCAGTTTTTGCAACCACTGCTTTGATTACAAATCTCCTTCAAAATACAGTTATCAATGATGGAAAAATAATCATTGATCAATTTCTGTCTGTAATAAAGCAAAGAAGCTTTTGTACCATGTGAAACTTTTAATCAAAAATAAATTCTAGGACTTCCCTGGTGGCACAGTGGTTAAGAATCCGCCTGCCAATGCAGGGGACACGGGTTCGAGCCCTGGCCTGGGAAGATCCCACATGCCGTGGAGCAACTGAGCCCGTGCGCCACAACTACTGAGCCTGTGCTCTAGAGCACACAAGCCACAACTACTGAAGCCCGCATGCCTAGAGCCCGTGCTCCACAATAAGAGAAGCCACCGCAGGGAGAAGCCCACACACCACAACAAAGAGTAGCCCCCACTCACCGCAACTAGAGAAAGCCCGTGCACAGCAACAAAGACCTAACGCAGCCAAATAAAATTAATTAATTAAAAATAAATAAAATAAAAAATTAATTCTACATGCAATAGTCAGTATCTTGAGCCAAGAGTTGTGCCTTATTATGAGCCCTCAAGTCTTTTTGCAAAACAGTCACCCTCTGGACATTCATTCATTCATTCCCTATTATCAAGCTAGTTCTTTTCCTCCTTAAGTCTCTGAGTGTATTGTTTTACATTTGTCCCCAGTGACTATCATCTTGCCCTGATGATCTATTCCACTAATATCTTAATGTTATTTTAAAATTAGATTCTTGTTCTCTGAGGTGTTAACAATCTCACACACTTCAATGGCATCAACAGATTTAATGATCATAATCTCTAGTCCCTTGTGGACCATGAATAAAATTATTAAATGATAAAAATGATAAGCCTCTTTGTGACATCATAAAATATTGCCACCCTCTAAGTTGTTCACCCAAGTACTACTGATACTCTTTATTTTTTATTTTATTTTATTTTTTAAAATTTTATTTATATTTTGTCTGCTTTGGTTCTTTGTTTGCTGTGCGCGGCTTTCTCTAGTTGCGGTGAGCAGGGGCTACTCTTCGGTGCGGTGTGCGGGCTTCTCATTGTGGTGGCTTCTGTTGTTGCGGAGCACGGGCTCTAGGCACGTGGGCTTCAGTAGTTGTGGCACACGGACTCAGTAGTTGTGGCACATGGGCTTAGTTGCTCCGCGGCACGTGGGATACTCCCCGACCAACGCTCAAACCCGTGTCCCCTGCATTGGCAGGTGTATTCTTAACCACTGTACCACCAGGGAAGCCCTATTGATACTCTTTAAATTCAATCCTCTAGGCAGTTATAAATCTTCTTTATTTTTCTTCAAATCATATATTCCTAGCTTATTGGTCTTGAATCTCTAATTTTATATATAAAACATTATTTGGTTTATGACAATAGTATTTATTGGGGCAATCTCTCCCATCCTTAGATTCATCATTCTGAATTACTGGGACCTGAAAAATTACATGTCTGCATAATACCTAACATTTATCAGGAAGCTACGGCAAACTTAGATTGTTGATGAAGACCAGTTCTTAATTGTAAGCCTGGAATCGAGTCTGTTTTGCACACCGTTATACCCTGAGGGCCTAACACAGTTTCCTGCCACATACTGGGTACCCAATAATATATGCTGAACTACCGTTGAATGAATGAACTGATAACCCAAGATGGGCCAGATGTTTGTGCCTATATTCCTTTTAATTCATAAGGACATATTTGACCCCATCTTTGCTTCCTCTTATTTTCTCCCCAAGTATATTTTTAATTAAATGGTTACCTCCCTCAATGCCTCTGGGTTGAACAAAGATTCAATTGGGGTAACCTTTTGACTCTTAGTCTAGAAAGCTAACTACAGATGCCCTCCAGGCTGGTTCTGTGGGTAAATGCTTTGCACGGTAGGGTGGTTGGATTCAATTATTGTTCTCAGTTTGTGATATCAGGAGCCACTTATGCACAGGGAGCGCCTGTATGACTTTATGTGGAGGATTGAGCCTTCTGTCCCCCATAGAGGAGCCTGCTTAGTCCACGGAACAGTTTTTAAGTAGAGCTGAAGGGAATGCTGTCTCTTTCCCTGTCATAAAAAAAACAGTGGAGAGGCATGAGTTTTCTAAAAAGAGAATGAAAAGGGAGGCACCTCTGTGTTGATGTTGAATGTGGTTTTTAGTAAGTCAGAAGTCTTTGTCATTACCTTAGATTGATATTTTCAAACTCATTCACTAATCCTACAGGCTGATTTTTTACAGAATTAAGGATTTTTGTCAAGATGTCTCATCTTTCAGAAAGCTGTAATTTGTTCATTTGGTACATCTGAAGACATTCCCTCATGTTTCCTAAGCAGTGTCTGCAGGCACTACTCAGCCTCCCCAATGACACATGAGACAGAATATTGATCCTGGATGTGCTTAACCACCTTTCTGAAATAGCAAGGAGGCCGTGCCGCCTCAATTTTCAAACAGAATTACTGAGATAACAGTAGAGATCACAGGGCCTGTAACATAGGTCGGTGATGTCTACAGTGCTCCTAACTAAAGATTACGGGTGAGTAGATCCTTTCTTTCCCCCAAGTCCTTGACTTTTTGGATTGATGAAGGTCTTACCTATCCACCAGATAGTAATAAAGCCAAAGATGTACCTCTGAAGATTGATTCCTGCATGGTGCAATGGTGCCCCCTATGGAAGGTCTCCCTGTTCTAGATCTAATGAAATTATGCTACCTTTTATCTTCACTCCTGACGAGATTTGTGTTGCACCTGTTAGGAAAAGTTGTAGGCCTTTTGACGTCCTGTGATCTCTGTCAGATGCATGCCATCGTTACGCGTGTTTTTCACTGTGCACTCTGTTCAAGACACACACTAAGCACTTGAATGAAGTGGTTCTATCAGATTCTGTCTCTGAATCCCTTCATTTTATGGAGAAGAGATTGAATAAGCTAACAGCGTTCACAGTTGACTATCTCACAGTCATGATTCCACCTGAGTCCACTGACTCCACACTGTACTCTTCACTACCATACTGCTGCCCAAGGTGCTTTAGACATACTACAAAAAGAAGAGAGAATTTGTAGGCAAGGCTCTGGTCTTACAAAAATCCAGAAAATGGTATGCATTACTCTGTAATCTAACATAATTCTGGTCTCAAAAATAGTGATTGTCTAGTAAGTGACTGTCTTATCATTTATTTGCTGAACCAGTACAGTGATTATTGTGATTTTTTTTAAGCTGGGTAAGCATTCTTCACTCTTTCAAGAAAGTTTATAGGTATAACCATTTAAACCAAGTTCTTGATAAAGCAACTATACTCCAATAAAAATTTAAAAAAATTTTTTTTTTAAAGAAGATGTTGGGGGTAGAAGTTTATTATTTTATTTATTTATTTTGCTGTGTTGGGTCTTCGTTTCTGTGTGAGGGCTTTCTCCAGTTGTGGCAAGCGGGGGCCACTCTTTATCGCGGTGCACAGGCCTCTCACTATCGTGACCTCTTTTGTTGCGGAGCACAGGCTCCAGACGCGCAGGCTCAGTAGTTGTGGCTCATGGGCCTATTTGCTCCGCGGCATGTGGGATCCTCCCAGACCAGGGCTCGAACCCGTGTCCCCTGCATTAAGCAGGTGGATTCTTAACCACTGCGCCACCAGGGAAGCCCTAAGAAAAATTTTTTTAATAAATAAAATTATAGGGGGCTTCCCTGGTGGCAAAGTGGTTGAGAATCCACCTGCCAGCACAGAGGACACGGGTTCAAGCCCTGGTCCGGGAAGATCCCACATGCCGTGGAGCAACTAGGCCCGTGAGCCACAACTACTGAGCCTGCAGTCTAGAGCCCACGAGGCACAACTACTGAGCCCACACACCACAACTACTGAAGCTCACGTGCCTAGAGCCTGTGCTCCTCAACAAGAGAAGTGACCGCAATGAGAAGCCTGCGCGCCGCAATGAAGCGTAGCCCCTGCTTGCTGCAACTAGAGAAAGCCTGCGCACAGCAACGAAGACCCAATGCAGTCAAAAATAAATTAAATAAATAAATTTATATAAATAAATAAATAAAAATAACACAAGTTCTCAGGACTTCCCCAGCAGTCCAGTGGTTAGGACTTCACACTTCCACTGCAGGGGGCACAGGTTCGATCCCTGGTCAGGGAACTAAGATCCTGCAAGCCATGCAGCGTGACCAAAAAAAGTAAATAAAACAAGTTCTCATTACTGTTCTCTTGAGGAAAGCAAGAATCTATGTTAACAAATACCATAGCACCATAACGTCGAGCCCTCCTACATCTGGAAGAGGTGTTAATCCTGCACATATGATTACAGTTTCATGGCCGAGTAACAGTGTCACCCCATACATTGATTCCTGCATTTGCCCCCAGTCTGATGCAATCTGCCTGGAAGGCATGGCTGAGGTATACATTGGTTTCATTGTCATTGCTCTCAGTTGACGTAGTTTTCTAGTTTTATGATTTACGTTCTAGTGATAGAAATCATAAATGACTTTTGATCTCATCTTGTGTCAGGATGCATGTTAGGATGTCAAGAATCTAGGGTCACGTGGATGGTGTTGGCGGTGGTAATGGTAGTTTTAAGGTAATTGATCCCCAGGTATCAGCAGATGAAAAACCTGGACATGAGGAGGATTTAAGAAATGTATAAGATATGGACTCAAGTAAAATAATAGAAACCCAAATTCACTCTGGCATAGTTTATGTATTCCTCAAATAACCCCCAGGACTGTTTACCTACATGATATGCATGCTCTTGTCCCACAGTATTCTTTTTAATTAAATAACCAGCATTGCATTTGTCATGAGATTGCAGAGCTTACTATTTATTGATTCACTCCTAAAAAAGCTACAGGCAAGAGTAGCTCATTGCTGCAATCTACAACCTATGATATGTTTTGCTTGTTGAATTTTCTGGTACAGAGTTTGCTAAAAAGCTTCAAGGTCCCAGTTTTGCTTTTGAATTTCAATGTATAGAATTAAGTTTTTCTTGGAATATAGTACTAAAATTAAAAAATTAGCTTTTTGAGTCAGGTTATAGATGAATCAGTGATTATTTATAAATCATTAAATTTTCCTTCAGAAGACATGATAACCAGGAAGCAAAGCTTGCTTTTCCTATGGAATTAAGCCTCAATTTAATATAATTCCATATTACTAACTTCAGATGCCCTACCTATCAAATGTTAATGAAAGTTTATGTTAACTTTCAAAAATTAAACTAAATTGTACATTTATTCCATTTAATTACATATAGTGAGCTACAAGGTTGACCTCTGTTTCTTAAGTAGCAAGCATAACTTTGCCTGAATGCTCAGCCACAGAGTCAACAATTTAGGTCAGTTTTGATTATGGTAGTAAAATGTTTTTAATGAAAATATCTCTAAACTACATATATATATAATATATAGTTATATATATTAAACTGTATATGTGTGTGTTTGTTTAGAGGTATTTATACATATAATATACATATATATTCAGACATGATAATTTGTATGAAATGAGTTGTTTGGTTATGTTCAGGTCTTTGTGGATAGTAGTTCACAGCACAGACTCATAAATGTACTTAGCTGAGAGGTTGAGCCTTGAAATCAGTTCTGAAATCTCACTCTCAGTAGGAGGCCACACACCGTCCAGACCGAGCCTAACAGACTCATGTGTGGAAGAGAGGGCGAGAAAAATGATACCTTACCTGTCTTTATTATGTTTTTTTCTTTTTTCCTTTTAAGGGGAATAGACTGAATTTTAAATGGTCAAGATGATTTGGAAATTCATTTTTCAAAACAAGCATGTTTCCTATTCACTAATAATCACAGCGTTTAAATATTTAAAACATCTTCATGAATCTATGTAAAATAATCTATGAATGTTTATAGTTAAAGGCAGGTACATGATTAAAAATGTTACACGTGGGCTTCCCTGGTGGCGCGGTGGTTGAGAGTCCGCCTGCCGATGCAGGGGACACGGGTTCGTGCCCCGGTGCGGGAAGATCCCACGTGCCGCGGAGCGGCTGGGCCCGTGAGCCATGGCCGCTGAGCCTGCGCGTCCGGAGCCTGTGCTCCACAACGGGAGGGGCCACAGCAGTGAGAGGCCCGCGTACCGCAAAAAAAAAAAAAAAAAAATGTTACACGTAAGGTTTGCAATGAACCCAGTGCTCACTTACTCTTCAAACCTTGCCTTTGTGTAGCATTTCATTGATGTCAGAGGAATTTCACATACGTTATCTTATTTGTTCCTCATAATAATTGCCTGTGGCATAAATACTACCTCTGTGATTTTATAGGTGAGGTGGGCTTAGAGAAGTTGCTTTGCCCAAGGTCACACCTGTCCAGGTCCAGAGTTTCCCTACCAAAGTTTGCTCACTGCCTCTCTATGATCATTTTTCATATTATTATGAAATAGCATAAATGGATTAATCAGTCTTAGGAGGAGAACATCTCATCATATTATAAGAAAAAAAAGGTTCCTGTGTGGCTTTATCTGGAGGATTCTGCTCCAAGGTGCTTGAAAGACCATCATGTCTGGAAATACATGGCATTTTGTTTTTCCCAGAGTCCACCTCTCTTACCTCCCATCTCCATGGGCTTCCAGAACTTGGCCAGGGAAAAGAACAGTGTAACAAACGTCATGTGTGTCCTGTGCTCTCACACAGTTATACAGAATGATTTTAATTCTGCAAAACAATAAATAGAGGACTTCCCTGGTGGCGCAGTGGTTGAGAGTCCGTCCGCCTGCCGATGCAGAGGACATGGGTTCGTGCCCCGGTACGGGGGGATCCCGCGTGCCGCGGAGCGGCTGGGCCCGTGGGCCATGGCTGCTGAGCCTGCGCATCCGGAGCCTGGGCTCCGCAACGGGAGAGGCCCCAAAAGTGAGAGGCCCGCATACCGCAAAAACAACAACAACAACAAAAAAAAACAATAAATAGAACTTGTTAAAAGTGAATATCTTAAAGCTCAATACAAATCTATATTATAGTAATTTTGCAGGCTATTTTACAAAAGAAAAATATTCTGATATTTTAGGGAACAGTAAAACTGTTAAAGCGTGGGATAAATTATGTTTATCATTTTGAACTCATTGAATAATGCTTTATTATTAGCACTGAATAATGCTTTATTCAGTGACTTAAATGTAGTATGATGAACCCTGAAATTGGTTTTTAAAAAATTGTGAAAATGACATGAGGCAGTGTCCTGTTGTTGTGTGAAACCCCAAATACCACTGCTTCAGTCAGAGTCTTTGGTTGAGATTTTTAGTTAAAAAGAATATGGTTTTATTATTAAGAATTTTTAAACTACAAATATATTAGTTTTGTTTTGTAACACAGTAGTCTTGTTCAGTGCCTTTTTGTTTAAAAAAAAAAAGAAAAAATGTCCAGAAGAGTATACTTAATCAATTGAGATATTTATGGCTTTTTCTTCCCAGAAAATGTGGAAATTTTCCACCTCCGATTCCTATTGACATTTGTTCTACAACCTTATGGCATTTTTGTGGTAGAAAAAAAATGTATATATTGTAATAGAGGTACATAATTAATCTAATGATGGCTTCAGTTTTTTGTCATCTCTGTAAATATGGTTTTATCCAAAGGTATTTGACTTGATTTATTCTTTTAATCTGTGATGTGTATTTTAAAAGTTTGCCCTTGTGCAAAGGACGTTATTAACATAGGTATGTGTTCTCTTCTCAAAGGAAATTCTAATGTTTTCCTAGATAGATAGATAGATAGATAGATAGATGTACAATCCTCACAACAGCCCTATGAGGTAGGTACTATTATATATATCTTACAGATATATATATATATATATATATATATATTATATAGATATAAATATATTACCACAGTGCTAGGCACATATAAGTACTATATATGGGATTGTGTTTGTTATTATTGCGATTATTAATATTATTACTATTTTAATATTGTGAAGCACTACCATTCTGATTGTGTGTTGGCATGCGAATTCATGTGATTGAGCAAATATAATAACTAAAAATTCTCTTACTTCCACCTCCTTCCACTTTTGCCAAAATAAGATATTTAATAAGGTCAGTAGATCAGTAGATTTTTTTTCCTATAGATTCTTTTAAATAATTTGTTATTCTAAGCAAAAAGGAAATTTTTATGTTGTTTGTAGTACATTTCACAGTTTCTTGTATTAGAGAAAGGTTTTTGTTTTGTTTTGTTTTTGCGGTACGCGGGCCTCTCACTGTTGTGGCCTCTCCCGTTGTGGAGGCTCCGGACGCGCAGGCTCAGCGGCCATGGCTCACAGGCCCAGCCGGTCTGCGGCATGTGGGATCTTCCCGGACCGGGGCACGAACTCGTGTCCCCTGCATCGGCAGGTGGACTCTCAACCACTGCAACACCAGGGAAGCCCTAGAGAAACGTTTTAATTGTAGCTTTTCCTTTTGTACCAAGTCTTGCCACTCAGAAGCTAGCAAAACCATTCAGCTGAAGCACTGTCAGCTAGGATGTTGACGTTGCGTGGTACCTTGGAGGCAGCCTTGTGCCACCTCCCCCTTCAGCTTAGAGTTTCATTCATACCTTTTTCAGATGTGGGCATCAGCTCGTCAAAAAAAAAAACTGTTCGTGTTAGACAAACTAGTCATTTGAAAACTCTTTCTTGTTACTGAAATTAAAGCTTCCTAGAAACTTCCTCTTGTTGCTCTTTGTTCTGTTCCCTGAAGCGTATAGAACGAGACTGCTCCTTCTCCCATTTAATTGCTTTAGAAGTTTGAAGATGGGTTTAATATCTTCCTTTAATCCTTTCCTCCAGGTTAAACATTCCTTAAATGACATGTTTCCAAATATTTCTTCATCCCAACACTGAACCCTTTCTATCTTGTCAGTGTCTTTCTTGAGGCATGGCACCCAGGACTGAACATAGTTTTCTAAACATGATTGACCATCAAAGATTGCGGTGAGACTGTTTCTGCCTGTCTTTTGGACATGTACATCTGTTTATACTGCCACAGTTTGCGTTTGCTTTTTTTTTTTTTTTAAGTATCTACATCATAGTGTTGGCTTACATACGGAATGTGGTTATCAAAGATTTTCAGCATTTTTTTATGAGTCACTGCCAAACTGAGGTTTAAACTTCTGCAATTAGTTTTTGAAACCTAAATGCTCAACTGTACAGTTGCTCTGTTACATTTCTTCTGGCTAGTATCAGTCTATTGCTCAACATGTCAAAACCATTAAGATTTTGATGCTATCCATGTGTTGCCTTTCTCTCTTGGCTATATGACATCTGAAAATTAAAATTTAATATGCATTTCTTCTTCATCTTCATTCAAGCACTGTGATAAGGGAAAGGAACCAAGTATTGAGTCTTGTAGCACAACACTAGAGATCGCTTTTCTGCTCAATATAAATCCACTACTAAACATTTTCTAGGAATAGTTATTTTACGTATTTGAATCCATATTGCCAAACTCTTATACAGATCCCATTTCTCTGTCTTATCCACGACTAAGTTTCCATAATCTGAATATACTCTATCTTTACTATTTCTGAAGCTAACAGCCAAGTTAATATCAAAAGAAAAATGAGAGTGTTTTGTCATAATGTGCTCATTGTGACCCACCTACCTTGGGGCTGCTATCACTGCTGCCTTTTCTCGAGAGCTCACCAACTGTCTATTTAATAACCTTTTCTGGAATTTTGCCGTAATTTTCATAAGCTCCCAGATCTGAGTTCCAGAATGCACATTCATCCTCATCTTTTTCTTTTTTGTCCTGTGTTGGAAGGCATTAGTCATTTGACTCTCCCATCTGTGACATTTCTCACAGTCTTTCAGTAGCCGGGAAGGACAGTTCTGTGCGTTCTGAGCATGAGAGAGCAGAACAGAGGTGGGTGGGTGCATCTGTGAAGGTGCCCTAGACCAGAAGTTAGGTCTCCAGAGTGAGGAGGAAGACAGAGAAGGGACGTGTTAGAGGATGAAAGCTGGACAAGAACATCAGAAAAAAAGAGTGAGAGAGCTGACGCAGGGAGGGGCTCAGTGGGGTGCTGCACAGTTATTTGTCCTAGAGGATAATATGATGCTTGGAATGGGAGGGTGGGTGGTCTTGGAAAGCAAAGGACAACAGAAGCCAGGATGGTAGCTGCATCCAAGGCCCCCCTGACAACTTGTAATGGGCTATGTGAATGCACATTTCATCTTTAAAGGCCCCTCTTCATGGAATTTATTTTAGTCTTTACTACTTTGAACTCATTCTTCAGTTGTTCTATTTCCTTTTTCTTCTTTCAATAGTATATTATCTTTTTCTTTTTAACATCTTTATTGGAGTATAATTGCTTTACAATGGTGTGTTAGTTTCTGCTTTATAACAAAATGAATCAGCTATACATATACATATATCCCCATATCCACTCCCTCTTGCATCTCCCTCCCACCCTCCCTGTCCCACCCCTCTAGGTGGTCACAAAGCACCGAGCTGATCTCCCTGTGCTATGCGGCTGCTTCCCACTAGCTCTGTTTTACATTTGGTAGTGTACATATGTCCATGCCACTCTCTCACTTCATGCAAGCTTACCCTTACCCCTCCCCGTGTCCTCAAGTCCATTCTGTACGTCTGCATCTTTATTCCTGTCCTGCCCCTAGGTTCATTAGAACCATTTTTTTTTAGATTCCATATATATGTGTTAGCATACGGTATTTGTTTTTCTCTTTCTGACTTACTTCACTCTGTATGACAGACTCTAGGTCCATCCACCTCACTACAAATAACTCAATTTCATTTCTTTTTATGGCTGAGTAATATTCCATTGTATATATGTGCCGCATCTTCTTTATCCATTCATCTGCTGATAGACACTTAGGTTGCTTCCATGCCCTGGCTATTGTAAATAGTGCTGCAGTGAACATTGAGGTGCATGTACCTTTTTTTTTTTTTTTTTTATTAGCATGTACCTTTTTGAATTATAGTTTTTTCAGGGTGTATGCCCAGGAGTGGGATTGCTGTGTCATATGGTAGTTCTATTTTTAGTTTTTTAAGGAACCTCCATACTGTTCTCCATACTGGCTGTATCAATTTACATTCCCACCAACAGTGCAAGAGGGTTCCCCTTTCTCCAAACCCTCTCCAGCATTTATTGTTTGTATACGTTTTTGATGATGGCCATTCTGACTGGTGTGAGGTGATACCTCATTGTGGTTTTGATTTGCATTTCTCTAATGATTAGTGATGTTGAGCATCCTTTCACGTGTTTGTTGGCAATCTGTATATCTTCCTTGGAGAAATGTCTATTTAGGTCTTCTGCCCATTTTGTTTGTTTCTTTGATATTGAGCTGCATGAGCTGCTTGTATATTTTGGAGATTAATCCTTTTCAGTTGCTTCATTTGCAAATATTTTCTCCCATTCTGAGGGTTGTCCTTTCGTCTTGTTTATGGTTTCCTTTGCTGTGCAAAAGCTTTTAAGTTTCATTAGGTCCCATTTGTTTATTTTTAGTGTTATTTCCCTTTCTCTAGGAGGTAGGTCAAAAAGGATCTTGCTGTGATTTATGTCATAGAGTATGCTGCCTATGTTTTCCTCTAAGAGTTTGATAGCGTCTGGCCTTAGATTTAGGTCTTTCATCCATTTTGAGTTTATTTTTGTGTATGGTGTTAGGGAGTGTTAATAGTATATTATCTTTTGGAAATATTTGCACATACTTGTTCTTACTCAACATACAACCTTTACATCTGGGAGCCCCTTATTTTTGTCATCATCTCCTTCCCTCAAGCATGCCCATCAGTCTTTTAGCAGATTCTGACAAGGTTGTTTGTTTCTGAACATTTTCTGTGAGGAACAGCACTTTAAAAACACTTGTGGCAAGTGTCCTGGTGACAATACAAGCCTCTGGGTGGAGTCCCACACAATTTTTACAGTTTTGTACATCTCTCTTGTCAGCTCCTTCAAAACAGGGATAGTGCCCTGTCTCCACAGTGGTGCTCTGTGCAGAGGAAATGCTCAGCAGTGGAGGGAATCGTAGGCTCCTCCTTTTACACCTGGACCTTCTCAAATGAGAGCCCTGAGAGAGCTTATTCAGTAGCCATTATTTTGATCACTTTCATAATTAAGTATGACATTGTTGGAATTTAGTTTTTCAGAGGCTTCCATCACCCTTGAACTTTATTTCCAGTTATAGTTAATGGCAATCTTTTCACTAAACTTATTTTTGCAATGCACTTTCCTAACATATAGTCTGGGTGTCCAAACCCATTCCTGCTAGGCCTTTCTAAGGACTGATTCTAATACCAAGATGGCATTAAGTTTTTGTTAATTCCTATCACCTTTATATCCAATTATGCTGACATAATTAAGCAAAAAGTGCTTCTTCTATCTTCTAATGCATAAGATTATCAGTTAGGCACACCAGGAATTTGCCAACTGTAGAATGCAAGTTTTAGCAGATGTTCAAAAGTTGAAGCCGCATATCATTACTGCATCATACCTTTCTGCCAGCTGTATAATCTGTTAAGGAAGCATGGTCCACTTCTACCACTTGGTTGAAAGATATGTGGTCTCTTCCCATAACAGCATGGCTCCCATTTGTTTCCTTTTACCCTTATCCAGCTGCTTTCAACCATTTAAATACAAAACAAAACTTTAACATATTGTTTCATACTCCCTTACTCTCTATTATATAGTTTCTTCAGAACAAGGTCTGCCCCGTGTTCCAGATGAGTTTTAGTATCCCTGTTCTCTCTAAGCACTCTATCTGGTTGGGTGAAAGAAAATTTGGGGCTATCTCCAAATCTTTTCCAGTGCTATATAGTAGAAGAGCTCTGGATGTGCAGAAATGAAACCTAGGCCATCTCAAATTTGCTCTTGACTCTGGTCCACATCACTTAGCCTTTCTCATCCAGTGTTTTCTGCAAAATGAGGTGAGAAGCGAAGATGGTGCTTGGGGTTTCTTCTAGGTCTAAGGTTTTGTTTTGATCTCATTGGAGAGAAGCGACTGCTGCCTCCACATCTAAAGCTGCTTAGATCCCGTGGCAAGGGCTTGCCTTTAATATTTTAAGAGGACTTTCAAACCAAATAGTTTTCAGAGGCATACAATGATTTCTCAAAAGGGTCTCATAAAAGCAACATTTATCACGGAAAAGGTGTTTAATAACACCTTTTAATAAATGTTAAATAATAATGCATTTTAAGTACTGTGGATCCTCTTTGTGTTAATATCTTTAATTGGATCCTCTAGCAAGGGATTTGGACTTAATTTATTTCGGGTGATTCTGCACTTAAACAGTTATTCAGTTGACTTAATTAGAGATTTAATTACATTATTGCCCTAAAGTGCTATATCAGGAAAATAAAATGGAGACTGATAATTCACCATTTTGTATTTTTTTAATTTATCTTACAGCTAAAGTGTTTTTCAGGCCATAAAGGCCAGAGTGGGCATACTAGCATTTCTAGCCACATCCTAATATGGAAAGTTCTACCTATGCATCAACTGGGAATTTGCCCAGTCAAAATGTAGGGGAAGGCAAAAGCGGAAATAATTTTTTTTAAATTGTGGTCTTTTCTCTTGCAGTTATTAGAACCAAGGTCATGGGCCCAATCCCTCAGTGTTCCATTCAACCCTCTCTGGTTCTGTAGCCCTATGACAAGCCCTCTAACAGTGGTCCTGGGGGCAGCAACTGTGTTTCTCTCTGTACCTACAGCCCCTACTATATACCTATACCATATAGGTGCCCAATAAATGCTTGCTAAATTTAATTTGAGCATCACAAGAACAACCCTTTGGAAGTGTGGTTAAAACGATATAGGGCTTCCCTGGTGGCACAGTGGTTGAGAGTCCACCTGCCGATGCAGGGAACACGGGTTCGTGCCCCGGTCCGGGAAGATCCCACATGCCGTGGAGCTGCTGGGCCCGTGAGCCATGGCCGCTGAGCCTGCGCGTCCGGAGCCTGTGCTCCACAACGGGAGAGGCCACAGCAGTGAGAGGCCCATGTACCGCAAAAGGAAAGAAAAACAAAAAACAAAAAACGATATAAACCCAACATGACAGTTTTAAAATACAATCTCTCAAAATACATGCCCCAGCAAGTGAGCTACTCCCAAATCTGGCTCATCATTGCAATGACCAGTGATTAGCATTTTAAAAAAACATAAAAAAAGAAGCACTTTTTTTTAAGGCCTTACTGAATCCATCTCCAAGAATGAGGCCTATGCATCTGCATTTGAAAGCTCCCCAGATGAATCTTATGATCAGCCAAGTTTAGGAACTCCAGCTTAATGTGTCTTTTGTCGCATTTATTTACAAAGGACAAGATTGTATTTTTCTGGGTAAACTCATGGCCTCTTCTAATTTATAGTAAAAACGAGTCTCGTTTATGCGCTATTAATTATATCTAAAGGATTTCCTTTGAGCCAGTAGTTTATGTTTAGTTGGTGGAAGTGTATACAGATGCCTGTGAGGAATAATACCTTCCATGAAGGATTAGATTACTGATGAGTTCTGAAATGAGCATTTTACACGTGGAAGCTATCAGGTCCTTGGTATGCAAAGTCCTGGGAGCCAACCGTGTGGAGAGCAGATTGGAGTATTAACTGGAAGTACAGTAGTCATTGGGGAAGAGAAATTAACTCTTTTAGGGCTTGAGTAACTTTTAGTGATGTCCTCCTGGGTGCTATTTTGCCCTAGTCTGAATTACCCTTCATTGTAGGGTTAAATACCATATAAGTCACCATCAAATAGTCAGTTGAGCCTGACTGAATAAAGTTTTCAGACTAACAAACTAAGCGTAGCAATCAGAGAAACACAGACTGTAGAACATTGCACAACATAGCTTGGCCCTTTCAAAATGGCAATATCATAGTGGGAAGAAGAAGTTTAAAGTGTCATAACAGATGAATGCAGTGTGTAAACCAGGATTCATTGTGGTTTGGGGGGGAAAAAAGGCTAAAAAAGACATTTTGGAGCCAATTGGGGAAATTTGCAGATGGACTAGATATTGATAATAGGAGAGGATTACTGTTAACTTTCCGAGCTGTGATAATGGTATTCTGGCCATGTAGGAGAATGTTCTTATCTTTGGAGATGCTTCTCAAAACAAGGGTAAAGCATCCTGCAGCCCGTGGTATGTCCAAGCCTCCTCCTACCAGTTGAGAGCCAGTTGTTAAATATTCAAGAATTTTGTGATTCTACAACCCTTGGTAGCTTGAAATCAGCCATGATGGGAGTATTTATACCGCAAAAATCTGCAAGTGCTACAAATAGGGCTTTTTCCTCCTCTGGAGAGCTAATATACCAGCTTAAACAGCTTACTTTCAAATGATTCAGAAAACACACATATACAAGTAGATAGAACAAAAATAGCAAAATATTAATGGTTGTTGAATCTAGGTAGAAGATACGCGTTCATTAATTATGCTACGTCCAGAAGTCACAGACTTCCTGTAAAGGCCAAAGTGTAAATATTTTAGGCTTTGCAATCCATACAGTCTCTGTGGCAGCTACTCAACTCTGTAGGTCTGCCATTATAGCACAGAAACAACCATAGACAATACTTAAATAAATGGGCATGGTTATATTCCAGCAGAACTTAATTTATAAAAACAGGGGGGCCAAATTTGGCCTGAGGCCATAGGTTGCCAACTCCTGGGCTAGTCTTTCAACTTTTCTGTACTTTTAAAATATTTTAGGGATTTCCCTGCTGGTCCAATGGTTAAGACACTGCGCTTCCACTGCAGGGGCCATGCGTTCGATCCCTGGTCAGGGGACTAAGATCCCGTGTGCCACGCAGCACAGCCAAAAAATAAAAAAATAAAATAAAAAATAAATTAAATGTTTGATAATAAAAAAAATTTTTAATAAAGTTCTTAGGTTGGGCTTCCCTGGTGGCGCAGTGGTTGAAAGTCCACCTGCCGATGCAGGGGACACGGGTTCATGCCCCGGTCCAGGAAGATCCCACGTGCCGTGGAGCGGCTGGGCCCGTGAGCCATGGCCACTGAGCCTGCGCGTCCGGAGCCTGTGCTCCGCAACAGGAGAGGCCATGACAGTGAGAGGCCCGCGTACCGCAAAGAAGAATAATAATAATAAATAAAATAAATAAATAAGTTCTTAGGCTGGTTTTCAGAGCCCACCTGGGTCCCCTCTCACCTACTCCTGTAAAGTATCACACCAATCTGTTTTCATTCGCTCTGGTCTCCTCTGTGCCTTTGTTCAAGCTATTCTCTTTCCCTATAATTTTCTTGCTACCCTGACGCCATAACTACTTATCAGCATTCTCAGGACATGCCTTAAATCCCTTTTCTGTAAGGCCCTCTTAAATCTCTTCTAATCAAAGTTGCTCTCATTTCTCTGGTCATCTGTAGTCCTTCACTTGCTGCTTTTCACAGTATACCCTTCGTTAGTTCCTGACCCATAAAGCAAAAAAGGATCATTGTACTCTTTACACATAATAGGTGCTCAATTAATATTTACAAATTGAAATCCAGTCATGCAGATATCCACTTGCCTGCAGTTACCAACCTAGAAGTCCAGAATAAAGAATGTTGGCCAGTCTAATTTAGATTTGAGGGGATTAAAGATAATGAAAATAAGAAGCATGTTCTTTCTTTTTCTTTTTTTTTAATCTTTAAGGCTGGTCTGATCCAAGTTCAACTACCTTTGAGGTTGCTGTGCGTCAAGCTAAAATAGACTTGATCTATTTTGGATGGGGTAGCTTTCTTGGCAATGGCTAAGGGCTTGAGGAGGAAGAAGAATTAAGTAGTTCTGAATAGCTGTAGTGTTTTAGACACTGTCAAGCACTCTATACTGTCTCATGCAGTACCCCCCCCCCCCCCCCGCGCCCAGCAGTCCTACAAGGGACTGATATTATCCCCATTTAAACTCAGAGCAGTTAACTGGCCTCTCTAAGATGGGAGCTAGAAGAGGAGCTTGAATCTGGCTACCTCTGATACCCAGGACCATTTTAGTGCCTTCATGCATTCAGTGATGGCTGGAAACCAGGGAAGCCTAGGCTGAAACAATACCAGAGTTCATATGCAGTGTGGAAATACCTGTAGAATGCTGAGAGTCTGGCGGAGTATAATATTAAATGCCACTGGAGTGGGTGTTAGGAAAACTGGCTTCTGATCGCAGCTTTGTCACTATCCATCTATGATCTTGTGTGAGCCGCTGAGCTTCTCTGGCCCTCTCCTCTCATCTATATAATTAGGGGAGTAAAGCAGGTTATTTCTTTTATTCCTTTATGTTTCATGCATTATACAATAGCTCCAAGTCTAATGAAGAGATAGATAAGTGAATGGAGAATTAAAATACAACACTATATAATAATGCTGTACTCCACATATGCACAGGGCACTCCAGGAGCCCCAAGGAAGAAGGGCACCTAGCCCCTTAGGGCTGGCATTCTAGCTGTGTACATTCCACCCAAGTGGAATTTGGGGAGCTTGATGGGGCGAGGGGGGTGTGTGGAGACTGTCTCAAGCCATCAGCTGCAAGTAGTTTCCCTAAGTAATGATGAAACGGCAGAAAGGGAAAGGACTTCCATGCCTCATGAAAGAGCTTGGACTTTTTTTTCCTTAAAGCTATTGGAAGGCAGTGGAGGGTTTTAAGCAAGATCACATTTGCTTTTTATAAAGATCTTCTTGGCAGCGTGAAGGATGGAGTCCACGGGCAAAGAACTGGTGGTGGGAAGACGATTTAGGAGGTGATTGCAAAAATAACCCAGGCAAGCGATGATGATAGCCTGAACTGATGTGGCAATGAGAGTGAAGAGCAGACGATAATTTGAGGGCTTTGTATGAGATAGAATGGCTGAGACTTAGTGAGTATATCAGTCAAGATGGCCACAGACAACCTGACAGTCTCTTCAGACAACAGACGTGTTTCTTGCCCACACTACATGTCCTGTGCCGGTTGGAGAGGCACCGTGGTTGCTCACTGTGGCCACTCGGGGATCCAACCTGAGGGGCTTCTTCAATGTGACTGGTTGATGTACCAGAGGGAAACCTCTGGCGGGACTCATATGGACCGTTAAATGCTACAGCCCAGAAGTGACACACACCATTCACGTCTCATGGACTAGAACATGTCACTGGGTGCCAACCAACCTAGTGGGGAGCCAGAAAGTTCAGTCATGGGTGAGCCATGGTGCCTGAATGGATGAAGGAGAACTCCCAAGTTTCTGATTTAGGGAGTAAAGCAGACATTAGAGGTATTCACTGAGAAGAAGATGGAATCGGGGCAAGGGGAAGTGGACCGGCCAAATCATTATAAGTCTTTTTCAGCTCTAAAGTGTAACCATTGTATTGGTCCTTTCCAGTCATTAGGGAGAGGGATTGGAAATCAACTCCATTTGTGGGCAAGAGTTGACTTTATTCTTCACAAAGGGTATTTTAATTCATTCCTCCCAAAGTCTTACAGTTTTAATAATGTAGTGCTCAGATCTAATACTATGTGTCTTTCTTGAATTTTCACATGGACTATTGTGCCAACATACAGTATAAAAATATTAGTTATTAACTAGGATGTTAATGAAGCCTTCCTCACCTAAGAATATCAGGCTGCTGAAAGCAAAATGTCAGAGATGTAAATGCCCTCTGCCTCATCGCCACCACCCTCCAGCAGGGCCCACCTCAAGATATCACAGGGCGGGAGTTGGGGAAGAGGTGTAATTAGGCTAATTGGAGCCTATTGTTCTGCTCTGGAGAGCCAAACCTAGCAGCCTTAGGGAATGTTAGTGCCTCAAAAATCACTGGAGGATGGTGTTCTCTTTAACCTCAAAAGCAGAAACAGTGAATCTATACTGTTTCTCCCCTTCTTTGTTTTTCACCTCTCCTCCCCAATTTAATTGTGGTACCTTAAAAACTGACTTTTACTGTGCATTTGTTTCTTAACAGTTGCGAGAAACAATCAGCGCTGGCAAAGGTGTGACTTCAGCTATTGACCTGTGTCGTTACCATGGAAACAAGGCACTGGAGGCCCTGGAGAGCTTTCCTCCCTCGGAGGCCAGAACTGCTTTAGAAAACATTGTGTTTGCTGTGACCAGATTTTCGTGACACCAAATTAAAAAGACTATTGTTCGTTAGCTGAAAAAAACTGGGGAATGAGGTGATGGGGAGAGCTTTCATGATGAAAGATCTAAATGTGTTAATGACTTTAACAACATATACATTTTTTTTCTTTTTACCACACTGCTCAATGAATACTGCCTTCTTTTTGGAACTGCTACAAACAAAATTAGAAGAAAAAAGGTCAAGCAGTTTTCAGTTGTCATGCCACAAGCACACTTGAGGCTTCAGTAGCAGAAATAATTAATGAGATTCGCTCCTGTGACCTCAGCAAATGGACAGGAAATAAGTCCTTATTGATTGGACTGAGCCAAGGATGGCGCCAGGACGGTGGCCTGTGGTTTTCCTTCTAGAGAGGACAGGGCAAGCTGGAAGCTGCAGGTGTCAAGAGAAACACTATCAATGCCAGCCAGGGAGGACTGTCAAATCAAAAGCCAGTGACCAATTTTTCATAACGGAGGGTAGTTTAATGATTAAGAAAAAAAACCATGCTTTGTCTTCTTGCAATTATGTCTTTGTATTTTATAGATGCAGTATGGATATACTTTGTGCTTCTTGGGTTCTGTAAGATTTTGGGGGGGAAACTGCTGAAAAAATAAGGCCAAATATTTGAAGTAGGAGATTAAAATGTTATCAAATGTTAACTTGGTTATAGTAGGAATTGCCTGTTTTTCTTTCTGGAAGACCAGATTTTTTCAAACGTGTTTCAAAGAACCAAACTTTTTTTTTTTTAAGCTCATCAGGATGCTTCTTTTTTTCAAGTAAATGTATTCATTTGTAATACGTTGGTGTAGAGAATACCTTTAATTTTTACAAGTGTCAGATATATAATTGTTGTACTGGAGAATTCATTGGTGATTTTTTTTTTTAGCCTCAGAGTGTCAAATTTTGGTCTTGAACCACAGACATCCAATTACAGAAAGAATATAAGCAATCTCACAGGCCTGCAATTGGACACTGTCTCTCTGTGGTTCATAGGAGATGATTTTTGAGGTTTGCATGCATGCAATATGAGAACACCGTTGACAAGAAGGCTGAGTTTACATAAATGATCTAGATTGAGACTCAGCTACCTTTCTTCCTTATGTGGTGTAATTACAGCCCTATCTGGAGACAGCGAACACAGCAAACAGATTTTATGACCTAGTTCACTCAAACACTAAGTGAAGTCACTTTAGTTTAAATTCCTTCTTCAAAAGTTACAAAACCGTTTTATCAGGACCCATCATGTGGCATGCAATGAAAAGAAAATGTAAGCTACAGAGGTTAAGGTATTGTATTTTGAAATATTTTTAAGCGTACTTGAAATGTTGTAATTGTACAGTTTATGCTACTACAATTTGAAGGCCTATAGATTTAGCTGAAGAGAACACTCCACTCTTCTGTTTGAAATGCCTTTTCTCACAGAAATTGGCTTAATTAGTAACTATGGTTAGATGCTTTAGATCAGACTAGGTTTTAATCATTAACTTCCACAAAGGAGGAGTCATGCTTTGTGTTCTCTGGATGAGCAGGAACTTCAGCAAGCTGTAGGTTTTATTAAGCAGATGGTCGGGTACTATGGAACACAAGGCAGGATTCTAGGGCTCTTCTAGTTCTGGTTTAGCACCTGGTTCGCTGTGTGACCTTGAACAAGTCACTTCCCTCTAAGCCTCAGTTTCCACATTTGTAAAATAAGGTTAAACAAGAGAATATATGAGGTCCTCTCCAGCTTTGTTTTATTTTCTAAAAGTTTGCCATTTCTGACTCTCTAGATAACAAAGATGCTATGTGAAATTCAGCGAACAGGGAAGGTGAAACACAAAGAGAGGCTATGAAGGAAAGCATAAAACTTAATGGCAGACTTCTTGCCAAGCTGCCTCACAGGTGACCTAAAGAATTCCCAGCTCTCCTTTGTATGGCTTATAATCCTGGACTCTTTGTTTCAACACCCGCCTTTCTGCTTTCTTTGGAACATTTCCTACCTCCCTTTCATCTTCCCAGCTGCCTTCCAGGCCTATGTTCCCTCTCCTGTGCCCTGCTGTCTGTCCGGCTCCCTGGGAGCAACAGCCCTGCCCTCACTGTTGAGTGACAGCTCTGCTTTTGTTAAACCTAATACGCTGGCTAAGTCAGTCTAAAGGCCTACTGCCTGAGCGCTGCCAGGGAAGGTACTGATAAGGCAGAGTTAGTGGCCTTAGAATGTCTCCTCCTTTACCCCCTCTGCATCACCCTCCACCCGCAGTTTCTTGCTAGAGTGAAGAATTCATTCATTAACCATTGTCCCTCTTCCCCCCCACCTGGACCTGCAAACCTCACTCACTTCAGGCCCCTGAGCCCACCTGCACTCTCCTTCCTCCCTATCAGTCTTTTCTTCAAGTATAGTAAGGGCTCTGCGTGTATACCAGGCACTCTGCTAAGGGCCTTAACAGTACTGTCTTGTTCGAATCCCACGACCACTTTCTGGGGGTAAGATTAATCCCCCATTTATAGATGCAGGAGCCAGCAGAAAGGACTGCCTCTGACAGACTGGCTTGCCTTCACACGCCATCTCCCCACTTTAGAGTCATTCCAGACAGCACCTCTTTCTCTCTTCCTTTGCTTCTCCTTCCAGATAAGACTCTACTCCTTTCCAAAGATCTCGAGCCTTCAGCCTCCTGTCTCCCTCATGTCCCTATTCTTGAGTCTTGTGTTTCCCCTGCTGGCTATGAATGGGCTCAGTTCTCCCCTAAATGACATCCCTCACTTCCCCTATTTATCCTTCCACCTCTACTTTTTTCTTCCTAGCATTAGCAGCACACCTTCTTACAGGCTACTAACTCCTTAACCCCGGCAATTGGTCATTCACTACATTCACTGCCGGGTCCCCACCATCTAGACCAGCGCCAGCACTGTAGACACTCAAAGACTACTTGTTCAACAAATCTATCGGGTCTCACGGCACTACTCCACTGAGATGCCTTCTTCTCGTTCACAGATGGTGACCTCACTGTGAAGTTTACCAGACGTCCCCCTGCATGCAGACTTCCCCACAGCATTTCACCTTGCTAATGCAGCTTCCGCCCTCACCCCCACAGCACCTGTGACCCACTTCCCCTCTTCTCTGACTACCCTTCCTTTTGTGTCTCACACATCTCTCTCTTAGTCCCACCTCTAGAGACATTCTTTTCTAAATTTTTAAATTATATTTCCCAAGGAACTACAAAGCCGTTTCCTGTGCCACTAAGTCATCTTCTTTTGAATTCCCCAACTTAGAAAAACTGTTTCTAAAAAACAGTATCAATTAGATATTGATTAGTGAGTTATTTGCCATTCACTATTAGTTACTTTGAAAGAAGATAAGGATTATGACTATCATTAAACTTTATTGTGAGTTTTACTTGATGACAACACTAAATCCTCTTCATGTTTTCTTATATAATGTGGTAACCCAGTCACACCTAAAAATAAGTGATCAGTGACATTGTGTGCCTGGTCCAGGTCTCATTCTCTAATGTTTGAGACTTTCTCTTACCTATGCCAATGTTATTGCTATGGCCCAGCATGCAGGTAAAACCTACAAACTTGGGGTAAAAAACATATACATTAGTGCAAAATGCTCCAAAAAGATGTACACGTTTTTTAAGACCCAGTACCTACAACATTCTGGTCACTCAGGTGACCAGAAAGTAATCTGAATAATCCGTGATTATCTTTCAAAACCTGACAAGTTGCTGTAACATAGATCTCTTTGGGCAAGTGGCTTTGGGGGAATTGTGTTTAATCAACAAAATTGCAGCTAAAGGCTACTTGTTTTTCTTTCTCTCTTTTTTAAGACTTAACTAGGAACTCCCTGGCGGTCCAGTGGTTAGGACTCGGTGCTTTCACTGCCATGGCCTGGGTTCAATCCCTGGTCAGGGAACTAGGATCCTGTAAGCCACATGGCGCAGCCAAAAAAAAAATAAAAGAGTAACTAAACAGCAGGTCCATCACAGATAAGGAGAACGTTCGTTGCTTTCAGAAAACTCTTCTCACGTTCCTTCCTAGAGTTCTTAGATTCAGGAAGATTCTTTCCTGCCCCTTCATTTGTCTTCCCACTGTGAAATCCTGTTGTTAAGATCTCACCTTTCTGACCAATAGAAGTTCCAGGATTTATCTTTAGAATCTAATGACTGCCTCTCAATCTGGAGAAGGCATGCCACACCTTTGCTAAGACTCAAAAGGGCAGAGATGGATTGGGTTGACTTTTTAATCTATTTGTGAGGACACAATTGTCACTCCATTATTATTAATAGTTTCCATTATTGTTAATCACCTTTTAGTAATAATAAAGCTATTTGCACTTTCTTTTTAAAACACAAAGCAATCTAACAAGACTGTCATTTACCTCTTTCTCCATTTCCTACCATCACTCCTAATCCCTTCTCAAATTAACTTTTATTTTTTCAGAAGGGATCCTGCCTTTACATTAAGGAGATAACATACTTTTGAAAAAGAAGGTCACCTGGGGAGAACCCAGTGTGGCCAGAACTGACAGTGGTGTCCACCCCTCCCTTTAGCTTCCCCACCTGCCCTTGGGGCGCTGAAGTGCTAGGTTTTAGGCCTCTACCGGTGGAGGAATATTCTTCCTAGATATGTATTTCTTACTCTTCCGTAGAAAGAGAAAGTTTCTCAGGCTTTCATTCCTTTTCTTTCTTTTTATAGATGCTGATTCCATCTTCATGGAGAAGCTCTATCAGCTTTCTTCAATGTGATCTGCTCACTTCTAAGACTGATAGTATACCGGTCACTGTGCTTCCTGAGCAAATGAGTAGGCTCCCCACTGCCTTGACTGTTGTTGGGAAGATTTCACTTTTTGATGCATTGAAGTAAATAAACACTTTTAAAGAAACTTTGGGGCTTCCCTGGTGGCGCAGTGGTTGGGAGTCCACCTGCCGATGCAGGGGGCGCGGGTTCGTGCCCCGGTCTGGGAGGATCCCGCATGACGCGGAGCGGCTGCGCCCGTGGGCCATGGCCGCTGAGCCTGCGCGTCCAGAGCCTGTGCTCCGCGACGGGGGAGGCCACGGCAGTGAGAGGCCCGTGTACCGCAAAAAAAAAAAAAAAAAATTTTGGAAAGTAGAAAAAAATTACTCTCAGTCTCACCATGCTCACATAATCAGTATCACCATTTCATTTGTATTTAATCCAGCCTTTTCTGCTATGCCTATCTTTTTTGCATGGTTGTAATTATAGTATAAATTCAACTTTGGGTCCTGCTGTTTTTACATAATACATCATAAACATTTTTTCATGGTGTTGCAGTCTTCATAACCACTATTGATAAGTAGCTTAAATTCTAAACAAGGTATATTGAATTTTTATTCCTGATTGGTTTCTCTGGGATAAATGGGTATACGGTAAATACTCATAAGTCAACATCCCAACCTGCTACTAAGAAAGTCTTTGTCTTGGAAAAATAGTGCCCCTGCAGGTTCTCCACAGCAGCAGGTTAAAACTGTGGAATAAATTCCCTTAAAATTCTTTAGCCTGAATGATTAATCTTTTCAGTTGGTGGTTCCCATTCCTTCGAGACGATGCTCAAAATGGGTTCACATCTCTATGTATTTTCCTCTTGCTTCACTGCAAGTTCTCAGCCAGCCACACTTCAGTAGGATGACTTCTTTCTTCCCACTGAGGTTCACAATCTCCTAGGACCGGAAAGGCCCTCAGGCAGTTGTGTTAGGTTCTGCTCTTGGCCAAAACCAAGGAGAAACCATCATCTAAGAGTTGAGCCGTCTTTCCTTCTTCAAGGACTTGGGAGAAGGAAACTCCTAGGGTTTGTTTGAAGGGAAACAAAATAACCTTTATCTGACTCAAATCTTTCATGCTATAACACTATGAGTTTATTGTGTTTTGTTATTGTCTTCTTTTGTTTGGATCTTTCTTTTTTTGTAAGCCTTCAAATGAACGAGAAAACAGCATCATCCTCAAAGAATTAAGCTACACTTGCAACCTTTCCTTCCTTAAATTAATCATCATAACTTTACTATTCGCATTACTTCTCACTTGTCACATTTCAATGAAGTCTCCCTGCCTGTCCTCCTCCCTTATATCATGAGTTGCAGTTACTTAAACTTACTTGTGTATGTGGAATACGATCAGTTAATTGTGAGCTTCCTAATTGCTGCCTGTTTATGCAGTTCTGTACTTTTCTTTCCTTTTATTCTTCTTTTTTTGAAGATTTAGAATTGCTTTAATTGCGTTTTCAGAAGCAGCTTTATTGAAGTATAGTTTACATATAATAAAATTCATCTAGTTTAAGTATACAATTCAATGCTTTTTAGTAAATTTACAAAGTTGTGCAAGCATCACTAAAATTCAGTTTTTTTTTTGTTTTTTTTTTTTTTCTCTTTTTTTTTTTTTTTTTTTTTGCGGTATGCGGGCCTCTCCCGTTGCGGAGCGCAGGCTCAGCGGCCGAGGCTCACGGGCCTAGCCACTCCGCGGCATGTGGGATCTTCCCGGGCCGGGGCACGAACCCGTGTCCCCTGCATTAGCAGGCCAACTCTCAACCACTGCGCCACCAGGGAAGCCCTAAAATTCAGTTTTAAAGATCCCTTGTGCACATTTGCAGTCAACCCCTGCTCCCACCCTCAATCCTAGGCAGCCACTAATCTACTCTCTGTTGCTATAGATTTGCCTTCTCTGGACATTTTATAGAAATGGAGTTTTACTTAGTACTTAGTCTTTTGCATCTGGTTCCTGTCACTTAGCATAATGTTTTTGAGGTTTATGTATGTTATGGAATTAATCATTATTTCATTCCTTTATATTGCTAAATAATATTCCATCGAAGATATATTCGTTTATCCCTTTACCAGTTGATTGGCATTTGGGTTGTTTCTACTGTTGACCTATTATTAATAATGCTGTTGTGAGTACTCATGTACAAGTCGTTGTGTGGACATAAGTTTTCATTTCTCCTGAGTAGATCCTCAGGAGTAAAATTTATAATAAATTTATGTTTAACCTGTTAGAAATTGCCAGACCGTTTTCCAAAGTGACTGTATCATTTTACCTTTCCAACACATGTGGGTTCCAAGTTTTTCACATCCTTGCCAACTCTTGGTATTCCCTTTAAAAATATATATTTATTTATTTTTCTTTTATTATTGCTATTTTTTTTGGTTGTGTCGGGTCTTAGTTGTGGCACACAAGATCTTTCCTTGCGGTGTGCGGGCTCAGTAGTTGTGGCGCGCAGGCTTAGTGGCCCCGCGGCATGTGGGATCTTAGTTCCCTGACCAGGGATCAGACCCGTGCATCCTGTGCATTGCAAGGCGGATTCTTTACCACTGGACCACCAGGGAAGTCCCCAGTATTCCATTTTTTATTATAGCTATTCTAGTAGGAATGAGACTGTATCTCATTGTGATTTGTATTTGCATTTTCCTAATGACTAATGATGTTAAGCATCGTCTCATGAGCATGTTAGTCATTTATATATCTTCTTTGGCGAAATGTCTGTTCAAATCTTTTGCCTATTTCTTAATTGGGTTGTTTGTCTTATTGAGATATAAGCATTCTTTATATATTCTGAATATAAGTCCTTTATCTGATATATGGTGTGCAAATATTTGCTCCCAATCTATAGCTAAAATTCATTTTCATAATGGTTCCTTTTGAAGCACAAAAGTCTTTAATTTTGATGAAGTCCAATTTATCAATTTCTTCTTCTATAGATCATGCTTTCAGTGTCATATCTAAGTAATCTTTGCCTAACCCAAAGTCACGAAGATTTTCTCCAATGTTCTTTTCTCAAAGTTGTATAGTTTTAGCTCTTACATTTAGGTCTATGATCCATTTTTAGTTAATTTTTGTATAAAGTGTGAGGTAAAGGTTTAAATCAGGTATCTCATCCTCAACACTATTGACATATTGGGCTGGGTCATTCTTTGTTGTGGCGTTGCCCTGTGCATTGCTGGATGTTTAGCAGCATCTCTGGTGTATACCCATTAAATGCCAGTAGCACGCCAACCCCAGCTGCAACAACCAGAATTGTCTCTAGACATTGCCAAAAGTTCCCTGCCTTTGGGAAGCCAAAATCGCCCCCATTGAAAGCCACTGGACTAAATTAATTTTTTTTTTGTATGTGGATATCCAGCTGTTCTAGAACCATTTGTTGAAAAGACTATTCTTTCCTCCTTTGAGTTGCCTTAGCAACTTTGTAGAAAATCAGTTGACCCTAAATACAAGTCTGTTTCTGTCAATTCTGTTCCATTGATCTCTATGTCTGTCCTTATGCCAGAACCACACTTCCTTGATTACTATAGCTTTATTTTTATTTACTTGTTTGTTTATTTATTGGCTGCGTTGGGTCTTCGTTGCTGTGCGCAGGCTTTTTCTAGTTGCGGCGATCGGGGGCTACTCTTCGTTGCGGTGCATGGGCTTCTCATTGCGATGGCTTCTCTTGTTACGGAGCACGGGCTCTAGGTGCGCGGGCTTCAGTAGTTGTGGCTCACAGGCTCTAGAGCGCAGGCTCAGTAGCTGTGGCACACAGGCTTAGTTGCCCTGCGGCATGTGGGATCTTCCTGGACCAGGGCTCGAACCCATGTCCCCTGCGTTGGCAGGTGGATTCTTAACCACTGCGCCACCAGGGAAGCCCGATTACTACAGCTTTATATTAAATTTTATAATTGGGAAGTAGAAGTCCTCCAGCTTATTTTTTTATTAAACTTTTAATTTTGAGGTAATTATAGATTCACAAGTAGTTGTAAGAAATAATACAGAGAGATTCTAGGTACCCTTTACAATTTTCCCCAATGGTATCATCTTGTAAAACTATAGGACAAGATCACAACCAGAATGTTGACGTTGATACAGTCCATCAATCTTATTCAGATTTCCCCATTTACGCTTGTAGTTCTTCTTTTACAGAATTGTTTTGGCCACTCTGGGTCCTTTGCATTTCTATAAAAATTTTAGGATCAGCTTGTCAATTTCTACAAAAGAGCCTGCTGGGATTTTGATAGGGACTGCATTGAATATATTGATCTAATTTTGGATAATTGCCATCTTAACGATATTAATCTTCTAATCCATGAATCACGATTTTCTTTTTTTTATTGTGTTAATATATATATATGTATAGCATAATATGTGCTATTTTAGTAATTTTAAGTGTACAATTTAGTGACATTAATTATATTCACTCTGTTGTGCAGCCATCACCACTATTTCTATAACTTTTCCATAACCCCAAATGGAAACCATGCTTTTCTTTAACAGCAGTACTGAAATTGCCAACTTACTAGTTACCTGTAGCCCCAAAAGTTCTTCTGTAGCCCCAAAAGTTCTTTTTCAAATCAGGTCTTCTGTAGCCCCAAAAGTTCTTTTTCAAATCAGTAATTTAATACCAAACCCTGAATCCCAGGGAATCCTGGTACTTGTCTTTGGAATAATATAGACAGACTCTTTGTTAAGAAATTGGGCTTTAGGGACTTCCATGGTGGTCCAGAGATTAAGACTCCGAGCTTCCATTGCAGGGGACACGGGTTCAATCCCTGGTCCGGGAACTAAGATCCTACATGCTGCATGGTGTGGCCAAAAAAACCAAACAAACAAGAAATTGGGCTTTAGAGTCTTCAAATCCCAGCTCTGCTATTGACAAGCAGGTTAATTTACTTCTCTGAGTCTTACATTATCATACACAAATTTAAACTGTTTTATTTCTATCAATCTTCCAGGTGTGGGTGTCACTAAATGGGGTGCAGAGACTCCCAGGGATACTCAGAAGCCTGCCAGGTACTGTGGAAGCCACAGAATGAACATGCACATTGTCTAAGAACATATTTTTTTCCCACAAAGTTAACGTTAGGTAATTTAACTACAAATGAGCCTTTAAACTTATATAGCATACCAGATATATATATTATGGAATTAAATGTAAGATTTGCATTCATTATAGTATAAAATGTAAGACTTAAAATAAATTTGCAGTCTGTATTTGGGTGCTTTGGGCTAACCCTCCTTCCCTTCCACCCCCCACATTGCACTTAACAAGTCTTTTACCCTCTAGTCTCCCTCTCAGCTGTGACAGGTGTTCACTCATCATTCACAGCCCTTTTCCTACAGAACCTCAGAATCCTCCTCAACACAGCTCTCCAGGCAGCCACTATTATTGTGTCAGAGCCAGCACACAAGTTGAAGTCCATTTGCCATGTCTGTTCAACTAGCTAACGACTATTTGCTTTAACCTGTATTTTACCATTACCAGGGTATTTGAAATAAAATTAATAGCCCTGAAAATCAAGGTGATTTTATTTCCTCCTAGCTTTCCAAAGGTTATGTTCTTCCTTTCAGATTATTTTACTTTCTCTGTTTTACATATAAATTATAATAAAGATAATAAAGACATCATATGTTGTCTTTAAAAATGACAGTATCCATCATGTCATCCAAGTCTGCTGGTCCAAAGGTATGTAACTTTGTCCCTTTAATAGCCATCAACAGAAATCAAATGTCCATTAGTATGAAAAAACCCTTTGGAAATGTCTTTGCAAAACACTTTCCGGGGACTTCCCTGGCAGTCCAGTGCTTAGGACTCCACACTTCCACTGCAGGGGGCATGGGTTTGATCCCTGGTCCAAGAACTAACATCCCGTGTGCCACGCAGCGCAGCCAGAAACAAAAAACAAAAAAACAAAAAACACTTTCCATGCACATGTTGTGATCATTAGATCCTATTTAAGAAAGAATAAAGTGTGTTGTTTTATTTCCTATTTTAAAAAGTTTAATTTTTGTTTTATCTCATCAATTTAAATACGGGGGTTTATTTGGGTTGTTTCTTGTTGTTGTTTTTTTTTTTAGATCCTCATCTCTTTATACAGAGATAGACAGAGAGAGAGAGAAGGTGAAGAGACGGACAAGGGCAGGTAATAGAGAGAACAAGTCTCTTTGATTAAACCATTAAATGTGTAAACATCTGTATTTTTCTTCCCAGTGTCCTACCTACCAACTTTTTATGATCAGAGGCTGGCATGGCAGATTACCTTAATTTGCATCTAGCTGTTGCTAAGCTGTCACCATGGTACCAAAGCACTCAGGCAAATATAAATGCCTAAAAACAAATGCGTAGGAAGAAAATTTTGTCCCTAGCCCCCTCACCTCTCCTGTCATCTGGATGAGTAGTTCAGCATTAAAATTCTATGTCATAGTTGCTTTATACCCATAACAAAAAAAAACCAAAATGACCCCAAACTTTTGAAAACTGAAGTATTACAGCCCATAAAAATATACCAATTTCTGCAAATGTTTTATCATTTACAAAAGTCATCACCAGTCTGTACCTATGCCTCGTAATGATTGAAACAGCCTGCATAGTAACAGTGATTGAATTTTTGCCCTCAAGCAGTATAAAACACCGCAAAAATACTGCCCTATGAATTATAATTTTTATGGTCATACAGCCACAATGAATGGCATATTTTTGTTCTTTCTCAATGGTTAAAGTTTTTCAAATAGTTTTTAAATTTTCAAATTCTAGTAGAGGATTTCAGCAGAATGACCCCAGTGTAAGCTTTATCTTCAAGAGTGGTATAAATATAAACTGCACTCTCCAATGTTATATCTCAGTCCTGTTATTTCCTTTGCCTCACCACATATACACAGCAAGAGATTAATCCGAAGGGAACCGCTTCATTTTCTTAAAAGTGCCCATCAACACTCTTCAAATATGTTTATAGACTGGATGTATTACTTGTTTACCTAAATAGTAGCATAAATATCTGTTTTTAGAAAGCTTTACCCTAAGTCTTTTTATATGATTGGATTCTTAAGGAAGGCCATGATTAGTAAATTAATCACTTTCCCCTTGACTAGTGCTAATGAAAGCTTTCCAACTTAAACATTGTGTGCTAACACTTCCTCCTCCATAGCAATCTTCCATTTTTGCCCATCAAAAAGCACTTTCTGTTTGCAGTATGTCAGCTGTACTATTTATAACTGAGTTAACAATGCCAACTAGAGGCAGTAAAAGGTGTGTATTTCATATGCAAATTCCCAACAATAATTTCTGCAATTACCTATAGTTGCTTGCTCTATTATGTTCAACATCAGCATTATAAAACTGAGTCCAGGAAGGAGAAAATAGTAGTAATATTACATGTTGTATCACCTAAAGACTTTTACTGAATTAATTAGAAAAATAAATTGAAGAGTTCAAAATGAAAGTAGCCCTAGCTTATTATAATGGGCATTTTCACATAATGGGACTTTGATGATCTGTTACAGTAGCTGTTCAGAGGAAGAAACTCACTGTGTGACATAGAGTGTTCTTTGTTTTGTCTCCGAATTTGTGTTTTTCCAAACGGTCCTCTTTACTTCTCTGTTTTACCCGATTGTGATTCCCCTGACTTGGAAACCATAAATTGAGAAAGAAGTAAGAAACCAGGATAAATTCATGTTTTCTTTTCACTGACATTTATTAAGTGTGACTATGTGCAAAGCACTATCTTGGATACAAAGATGACCAGAGAGGGAGATTGTTTGTGTCTTTCACCACTATACTGTGGGCTTCTGAGGATCAGAGTCTCTTTGAAGGCAGAGTGGGATATAACAAATAGAACAGACAGATCTGGGTTCAAATACTAGCTTCCCCATTGAATGGGACATTAGGCAAATTCCCCAAGCTTTGTCTTGCCTTTCAGAAGTGGAGACAGTCATGCTTACTGGCAAAGTGTCTGCTGAGTGCTCGAAAGCCCCTATCTCCGCACCCATTACAGAGGTTGACATTCAGTAAATGCTGTCAAAGGAAATATGTTTTTATTTTTTAATTTTTTAAAATTTTATTTCATTTTTTTGGCCCCGCCATGCGGTTTGCAGGATCTTAGTTCTCTGACCAGGGATCAAACCCTTTCACAGCAGTGAAAGCACTGAGTCCTAACCACTAGACCGCTAGGGTACTCCCAGGAAATATGTGTTTATAATGATGAAGGAAGCAAGTAAGATAGAGTAATAGTAAAGGAACATTGGTTTGGAAACTAATCAGAAGAATATAAATTATATATGAAGTAGGTCTAGAGAATTCTTTTAACATATAGGACAATATAAAGTGAGAAAAGGTCTAGAAAGGAGATTGTAGAGCCCACCCAGGGGTGTATCTTTAAAAAGCAATATTTAAAGAGCAAAGAGAAGTGTAAAGCTTGCTATTTGGAAGGCTGTGGGGTTGGATGAGAACAGTATTCCCACAATGTGGTCTGTGAACCACCTGCATCAAAGTCAGGGGCTTGCTGTAGATTCAGGACTTTACCCAGACCTACTGAGGCAGAATCTCTAAAGAGGAGGTCCAGGAATCAACATTTCTTATAAACTTCCAAATAATTTTCACACCAATACCAGTTTTAGATTCAGTGGGTAGATGGCAAATTTCTAAGGTTCCAATGACATCTAACTCTTGGTGTGGTACAAAAGACAAAACGTGAGTTTTGAAGTAAGACAGATTCCAGGCAAACTGGAATGCTGAACATTTAAGCCAGCAAAAACAAACAAACAAACAAAACCCTACCTACCTAGGGCTAAGACAGGAATAAAGACGCAGACCTACTGGAGAACTGGACTTGAGGATATGGGGAGGGGGAAGGGTGAGCTTTGACAGGGCGAGAGAGAGTCATGGACATATATACACACTAACAAACGTAGTAAGGTAGATAGCTAGGGGGAAGCAGCCGCAAGGCACAGGGATATTAGCTCGGTGCTTTGTGACAGCCTGGAGGGGTGGGATAGGGAGAGTGGGAGGGAGGGAGACGCAAGAGGGAAGACATATGGGAACATATGTATATGTATAACTGATTCACTTTGTTATAAAGCAGAAACTAACACACCATTGTAAAGCAATTATACCCCAATAAAGATGTTTAAAATAAATAAATAAATAAAATAAAATAAAATGCACTCTAAAAAAAAAAAAAAAACCCTACCCAATAGAAAGTAGAAAGGGGAGAAAGATAAATACTGTATGATCCCACTTACATGTGGAATCTGAAAAAAACTGAACTCATAGATTCAGAGAACAGATTGGTGGTTGCCAGCGCAGGGGTTGTGATGGGAGAGGAGGGGAATGGGTAAAGGTGGTCAAAAGGCACAAACCTCCAGTTATAAGATGTAAGTCATGGGGAGGTAACGTACAGCACAGTGACCTACAGCTAGTGATACTGTGTTGCATATTTGAAAGTTGCTAAGAGAGTAAATCCTAAAAAAACTTGGTTAACTATGTATGGTGATGGATGTTAACTAGATTTACTGTGGTAGTTATCTCTCAGTATATACAAATATCTAATCATTATGTTGCACACCTGAAACTATGTTATATGTATTTGTACCTCAATTAAAAAAAAAAAGAAAACAAAAAAAAGGAAAAGAAATATAAACTGTGTAATAAGTGAAAAATATAGAATAAAATGGCAGAAATTAGTACCTATATGAGAATGAATTATAATAAATTAATTAAATTCACCAATTAAAAAACTAGAATCTCAGATTCAGTTAAAAAGCAATATCCGGGGGCTTCCCTGGTGGCGCAGGGGTTGGGAGTCTGCTTGCCAATGCAGGGTGCGCGGGTTCGTGCCCCGGTCTGGGAGGATCCCACATGCCGTGGAGTGGCTGGGCCCATGAGCCATGGCCGCTGAGCCTGCGCGTCCGGAGTGTGTGCTGTGCAGCGGGAGAGGCCACAGCGGTGAAAGGTCCGCGTACCACAAAAAAAAAAAAAAAAGCAATATCCAATAATAAGTTGTCTAAAAGAGAAACTTAAAAAGACACAGAAAGATTGAAAATAAAAGATGGAAAAAAATATGAGCCAAAAGAAAAAAGGAAAGGAATATTAATATCTGACAATATAGAATATAAGGCAAAAAAATATAATGGACAAAGAAGGGCATTATATGCTGATAAAAGGAACAATAGAGCAAAAAGATATAACCATAAAAAACACGTATGCACCTAACAATACAGCCTCAAAATATACAAAGGAACAACTGAAAAAAAAAATTCAGGGAGAAATGGATACATCAAGTTACAGTTAAAAGATTTTAGCCACATCTTTCAGAAATTGATAAATCAAGCAGACATAAAATACACATATCAAAATTTTGAATCAGATAATTAATAAGCTCAAGCTGTGAAGTATATATAGAGAGCTCAGCACCCAAGGAGTAGTTTAATAATAACTGTTAGGCTGTACTAGATGAAAATGTCAATAGTTGAGAATTTTTTGCCTATAAAAATAGGTATTTTCATATTATGCCTCATAGGTTTTTGAGGGATTAAACTAGCCAATGTCTATAAAGCAATTAGCACAATGTCTAATTTAGTCTGTTTTGGTCTTTAGTCTACTAAGAGAATACTTGCCTCAATTATTAGTAATTGGATATGTAAGATCCAAAGAATTCAGTGATGTGAAATGTGAGGTCACAATTTTTTGTAAGATTAACAAAAAAAAATGACCAGTATAGAGCTAGCTGGTGAGGAATTCTGGGAGTCTAGCTGCCCTATCTAAACTCATGCCCAACTCAACTGTGATTTGGTGCCACCTGGTGGTGGTGGTTGGCTCCAACTTAAATATTTTTGGGGATAATTTTGAGTCCAGAGGCAACAGGATACCATCCATGATCCCAGAAATGAACCAGTTAGTTGGCCAGATTCAGAAATTCATCTGGGAGAATACTGAGGACCAGGGACTCACCCTTCACCTCCTCTCTTTCTGATACAAGTTCCCATGACTTTCCTTCACCTTCATGACCTTTGCCTCCACTCCAAGACCCCCTTCCCCACCCTAGTGTAGAACTTTAAGCCCTACCCCTGACCCTTATCCCTGCCTTGTTCTCAAATAGGGGCTAGGTAAGAAATGGGAACCAGTTGCCAATTCTGAAGTATATCTAAAATTATATTTTTGATGAGTGTATTATCAGGGGGTTCGACTGTGCTTTATCCAGGATCCCCTGAATGCTTACAACATATTAGCACTATAGTTTTTAGTTTAGAGCCTTTGATTACTGCAGGAGTTTCTGGTTGGCTATAAAAAGCCTTTATTAGGTTGAAACTAATTGAAATTCAAGGGAATTCCCTGGCGGTCCAGTGGTTAGGACTCAGTGCTTTCACTGCTGGGGCCTGGGTTCGATCCCTAGTAGGAGAACTGACATACCTCAAGCCGCACAGCATGACCAAAAAAATAAAAAATAAAGCAGTAAAAAAAGGGAAGACAGGCAAAGGTGGAAAATTCCATGCAGAGAATATTAACCCTATTACATGAATGCCATGAAATCTTAAATTTATGATTGCCTTTTGTGGATGATCTCTTGTCACCCAGCAGGTTCAGAAATTCTTAGTTCGGTTATTTCTTTGTTAAATTTCTTGATTTGGAGGAGCAGCTTTTCCTTCCTTGTGTAAACATGTTGCCCTGCTCCAGTATTTATAGGTACACCCGCTGAACACACACACACTAGGCTTCTTGGAAACTGCATGGAGGTGCCAGGCTATAGATAGAGGGGGCAGTGATCAGTTATCATTACCTTTAGTTTCTGTCCCCATCACCCTTCCTGGCATCTTCCCACTTCTGAGTTACCACTGGGTCACTAAAACGGAGTCAGGGAAAGGCAGTCTGAGAGACCAGCAGAAGTAGCGTTTTGGGATCAGGGTCTTCTTGCCTTACGGCTGCCAGAAGTCACATGTGTCTTCAATGAAACTGTCAAACACCAAGCTGAGTGTTGGATTTTGGAAGATTTGTGGCACACACCAGCGAAAGACTTAATCTGTCCACCACCTCTTGCTCTCATCTTACCTTCTTCTGCCCACCCTCTAACTTGAAGGCTCTCTGTGTTTCACTCAAAAGGGCTATTTAAAGTTTTCCAAATAGGACCTGCAGTTTCTTGCCTTAGCTACTGCCTATAGTTTTCCCCACTCAGAATGCCCTTCACCCGGCCTTTGTGGGTCAGAATCCTGCTCAGCATTCCTACGGGCTCCTAGGACAGCCCCTTCTCCACAGAGCCTTCCTGATTTGTTCTGGCTCCTCGCTCATCCCCACTCTGGGTCTCTCCTCTGGTGCTGCCTTCTGCTTTATATCACAGTTTTCAGGGTTCATGATTGATTCCTGGGGTAAAATGACATCTCTTTGAGGACAGGGACCTTGCTTATCTGTTTCTTAATTCCCCAAAGGACTCAAAGCTTTGCAGTCGTAGGTGTTCAGTAAATATTTGTTTAGTTTTGAAAGCTGTTGTCACGTTAAAGCCGGCCACGCCATCTTCCAAAGGGGTCTCACCTCCTCCTGCCAACTGCATGGGTGCTGAGCCCTATATTTAGGTACTAATGGTCTCCCCCACCTCTCTCTACAATTGACGTGAGCCTAATTCTGTCACTGCAAAAATTCTCTGGGAGTGTAGCATTGGGAAAGCACATTCACTTACTCCAGCCTAGGTGAGCGATCCCTTTGGCACTGAAATAATTTGCTTACTTTCCTAATGTCAAGGCTGAATAAATGCAGTTTCCACAAGTACAAAGTTTACTTACTGAAAACTAGGATTGCATCAAGCATCTCACGAAGAATTTGCATGGCTACAGAAGCTGTACCTTTTATGTGTCTTAATTTTTTAATATTTAAATGTTATTAAATCATTAGATGTCAATTTGGGTGTAATATAGTTTATTATAGACAGCATTTGAAAACTTCAGTATCTCTAGAAGGAAAACTCAGGAAATACCAGATGTTTTGAGTCTTAGGGCATCGTAACATAAGCACCATATTTGTCCCAAAACATTCATTTCTCCCTGCCACTATAGATATGCCATTTATTTCTGCTGATACTAATACTCTCCTTTTAAAAAATGTTTGTAACTTTACTAATTTCTCTAATTTCTAGTGTAAAATATTCAGAGGGAAGAAGCAGGTAATGTGGATTATTGGATTCCTCTGGTATCTTTTCCCTCAAATTCACATACGCATGTGCCGCAGGGCAATTATTCCTCTTTGCTCCATGCTGATTATATAGGTCAGGAGGGTAATAAGTTCATTTATTTGAAGGATTTTCATCTGGTATATTTCTAATATTCTTGCCCCATTCCTGACCACTCAAATCAGTATCACAGTGAGACCAGCATCTCTCTCCCACCACCAAAGAAAATGATGAAACAAAGGTAATTTGAGTGTGAACTTTCTGCTCCCAAATCTTTCATCTTCCCAGAGCACAAGGGTTATATTGCTTTAGTCCTTTAAACCAGTTATGGCTCAGTAATAACGTTAGTCCTTTAAATCCATGATGGCTCAGTAATAACTAGTATTGTGTTTACTATTAACTCAAACCTTCAAGGTATTACATATTTTTTCAAAAACCTTATTATTGAATTCAGAAATTGCCCATGGCAGAATCAAGAATACAAGGGACCTATACTAATAAAAGTAAGTGTTACATCATACTATATTATTAAGAAGATGCTATGTTAGATACATCTATTTTACTGTGAAAAATGGAATCTTGATTAATTGGCTGAATTGGGATTTCCTTTCTAAAAGATTTTCCTAATGCTTCCTTCCTTAGAGTCCATAGCGTAGAGAAATTCTGAAACTGTTTTATAGATAGCCTCAGATCAAATATGTTCAGTAAGTATGTGTGGCAAGATAATATCTTTGAGATACTAATCTATATTTTTATTTTTATTCTCCTGGTATTTCTTCCTTTCCCTTCCCTGTCTCCTAGCAGATATTCCCATCTGGGTTTATCATCTTGGCGAAGGGATGAGATGGGGCAGAAAGTTGAAATCGCCCTCAAGCTTTTGTTTTTAAAAGCTTAAGCCCCAGCAGGGAGAAGATTTGAGCCAGAGGCAAACTGTCTTGGGCAGAAGCAGGAAGACCCTGGACAGAGTAGTGGGGACAGGCAGGGCTGCTGTGTGGGCTCTCTAGCAGGCCTGCCCCCAAGAAGCTGTAGCGGTGAGTTGTGACTACAAAGTAAAGGCCAGTGGGTTACATCTGACTTTGTTTGGCCATGTGAATTTCAGTCGCTCAGCATTACAAATCTAGGCAATTTTACATAAAAGTCCGGGTTGGGGCTTCTCTTGAATAATTAGCAGTTTCGGCCACACTGTGTTCAGTCCTTTATGGCACCAAGGCTGCCTGCCTTAGATAAGGAATGAACGCTCTAGTTTGCCAGAGTCCCTAAAAGTCCCTGTTTCATCCCTACGCTAAAGCCAAGGGTTAATTGCCACTCATCATGGCACTTGCACTGCTGCTCTCCAGACGATAGAGGGTGGTCCCCTTTAACCCAGATTTTTTCCGTAAGTGAAGAAGTACAAGGTAGACTAAAGATGGCTCATGCTGAAAGAAACAGAGGAGCTGGTGCATTTCTTTGTAGACCTGAAGATGTTCTTATGTGTCTAACAGGCAGACTGCTTGCTTCACTCACGAGCTCTCCTTACACGCTTCCTGTAGGTATTTGCATCACGTATCCCTGTTCTAGGCAGCCTTGCAAAGAGATGACCGTGTCCCTGGTTGGGCATGGCAGAGCTGCTGCCTGCAGGGCACGGGCGAGCAGAATGATAGACAGGCAAGAACCCATGTGGGCAGGTGCCTGGAGGGCAGAGGCCCCTGGAAGCTTCTGGTGGGGGTGGGGAGGACTCCAAAAGGCTGGGGCTCAAGATAGAAAGTAAATTATAAAAATTGTTATTTCATACACACAAATGTATCGACTGAGATTTGCTTGCAGTACCTTTACTTTCTGGCTGGCTTGGTCATTTAGCTCAGGGCTCTGGTGGCACCAAAGTGAACATGCAACAGAGGCCACCAGGGCCTGTCCTGGAGAAAGATGGCAGGATTCACTGTCCTTTCCTTATGAGAGGGGTAAGGAGAATGGACATTAAACTTGTAGTTTGGGGACCATCACATGTTTTAGAATTATATGACACTACCCTTTTTCCTTCCTGGGTGGAGTTTGAATTTAAAGCGCTGTCTTCCAGATGGCATTCTGAGTGGTCATATGAACCTTTGTGCTTTTTCTCCTAAACTAGAAATGTGTTTTTCAAAACCCTAACTGTTACGTGCCTGGGCTAGTTATTTCAACAGTTTGTTCACCTCATTTATAACCAATAAAAATAACAGCTATTCTTTATTGAACTAACCTTATACCAGCTGCTCTGCAGTGCTACTCATAATTGCGTGCCTCATTTATAACCACCCTGTAAGGTGGGGTTGCCCCATGCTTTGAAAAAGGAAATGGAAGCTGAAAGCTTAAGCAGCGTCCAAACTCTCACACTTAGTACAAGTGGGAGCCTGAGTTCAAATCTAGGACTTCATAAGCTCTGCAGTCTACAGCCAGCAAGTGTGACAGCATTTATCATCACCTGCTACCTGCAGGACAGCAATAGGGCTGGAGGGATGGAAATGTGAATGCAAAGGGCCAAGTCCCCAAGGAACAGCAAAACTAGATTAGGCACATTCTTTAGAAAGAAAAGGGAAAGCAGATTCCTGCAGTGACAGAGATGTTGGCAGTGATCCTTGGAGTTGTGCTGTAGCAGAGGAAGCCACCTTGTTCACTCTGGGACCCAGTGCTTCTGGGATGTTAGGACTGAGTCCAAGTGAGCTTACTCCTCTTTTTCCCACCTGTTATGAGGTGGACTGTGCCCCCAAGATGATGTTGAACTCCTTACCCCCATTGTCTGTGAAATAGGGTCCGTTTGGAAATAGGATCGTCTTTGCAGATGATCAAGTTAAGATGAGGCTGTTAGGGTGGGTCCTGATCCAAGATGACTGTGTCCTTATATAAAGGAGAAATTTAGACACAGAGACAGACATGTACAGAAGGGAGAGGATGTGAAGACCCAGGGAGAATGCCATCTAAGTGTCAAGGAATGTCTGAGGTCCACAGAAGCTAGGAGAGAGTCCAAGACAGTCCTTGGTTCTGTCCCAGCCCTCAGACAGAACCAAGCCAGCCAACATCTCGATTTGGGACTTCTAACCTCCAGATCCACTGACACAATAAATTTCTGATGATCTAAACCGTCCAGTTTGTGGTACTTTATAATGGCAGTCCTAGGAAAGAAAAACATCACCCAATACATACACATTGTGTGGGTTTGTCATTGTCCGTTTCAGAGGCCTGCTGAGCAGGGCTGGCACCGAGCCCCTGGGAAGGTCTGGCATCATCCACACGCAGCCTCGAGTCACTACCCACATTTCAAGCTTCAGCCCCAAGTCCAGTCAGCTGGAGCGTCGAGTGCATGTGCCACAGTCACAGCACGGAAGAGCCACTTGAGATACTGCAGAAGGCAACAGGAGGGATGACATGCATCTGAGGCTTCATGGAGTCTAGTACAAGAGCATCATAGCAAACACAAATAAACAGTACAGTCAGGTAACGCCAGTTAGGCTGAGATAGGGGCTGTCTGCAATAAAGGAGTAAGTAGAACGCTGGGAGCATAGTCCTGGGTGCTACTGCCTCTGGCGTGGGACGGGGATGGTGAAAACCTCACGACAGAGAAGACATTTGGCTGGGCTTCAAAGGATGAATAGGAGTTGGCAAGGGCACCATAGAAGCATCACAAGCAAAGGCAGAGGAGAGAGAAATGCCCAGCCTGAGCAGGAAGGAGTGCTTAAGGACTCCCTTGTGTCTTACAGTAGAATGGAATTTTCTGAAAGGAAAAGATTAAATTCTATTCTGGTTAGCACTACTGCGTTTCAAACAGCTAAACTGGGAAATAACCAGAATTAATTGGGAAACAGCAGAAGAATTAGTACTCAGGATATAATGCCGGTCATGCCAATTACCAATTATGCATCTAGAGTCTGGCACATATTAGGCCTGCAATAATTATTTGTTAAATGAAAGAATGAATTACAAACCATGTCATCTCTCCTGGCTTTATTTTTTTTCCCATCTGTTTAAAAATGGGGTGGGGGACTTGCCTGGTGGTCAGTGGTTAAGAATCTGCCTGTCAACACAGGGGACACGGGTTCAATCCCTGGTCCGGGAAGATCTCACGTGCCGCGAAGCAACTAAGCCTATGCACCACAACTACTGAAGCCCGTGCACTCTAAGGCCCGAGTGCCACAACTACTGAGCCCACATGCTGCAACTACTGAAGCCTGCACGCCTAGAGCCTGTGCTCCACAACATGAGAAGCCTGCACACTGCAACGAACAGAAGCCCCTGCTCGCCGCAACTAGAGAAAGACCATGCACAGCAACGAAGACCTAACGCAGCCAAAAATAAATAACTTTATTATTTTTTTAAATGGGATGGATTGGGACTTCCTTGGTGGTCCAGCAGTTAAGACTCCAAGCTTCCAATGCAGAGGGCGTAGGTTCAATGCCTGGATGGGGAACTAAGATCCCACATGCTGTGGGCAGTGTGGCCAAAAAAAAAAATAAAAATGGGGTGGATTGGTATGGCGAGATGATACAGCTATTCCACCTCTCTCAGGTCTATGATCAAGGGCAAACAGGATGACAAAATTTGAAAACGCTATTGTTATAGATTAAATGTTTGTGTCCCTCCCAAATTCATATGCTGAAGCCCTAACTGCCAACATAATGCTATTTGGAGATGGAGCCTTTGGGAAGTAATTAGGGTTAGATGACTAGGTTGTAAGTGTGGGCCCTTGTGATGGGATTAGTGCCCTAATAAGAAGAGATACCAGGGAAGGAACTTGCTCTCTATCTACCATGTGAGGATGCAGCAAGAAGGTGGCTATCTGCAAACCAGGAAGACAGCTCTCACCAGAACCCAACCATGCCAGCACCCTGATCTCGGACTTCCAGCTTCCGGAGATGTGAGAAAAGAAATTTCTGCTATTTAAGCAACCCAGTGTATGGTACTTTATTATAGCAGCCTGAGCAGACTAAGACAACTATGGAAAGAACTTTGTACCTGTATGATATTATTCCAGAGTTGGTATAGAAGGGTGGATGGAGCCCTAGATTGGGTGGTGGTGGGGTTCTGGCATGTGGCCCAGATCCTGCCATGACTTAGCTGCCTGCCTTTGGGCTATTCCCTTATAACACATAGGTGGTTCAGGGACAATTCCAGGAGGCGCTGTTCACATAGACTAGGAGCTGTCCTGCTCCAAGCCTTTGACCCTTTGTTTCTTCATCTATAGAGAGGGAAAGAGAAATAGAACATATGATATCTAACAACAATTCACTTATTCTTTCAGCAACTATTTGTTGAGAATTGACTATGTCTCAGGCACAGAGCCAGGCACTTGGAGAGAGTACTGGAACATGGTCTTGCCCTCCAAAATTTACATTCTAGCTGGGAAGACAGATAAAAAGGCAATCACAGCTTCACATGAGCTGGGTCTCTGTGTCAGTCTGCTCAGGCTTCTATAACAAAATACCACAGACTGAGGAACTTAAACACCAGAAATGTATTTTCTCACAATTCTGGAGGCTGGAAGTCTAAGATCAAGGTGCCAGCAGGGGTCTCCTGAGGCTCTCTTCCAGGCCTGCAGACAGCCACCTATGTGTCCTGACATGGCCTTTTCTCTGTGTATGCACATCCCTCTTATAAGGACACCAGTCACTGGATTGAGGGCCACTCACATAAACTCATTTAACCTTAACCACCTCTTTAAAGGCCCTATATCCAAATACAGTCACATTCTGAGCTACGCTGGGGGTTAGGATCCAACACCTAAATTTGAGGGGCCACAATTCAGTCCATAACAGCCTCTATGACAGGGAGAGAACAAGGTGCCATGCAGGTGCAGAGCAGGGGCCTCCACCCCAGACTGGGACCCACGAGGCCTCTTGAGGAAGAGAGCTAAGCTGCTGAGGACTGAAGAATGAGGCTGGAGGCTGAGCTGCTACTATTTTTAATTAATTAACTAATTAAATTTGGGGGCTGCACCACAGCATGCAGGATCTAAGTTCCCCAACCAAGGGTCGAACCCGTGCTCCCTGCAGTGGGAGCGTGGAGTCCTAACCACTGGACTGCCGGGAAATTCCCCGAGCTGCTACTTTAATGAATACAACTCTGTGAAACACTAACCTTGAGTTAGTGGGTGGTCCTCTTTAACCCAGATTACGCGCTTCCTGTAGGCATTTGCATTTGTATATTTTACTCTTTGGTGGGCTCATTTATTTTTAAACCTATTTGGCCTTTGGTAGGTGTGACATACAAAAAGGAACCCCAAAGCATCATTTCAGAGGCCAGTGTGCCTTGGGCAAGCTACCTTTCCTTTTTGCCTCAGTTTCCTTATTGGTACAATCAGGCCATTGGCATCTGTTACTTCTCAGGCCCTAATGTGCCGTGATTATAGGGAAATCCTTAGACTTATTTGGTTACATCTCTAAAATACTGTGCTGACACTTTAGAAGCTTGGGGAAAGGGAGCCGTGGATTCTGTAGCCAAATACTGTATTTACTTTTGGAGCATTATTACTAAGATTTCTTCTTTTTTTTTCCTGTCATGACAACAGATTGATAAAGGGGAGTCAGGTGACAGGTGTCAATCCAGGCACTCACACCAGTGTTGCATGACTTGTAGCTACTCCAGGGTGACTTTTGTTCCTTAGGCCAAGGTGACAACTTGACTCTTTTTGGGTCTGTGGGAGGGGGAAAGGGCTACAAAAGCAATAGATGCTCATTGTGGGGGAAAAAAATGAAATCAAACATTTCATAAAGGTTTAACATGAAAAAGTAAGTCCTTCTTTCCACCATTCTATACCTCAGGGGTATCCACTGTTACCCCTGTGTTTTCCAGACCTTTTCTATTCACACCCAGATAGGTACATACATGTTTCTCTTTTTTTACAAAAATGGGATTACACTATATAGGGATCTATAATTTTCTTTTTACTCAATAATATGTCACAGACACTTTTCTGTACCCATAATAAAGAGTACCTCCCCTCTTTCTAAAGCTGACATAGTATAACATAGCATGTGTCATCCATTTGACTATTTTCCAGGTCCTCTCCAATTTTTTTCTATTATGAATGATCCTGCAATGAACATCCTTGTAGATAGATGTAGCCTTGGTTGAGTTAGGATAGATTCCTAAAGGTAGAATCACTGGATCTCAAGTTCATTTCTACGATGTATTTCATTTTACAGAGAAGATTTCAGGCAAGTCAAGTAAGACTTTAAAAATGTATATTTATGTATGGAGAGCATCTCATTTAGAGTCTTTTGAACCACAGCATGAAATAATTTCTTAAAAACCAGCCAATTACTAGAGCAGTATTATATCTCCTTTTTTTTTTCTTTGTTAGTGGGCTCTGATTGGCTGGGAAACCAGCCTCCCCCTGCTCCCTGCTTCCTGCCTGTCGCTGCGGCTGTGTGATCAGTGTGGGGAACTCCTGACTGCAGGCCCTTGAGTGCCCTCTGGGCTCGGGGGCCCTGGTGGCTGCAGCGCCTCCAGCTAGCACTCTGGGCTCAGAATGAGCTATAGTTCAGACTGCCATTTGTTATCTCAAGGGCTTGAGATTGAGAGTGGGATTGCAGCAGTTTTCACTCTCCCTAATATTTCTTTTTGCAGACTCCTATTGTGCGAGCCAGATATTCAACTAAAATCAGATCCTAATGGTTATGCTGGGTGCTTAAAATCTCAAGGTGCTATAAATTATTCATTAGTTCTTCTACTCATGAGGAAAACTGCCCAGCATAAAGTCTCTGCAGCTTTTCATTCAAAATCTCGTTTTTTTCCACATTGGGTCACGGTGTGTCACTACCTGCTCCAGATTCCACTAAAGGTAGGGCTTCCCTGCCACCTCCCAGCACACAAGGGGTTAAACTCAACTCCCTGAGCCCACCTTCCCAAACAAAAGTCAGTTTTGCAAGTTATTCAGCAAGGTGGCTTTCAGTAGGTTCTATTTAATAAAGTTAATACAAGGCTCCTCTGCCCCTCCTTTTTTTCCCTCTTACTTCTCCGTTGTGAGTATTCACGGAATCTGGATCTGCCAGCTACTTCTGTTTGAAGTTGAAGGCTTGGCAAAATTTTACATGAGGCAGGCAAGAAATAAAGTGGAAATGTCTACAAGTAACAGTGAAATCTGTTACATTGTTCTGACTTAACTACTGGGGGGAAAAGAGTCCTACTAAATACTGTCTTGGCAACTGTAAATACATTTTAGCCATGGTCAAAACTTTTAGAACAACAGCTAAAAGATACCTGAAACCTGATGTCTGTCTTGCCACTCTTAATTATATATATTGACATTAAAGATATCCCACTCTTCATTAAATGCTGTGTAATTTTCCTTTTGAGTTTTTACAGTTAGTGTTTTATGTGAGTCCTTCATATGGCCAAGTAGCCAGTTTACCCCCTGCTGCCTTTTACTCAGGTAAAATTGGAAATGAATTCATTAGATCAATTGCAGCAACTCTAATTTGAAATCTTGAAAAATGCCTTGCTAATTAAGAAATTTCCAATCAAGTAGACTTCTAAATCTCAGGTTGTTAATTTCTTTCAGGTCTTTATACATATCCTTATGAACCATTAGCAGTCACTCCTACTGACTTTGTAAGATTGTGTCAGGCAAGCACTGTGTTTTTTAAACCTCATTACTCTCCCCATCTTACTCCATGTTTATTCATATTTTTTCATAAGGCATTACGTTTATCCAATAGCACTTTCAAAACTATTGTTTTTTAAAGGCTCCAAGATACAACTGGAATACAATTCCAATGCATTTGTTTTCCCTTTCTCCTTATTAAAAAAAAATAGAAATTCATATAAACATAACAAAACCATGTGAAGGTAGGTAGTTTCCTTTCCCACAGAGCAATAACTTCCCTTTCTATCTGTTAATAACTTATTTGGAACAGCTTACTTTGTTAAGCAGCAATGCTGATCCAGTTATGCAAATTAAGATACATTAATTTGAATAATACTCAAGGTCACTTTGTAGTTTCCTGAGAGATTATGTTTCGAAAAGTCAGTTTAAGTCAGTTAAGCACGCTGCTTACCTTAGATGCTATTTATTAATAAAATTATTGTATTTGACAAAAACTTTGGTTTTGAACAATGTGAACAAAGAAATGTTAATTTCTAATTATTTTATATATATCGTTTTATCATTTAATTTCTCCTCCAATACCTGAGTTGTTTTGTGAATGATTGGCTATAGATATATCCCTTAACACATATTTCATCTAGTCCCTTTTGTAAAAATGTAACAAGGTCATTTTACATTTTTAAACCATAAAGTGGTTTAAAAATGCAAAGTGAGCTTAAATGCTACTCTTAACTCTTCCTAACTTTTCCACTGGGAAACCCTAGAAAACTGAATTAATGAAATGCAACTTATGCTTTTTAAATTCTAATTATAACTGTCACATTAAATTGAAGGTGAGACTAAAACTGCTATATCTGTTAAGTAAGTCAAGTGATGTACTATATCATACGTGTTATTTAATGTGCGAATGTTAAAAGTCAAGTTCCCGGCAGAAATCGAAGTGCCTCCATTCTGTCTTCAGGGAATGTGTAAATTAACCATTCTGCCCCAAGCGGTCCTCCTCCCTTCCTCCCTCCGCCCGATTTTAAATGTAGATAGGGCAACCCAAGTCTTTTGAATTTGAAGGGCTGCTATCTCGGCCCCATTCTTTTCATCATCCTGTTTTGAATGACACTGAGCACGTATGGATTCTTTTATAAAAGCACCCCCTGGATGCAGGGCTTGGTTCTCCCGGCTGCTTGCTAATTTTGCATAGCAGTTAGTACTGACTTCTCAAAATCGGCTATCCAAATACAGTTCGAGAACGTTCCGCGTAGTTCCTCAAAGGTCTTAGATATAACCTCTTGCCCCTTGATTTCAAACCCGAAAGGGAAGAACTTGCATAATTGCTAAATTCCCAATTGGAGCGGTCTGGCAGAGGATACGTAATCCAAAACTATACGTTAATTCAAACCCTCCCCGCGCCTGGGCAGCAAGGAGCCAGCATATGCCTTCTTTTAAAATCTATTCTACCAATTCACTGACCGCGCAGGGCTGGGCCACATGGCCCTTCCTTGCAGCCAGTCAGCTGTGAGCAGCAGATGGGATAATTTGCATTTTTCTTTTTATACTTTCTTCGACCGGCAAATTAAAGGATTTTTTAAAAATTTACATTCTCATTGTTTGCCTTAAATATAAACATGGCTTAACTGCTGGGTTGGGCTTCCCTGACCTTCACACCCCACACTCCTTCAAGTCAGTGAGACTTGAGAAAATACCCGAGCGGTAGGTTTCGTGTTTATCAACTTGGAATCTCCAGTCCGGGAGTCATGAGTAGAAAGAATCAGCTTTTACTGAGTTGGTGACTCGTGTTTTTCTATTTTAAGAGCTTGGCGCAGATACCCCGTGGGTTTGTCTGTGGCATGTGGGTCTGCGAGCGCGCGCACTTCTGAATCTCTGGGTCTACGGCCTCAAACCTCAAAACTTCGGGTTACAAGTAGAAGGCAGATTTTTAGCTCTCAGGCTTACAAGAGAGGGCGGCCACCCTGCTGGGGGAGTGGCCTGAGCCAGTGTTTCCCAGCGCCGGGGTCGCTCTCCCGCGGCCCGCCAGACTCCATGCCGGCTCCGCGGCCGCTGGGTCCCCGCGCCCCGATGTCTTTGTGCCGATCGCGGCGCGGGAACACTCGCCTGGGGGGCCAGGGCCACGGCGGAGATACCAAAAATGCTGTTGAGGCGCGAGGGGAGGCGCCCAGTACAGTCGCCGATCCGCGGAGGAAAAAAAAAAAAGTAGAAAAAGAGGCTTTTCAGGTCAAACTCCTCGTATCTAAGAAACCACGTTTTAAAGAAATGACTCGCGATGGGGAGAACACACGGTGTGGAGGGTACATTGTTAGCCAGCGCTGGCCCGGCTCACCGTGGGTGCGCGGCCGCCGCTCCCCGCCCCGGGCAGCGGGCGCGGGCCCACGTGGAGCCGCGCGGTACCGGATGAGCGCGCCGAGCAGCCCGGGTCCCCGGAGTGCGCGCCCCAGCTCCCTGCCGCGGCCGTTCACGCCCGAGCGCCGCCGCTGGTCCCGCGTGTGCCCCGCTGAGGGGGAGGGGCGGGCCGGGGGTGGGGGCGGAGGGGTTGTGGTTCCACTGCAGCGGGGGCTCCTGTGTCCTTGTGCGGAAATGACACACGGAGTCCCGTCACGTCACGCGAGAGCGCAGCGCACGGACACACACAAAGAGAGGGGAAAATACACGGCGCCCGCCCGCTGCCCCCAGCAACTCCCCGGGCCGCCCCGGCCTGGCCCTCCGCGCGCGGCCCCCACTCCCCAGCCCCGCGCTCCCCCCAACCCCCACGTGGCGCCCCAACTCGGCGCGGGCCCGCTCTGCAAAGTACAGAACTCGTGTCCCAGGTAAGTGCGGGGCGGTTCAAGCCGGCCGCGCGGTGGCGGCGGCGGCGGCGGCTCCGGAGCAGACGTACGGGAGAGTGGCTGCAACATCCATGCTGGGGTGGGGGCGGGAGCAAGGGAGGAGACGCGCAGGGGGGCTGCCCGGAGCGCGCTCGCCGGGAGGAGCGCCCACCCCCGCGCAGGGCCGAGCCGCCGTAGCGGGCGCCCGGTGCCCACGGGCTCGCCGCACCCATTGTGCCGCGCGCTCCTTTGTGCCCGCTCGGAACGCGGCGGCTCCATGGCGTTCCGGGGAGCACGCGCGCCGCGCGGGGGCGGGGGGGGGGCCGCGTAGTGGAACAGTCCGCGCCGCCGCCCCACTCGCGCCGCGCGCTGGCCCCGCACCCCCGCTGGGCGCCGCGATGGAGCGGCCGGAGCCGCCGGAAGGCTCTGCGAAGCCCGCGGTGGACTCGGCGCTCGCGTTCGGCCGGGCTGCGGCTGGGGACGGCTCGGCGTGCAGAAGGGGGTGTCAGAGCAGGAGCAGGGGGCGGGGACTGGAGGGAGATGCCGAGCGGGGAGCGGGAGGCCCGAGAAGCTGCCGCTCGGAGGGACGCTGCCGCCGGAGTCAGCAAATGGAGCGAGCCAGGCCCGCGGCGGCGGCGGCGGCGGCGGCGGCGGCCGGGAGCGGACAGGGACGGGCCCCGCCGCCAGGGGGCGCAGCGCTCCCTCCCCGGCCATCCACGGCGCGGTTCGCGGTTCCCGCTGCCCGGGAGCTAGAGGCGGGCGCCCGGCAGGCGCGAGGCCTTAGCGACCGGCCGCCAAGCCGGAGCCGAGGCGCCCGCCGCCCTTCGTGACCGCCCCCTCTTTCTCGTAAACGTGAGTTCCCACGCAGACTTGGTCCTCGCTGCGCCGGTGAGTTGTGCTGCAGCGCGCGTGAGGGCCTTGCGTGCCGACATAGTTTTTTTTCCAAGGTGCTTTTTGCAGAGGTAAAGGACTTTTGAGTGCTCAGGGGGCCCGTCCGGAAGAATTTTACACGCAAATGCCAACCAGGCAAGGATGTGCGGAACAGGGTTAAGCACTTCGGTGTCAACTTCACCTTCTTAAAGTAATTTTTGTAACTTTTTAACTGTTCCCTGTGCCTCGGGCAACGCGTCGAGTGCCCCAAAGCTGCGGCTTCGGGAAACTGAGGCTAGGAAGTGAATTCTCGGGCTGGGGCTGGCTCGGGATGGGCCCAGAGCGACAGAGACGAAGGAGATTCTTTTGTTATCCACACTCCCAAACCCGCCCCCCCCCCTCAGTTCTTCTGGGGTTTTTGTTGTTGCTGTTGTTTGTTTTTTTAACCATCCATTCCTAATTTCCAGTTTCATATCGCCGTACAGGACTGTCAGCTTCCTTCACCCTCAGTACTGAGACTTGCTGAGATTTTGTATCTTCACAGTTTTACATCCCGAGCCATTAACCCAGTGTCTGATAACTTAGTAGGTGCTCAATAAATTTTTGATGAATGAACGGAGAGCTTCTTGGATTCCAGAAGAAAGTGGGGCCAGTGCATCCTGTTCCTGCTAGTGGTCTAGCTGGCGTGTGCATGGCCCTTGAAATGAAATTCATGGAAAAACCAGAGCCTTTAAAATCTGTCACATAAACATTCCACCACTGAACGTAGGTTTTACCGTAGAGGCCATGTCCTTGTTGAAGCGATTTAACAGAAAAGTGTTGTGTTCTTGTCTTCCCCCACCACGTACAAAGCACTAGTAATAGAAGAGAGACCACTTACTACCTAGTAGACAAGATGGCCAGCATCCCAATGATCTGTTAAAGGTACCACATGGACACATTTTCTTTACCCTCTTCCAAACTTCTGGGCTCCTAAGCATCTCATAGATGAGCAAAAGAGGAGTAGAATGTCTAATAATCAGGAAGAAAAAAACTGGAATCAACCCTGACAGAAGTTTGAGTAGGTGAAAATTTAATCTGCTGGACTGTCCCACCTGCCACAGGTGGGACAGTCCAGCAGGAGAGCTGTTTAGAAAGCCCCTGAAGCAACAGGGAAAGAAAACAACATGCTTTTATGAATTGTATTGACACCATGGTGAAAAATTGGGGGATCTGTCTTTTAAAAGACCTCAAATTTTATAACGTAGAGACACATGAAGGTTGCTAGCCAACGAGCAAAAATAATTTGGTGTTAGTGTATGGGAGGTTGGGGTGTAACGTTTTTGTTTTTCCTGGCACTTAATTTTGATGGCAAATTTTGGTACCTCTCCTGTTATTCATTGTACCTATTATTGGCTAAAGCAAGTCTGGGGGAAATATTTGTAGAATCAGTCTTTGGGGTGATGGAACTTTTCTCTGTCCTCTTGATGGTGGCTACAGGGATGTATACCTGTGTTACCTTTCATAGAACTGTACACCCCCTCCCTCCAGAAAGTAAATTTTACTGTATGGTAATTTTAAAAAAATAGAAATTGAAGGCACACACACAACACAAAACATGATCCCAAAAGGGATCTTTTATGTGCTTTGTGAGTATCACCTTGCTCTTGCTGTTTCTTTCCCACTTCACATTGGACAATGGCTCTTCTGCCCCGTCTGATGTTCTAGTATCTCTTGCAACATTATTATTTCCGCCCAGGCTCTTGCAGTTTCTGGAACGAGCTGCCACACGTGACCCGCACATGCCAAGCTAAGGGCTCTCCACGCTGGCATGTAGCCTTCAGTGTGTCAAACAGGAGAGGTGCGATTTCATTTGGAGTGGCATTAATGCCTGGCATGTTAGTCCCTGAATGATTAGACTTTTTACAAACTGTTGTTTTAGAGCTGAGTTTTTCTCAGCAGCTCACCTGGTAACATGCCCTTCCTCTATTTTTAATTCAACTTGAAACACATGTACGGCCATCCCGCAATATTTGTGGGGGATTGGATCCAGGACCCCCTTCAGATACCACAATCCACACATGCTCAAGTCCCTTACAGCGAGTCCTTCATATCCTTGGATTTCGAACCCACAGATTTGGAAGGCTGACTGTATTTTAAATCGGCACTTTTAGGTTTTTGTTCTCTACTAACGGCCACCTCTCCTCTCCTCTTGTCTGATTTTCAGTTATCAGTTATCACTGCCCAGTGAAACACAGTATCTGTAAAGGCATTGAATGCTCAGTTGAATAAATCACGTGTTGGTCTTTTCTTGTTTGCCAGGGGCTGTTGGTTTGAGCATGGAGCTAGTAAATTGAAGAGGGGAGGCTGGGGATGTGGAGGGGGGTAGCTTACACCCGACTGTGCCCCAACTCCAGTTAGCTCATGTGGTCACAAGACAACACATTTGTAAAAGTGGGAAGTACAGAGGAAACTCTGCTTATACCTCCTAGGAAAATTAGTCACCATTGTCCAGTCAGTCACATGGGTGGCTGCTGGGATATGCTAGCCCTTTTCTCCTTGACCCCAGCTTCTGGGTTCCACGGTTAAAGTTAAAAGCAGAGTCTGACTCCTCCTACCATTGATGTCGAAGGAGGTAGCCAGTCCTTCGTGAGGCCAAGGAGGGCTTAATAAGTAGAAGCCCTTAGCTGAGGAAGACATCACATTTAGTCACATTCAGAAAACGCAGTCTCCGAAGGGTGAGACGCCACATCACAGGCAGGCAGGGCTGTGCGGTTGTCCTTCGCTGCGCACGCTGAAAGATAAGGCTGTTCTCTGACTGAATGAGGAAGGCAGCGACAATTACAGTTCAAGGAAACTCAGGGGAACATTGCCCTGGTTTTGTGAGGACTGGTATTTTTCAAACTTTATTTGAAGATGTGTCTAAAAATAAAAACAAATTGCAAACATGTCCTGCGAGTCCCATGGGCTGGATGCCACAGCCAAGAGGGCCGGGTTCTGAGATCCCCAAGGCTCCCAGCCATTCCTGCAGACCCAGAGACGGAGCCCAGCAAGGGTGGATGGCATGGGAACATTCTTCCCGTCCTTAGGGAGGGCATTTTGATTTCACCCCTTCCAGTTTAACGTTTCTTTTTTCTTCCATTTGAAAGAAACATTACAAAACTTTTAAAAAGTTTTAAACCATTTTATTTTAGTTTTAAAAAATCTTCACGTTTACCGAGTGCTGTGTGCCGGGCACGTTCTCCTCTGTAGTTTTCATAGAGTCTCTAGAAGGAAAGGTAGTGTGTGCAGCTCCTTTTACAGAAGAAAGCACCAAGGCTTGGCTGGGTAAGCCACTTGCCTGGGATTAGAAGCTAAACGTAGGTGAAGCCAGGATTAGATAGAACACAGGTCTTTCTGCCCCTAAAGTTTGGTAGGGAATTCCATTTTCATCCAAATCAGCTGTACCTTCGTGATCCGAAGGCCTACCTGGCCTGTTGACTCGCTCCTGCATCTGAGCCCCGCCTACAAACGTGTGCTCCGCAGGGAAGGGAGAAGGCAGAGCGGGGATGGCCCGCCCCCTTTCGGTCCCATCTCTTCTCGGAAGGCTGGAATGAGGCCCCCAGCCCGAGTCCACCCGCCTCTTTCCCTCTTCTTGCTCTCCGCAGCACCCACCCCAAGCGAGGCGCAACCCGCCGCCCCCCTGCTTCTCTGCAAACTAGGAGGACTGTTGTGAGGACTGCACCGGTGAACGTGTGAAACAGTTAGACCTCACAGGCAGCACTGCATGAATGTCAGCTGCTGTCCTCCTCTTCTATGTTTAATTTTTAAAAATCAGTATAGCCTGCAGTGGAGAGGCTTCATGAAGTCAGATCACATGGCTTGGCAAGATGAAGTACCGTTTGGTTAGGTCTTAGTTAAACTGTTTAAATCCTTGCATGTATTTTATTAATAACACCTTTAAAATGGTCTGGGCCTGTTCTCCGTGCTTTACCTTTTGTATGTGGCAGGGCTGCACAGCCACCATCCCGGGGGTCTCAGGCTCCGATCATTCCTATGCTGGGGCTCTGGGGCTCACGTTCTCAAGGAGATCCTCAGGTGGTACGAGTTCGCCTCGCTTTACATCTGGGAACAGGAGTGGAGGTCGGGAGGATTTGCCCCAAGGCGGCCTGAGGTCGGGCTGCTGGGCCAGGTCTTTGGACCTGACCTCATTGTGCGGGGGAGTCCTAAGTCCCGTGGACGTTTCCGATGCGGTAGGGCAGAATCGTGAGTCAGCCGACTGGGATTTGAATGTTGAGGTTTCAGGAAGCCCAAGTACTTCCCATTTCTGGGCCTGCTGCCTGTCCTGTGAGACTTGGGCAGCCGCAAGCTTCCAGCGCCTCTGATTAGCCTGGGCTAGATTCTCCTAAACGAACTCAATGCAGAGGCACCCCAGGTCACTCCCAGCCCCCTGTGGGCGCCACTAGAGGACGTTTTGCTTTGGAAACCTGTGGGGCGCTTAGGGAAGAGCCCAATGATCCTGTGCGGGCAGAGGGGTTTGCCAACGGTTTGCCATGCCAGGTGCCCCCTGCTTGCCTTACCGTGGTCTAGCCTCCAGCTCCTAAGAAAGACATCCTCTCCCAACCCCCCAGTCAGATTCTCGCGTGACTCCTTATTACGCACTTTGAGCTGGTGACCTCAGGACACTCCTTCCTTTTTCTGTGGCCCAGCCACTCCTCAGCTCCCCAGACCTCCCCTCCCCGCTCCCCACTGCATCCTGCTGATTCACCCTGGAGCCAGGGCCCCTAGAGCAGGCCCTGATTTGCCCAGTTTTGTCCAGTTTTGAGGAATCAGGGAAGGAGGGCTCCAGGTACGGGTCAGAAGTCTTCCAGGGTGCTCAGACACAGACATGAGAGAACCCCAAAGAAAGCACCGTCCATCATCTAGAATGCAGGAACCCAGCAAGTCCAGCCTAGAGAATTGCTAAGCTGCTCTCCAGCCAGCCACAGATTCTCTAAATGACCTGGCTTTAGCGCTCAGCTTGGATCCCTAATCCAGGACACTCGGTCCTGGTTTGGTTTTTTTTTTTTCCTCCCATGAAATTTGACTTATTTTGAAAAACACTCCAAGTATCAGGGCAATGCACTGATGGGGCCTATAATACACGCGCCAGGAAATGGCATTTCCTTAGTGTTCAAAGCTGATCTTTTCACCTTTTTGTTCACACCTTGGCTTGTGAGCTGAGAATTTTTTCTGATCTCCCCATCACCCCATACTGAGGAGCTTTTAACACCTTCAGAGGCAATAATTCAGAGACAGTTATGAAATGAAAGGTCTGCACTAGTTTGTCAGTTATATGTTGTTTCTTAGAGCATCAGTATTTTAAAATATCTTCCTAGTCTGATTCCCTGGAGATCCCAAGAAGCTCCTGGAAAGTCAGTCTATTTTTCTTTTCTTTTTTTTTTTTGTGGTACGCAGGCCTCTCACTGTTGTGGCCTCTCCCGTTGCGGAGCACAGCCTCCAGACGCGCAGGCCCAGCGGCCATGGCTCACGGGCCCAGCCGCTCCACGGCATGTGGGATCTTCCCGGACCGGGGCACGAACCTGTGTCCCCTGCATCGGCAAGCGGACTGTCAACCACTGCGCCACCAGGGAGGCCCTCTTTTTTTTTTATTATTTTATTTATTCGGCTGTGTCGTGTCTTAGTTGCAGCATGTGGGATCTTCGCTGCAACATGCAAGATCTTTCGTTGCAGCACACAGGCTCTTTGTCGCCCCGCGTGGGCTCTCTGGTTGTGGTGTGCGGGCTTAGTTGCCACGCGGCATGTGGGATCTTAGTTCCCCGACCAGGGCTCGAACCTGAGTCCCCTGCATTGGAAGGTGGATTCTTAACCACTGGACCACCAGGGAGGTCCCAGCATCAGTATTTTAAATACTTAAATGATTTGATTTTACATTCTTAGCTTGTTGCTATTTATGGGTATAACTTAGAAGGTGACCTGGCTAGCAGGAAAGATTGCTAAACTTCTTATATTTTCATTTAAAAAAAAGTCTCATTTTCAAAGAATTGCATGCTCACTGTAGAATATTTGGAAAGTAGAGGAAACTAAAGAAGAAAAGTCATCCATAGTCATCCCAATTGGAGGTAATTAACATCTTGGCATGTTTTCTTCCATCTGCTTATGGCATTTTTCAATTACATTGTCAAGATATCCCCTGTGAACTTTGAAGTACATTGTTATTGACTGGGTGGCCCTGTAATGAACAATTGATTTTGAATCTTTACACATAATTTAATGTTCGGCCCTTTCTGTCAATAGAGGTTTTGAAGTCGTGTGTTGAGAAAAATGCGTAGAAGTTGACTTTCTAACTTTGTATATTGGAAATAACAATAGTGATCAAAGGTGATCTCAATCCAGGTCACATTGAGTTTGTTGTCCCTTCCATTTTCTCTGCAGGTTTTTGTGGAATTTATCAGTAATTAATAGTGACTGATGGTTACAGAGGGCTTACTCTGCACCAGGATTTCCACCCTCAGCCTGACCCTAGAGTTCCTGCCTATGTTTAACCTAAGATCAATTCGAAGTAAAAGACCCCCTGGCCCAGGTTCTTTGCCCTTCTGGCCTTTGCTTATTTCGTATCATAATTTTCAAGTGTGTGAGGCGCTAAGTGACAGAAAGATTTGGCTATAGGTCTTTATAAGCTGAAAGTGATGAAGACCAAGATATGCCCATTTACACATTGACAGCGTTATTTCCAGAGCAAATATTTTCCCCTAGAATTTGCTTTAATGTTATGTCTTACCCCAAAGGAAAAGAATCTTGTAGATATATGTCAGACTGTAATATTATTCGTATCCAGATCGCAAAATTGTAAGCACTGGTGGTCTTCTGCACAGCTGTGGCATGCGGCCTGTGTTTATTAGATGTGAGTTACAGTTGTTATAGAAACCTTAATATAATATCTTCTAACCTTGAGGTTCTGACTGCTCTTTCCTTCCTGTTACTGTTATCTTCTAGTGTTTCCCATCCTCCCCTCCAACAGAAGTTCCCAGAGTTCTGTCTTCATCCTCCAGGTCCTCCCACCTCTACCCTGTGTTGGTTTCAATCCCTGTAAATAAGCTATACCGTCGATCGATCCCCTCACAGTCACCCCACTGGCACCAGCAGCTCCCCGTCACACAGTGGGGAGTGTAGCCACCAAAGCACAGGGCAGGGAGACCGGGGGCCACTCCCAGTGTATGGTCTCGAGCATGTTACTAACCTCTCTGAGCCTCGGGTCTCACACCTATACAACGAGATGATTTCTGAGGTCCCGTTTGGCTCTAAAACTCTGCCTCGGTTTCCTCACTTGTAAAATGGGACTAAGAAGAGTTTCCACCTCCTAGGATTGTTAGGTTAATTACACTTAGTAGAGCTCTTAGCATAGCATCTTCCACAGTGTAGGCTGTTGTTTGCATTGAGTCTCCGTCAAGTGTGCAAAGCACTGGGCAGTGTGGCGAGGAGTTGGAAGGGAATGGCACGGCAGGGTTTCTGCCTTCCAGGGTTTGCCCAGGTGAGCTGGGGTGTCCCTCTGCTCCAGCCACACCCCTGTTGGACACCTCCATTAGCACCCTCAGGGCTGACCTCAGCCAGGGACTCTCCCATCGGAAGCCCATTAACAGGCCCCCTTACTGGTTTTCAGCCCTTCTCTGTCTCCTCCCAAAGGGACTACTCACTCCAAATCCTTGTCTCAAAATCTACTTCTGGGGGAACTTACACTAAAAAAAGAAGTGATACCGAAATTTCCATGATACATTAAGCAAAAGAAGCAAGGAGCAAGGATCTTAAACCTTTTAGTCTCAAGATCCCTTTCTACCCTTAAAAAGTATTGAGGACCCCAAATAGCTTTTGTTTATATGGGTTCCTGTCAGTATTTACCGTGGTAGAAACTAAAACAGAAAAAGAAAAAATGTTTAAATATTGATTTACCAATTCATTGAAAAATAACCAAAATAAATATATTACAAGTTAATGTCAATAATATTTTTATGAAAAAAAATTTTTTCCGAAGAAAATAAGTGAAAAAAGTGGTATCGTTTACATTTTTGCAAATATCTCTTATATCTGACTTAATAGAAGACAGCTGAATTTTCATATCTGCCTCTGTATTCAATCTTTTGCAAAATAAAGTATCATGTAGCCTCTGGGAAAGTCTCCTGCACACCTGTGAAAAGGAGGCAACAGCATCTCAGTTTTATTATGAAAATAGTTTTGATCTCATGGACCCCCCTCGAAAGGGCCTTGGCTGTACTGGTAAACTGGGTCTCCAAAAAGAAAGAAAAAAACAAAGCCCGGAACAGGACTGGTTTGTAAAAGTGTCACTTTCCATGGTGTGCCAATTTCAGGCTACCAACTCGACTCCACTAATGCTGGAGTTTGGGAGAGACGTGCAGTCTGTGCAGGCAGCGCACTGCATTCATGTCCCACTTTGAGGACCTCTGGCAGAGTGTCTGCGGAAGGACTCAGGAAACCCGACGAGGTTGCCTCCAAGAGTGTAACCCAGTGACTGGAGGACCCTGGGCTTTTTAACCAAATATCCTTTTATACCTTTGGAATTGTCAGATGCATGCCCATCTAGTCAAAAGAAAAGGAGACTTTAAGAATCTTCCCTTCTTAAAATGAACTCTCTAAGTTGATCCATAATTTGTCAGTCTTCAGCTTTTCCACTTCTTTGTGGCATCTCTTAAAACTGGTTCTTTCAAAGCGCCGGTGACTGGTTCTCACTGCTCTGCCGGCCCCTTGTCTTGCTTCGCCCTTGCTTCCCGCTGTGGGCCAGGCGCACTGAAATGCAGGAGGCAGATCCAGCCGCTGCTGCAGCAGGAGGCCCTGAGGTGGCCCTGCCAGGTCCTGCATTTATGTAGCCAATTTAAGCAACTTATCCTTGTAATTTGATGTTTGAGTGTCTAAGGTATCTTAAACATTTGGGATTACCGTTCCTTTTGCACTTTTGGTAAAAACTGAAGGTTTTCTGATAGCTGCTTCCCACCCCACCCCACCCCTGTGCCCTGCATGGAAAATGTGTGAACACTGTCATCTCGCCCTGTGAAGAAAGATAGAGACTATTAGGTATTATAATAAAATGATATATGCTCCTCCGAGCTCTGCGATATTAAAAACCTTTCTTTACTGCTGACAGTCACTTTGCCTGAGGCTTCCTAGGCTATTTGGGTTCAAAACAAACAAAAAGCATTTTCACTGATTGGATTAACCACTGGAGATTGGTCCTGTTTGAGAGTTACCCTCCCATAGGTCACCCGTGTCTTAGAAGCTGTGTGTTTTAACTAGAGGCAGTGGCAAGCTACATGTGTCTGTCTCCTTGACACGCGTCCCTTTCACTCGTTTAAATCTTCCCTTGGGATTGGTCAGGGATATGGAACAGGCACCCCTTGGGGAAAAGCTGATTTTCAGGGACATGTGGATGCATAGTTAGACTGTGTCACAATTCGAGATTCGTGGTGAGAGGAATAAGAGGGTTTTGAGAAGGAGAGAATGTTAAAATGAGAAATTCTACGAAGTCCTGCAGGCAAAGGAGATTGTAATCCTAGCAGCCCAGCGGGCGGGTGCTGCAGAGTTGGTAGCTTCTACATAACCTATAGTTGTGTAAACGAAAGGAATTTCTGCGGCATGCTTGGCATCCGGGCGTTTAGTGTCCGCCCAGGATGAACAACCTTGTGACCTTCATCTGGGCAGATGACCAGGAAACGGAGGTAGCAACGTGTGATACCCATCCCCTTTCTACCCAGCTGGGGCGGTGTTGATGTGCTGGGTCTACATCAGCTTGGGATGCCGGCAAGTGACCCACACATCCCCTCCCTCTTGTAGAAACTTCTGTATTGTGAAGTGGACTCTATATAAGCACAGAGCAGCCTCATTTTCCTGCTAGTGACACAGAGATGAAAGGAGATTTCCAGCTGCTAGTGGTCAGAGAGATCCAAGGCTGGAAACTGGCCTCTGTGTTCATGAGAAGAACCTTAACAGAAGAATGAGGATTCTGTCATTCCCTCTCCTGGTGGCTGACGGGAGATACACACGGATTTGGTTTGAATCCTAGTTCTGCCACCAAACAGCTGTGTTATACTTGTCAGGTACCTGCCCTCTGTTCTCTTCCTCCCCTTTCCAATAGTCAAACATCTTATTTCTGTAATCAAAATGACATAAAAATTTTCCAGCTTCACTGAGGTATAACTGACAAATCAAAATTGTAAATATTTAAGGTGTACGCCCGCAGTTTTTTTATTCAGTTGGGATTGAAGTAGCTCAGGGTAAGATCAAGGCGCACACGAAGTGGGCAGGCAGCGCCGAGCCCCAAGTGCGCAGGCCGTGGGTGTTAACGGGGACCCTCACCTCGCTCCGCCCCACACGATTCACAGGCACTTGGCTTTCCAGGCCTTGCAAATGGGAAACTCCCCGGCTTCCCAATGAGAGTGGCTTGTTCGCCAGCTAGGAGGGAAGGGGCGCACCACACTGCGTTCCGGGTTCCTTCTGTGCCAATCTAGCATCTGTCGCTGGTCTATAAATGGACACGGAAATGTTTTCCAAGGTAGATGCACTCTGGCCGCCCCTTCCGTGAGGCTGCCCAGCCCCCTCCGGCTCTCCTTCCACCCGCAGGTGGCTCGGGCGTGCGCCCTTCGCTCATCATTTTACGACGCGAGAATCGGGGCGAGCTCAGAATTCAGGTGCTAAATTGCCTGCACTAGGGTCACTTGGTGGTGGTTCGGCGAAAACGCTTCGGCGCACGGAGTCGCCTTCCCGCGCCGCCCTCTCGGAAATGGAGTGTTAGACAAGCGGACCCTCCTTGCTCAGTGCTCGTGGTTCTGTGCTGGGTTTTCTCATTGACTCCTGTTTCTTTTCGTCTAGGATTCGCTCGTCGTTTTCATGCTTTCCACTTAGCCAGAGGCTTTGTGGCTTTTCGCGTGACCCTTTTTTCCCCCAAATTAACCACGTACCGTCTCCTCCCTTTCCCACCTTTTCTCTTCGGAATGTAATTTGTCCAGTACACCATACCCTCTCCAGCAACCCTGTACTCATTCCTCCTCAGCTGTTCTGCAGCCTCTCACTTGAGGAGACGGCTTATGTGACGGGGCGGCAGGGCCTCCCGGGGAAGATGGCAGCTCACCTGCGTCTCCTTGAGAAGCCCCCTGTCTGGGCTGCGAATCAGCCCTGAGTTTCTGCCCAGCGTTCGCCAACCTTGCTGTCTGAAAAGAGTACTGGCGCACACCTAACCTGCCTGGGACTCCCTCCCCTCAGAGACACCCAAACGTGAGATTTCTTTCCTTGAAATACAATGGAAATTGTCTTTGCTGAAATTCACCTCTGGTAAAATAGTTCTTGGCCCCTTGAAGTTGACTTATGTTTATTTTCACTCAGTCTCACCTACATGTTATGTTTTTCAGACAGGAGATAGTTTAGTAAGTAGGAATTAATTTCAGTTTCAAATAAATCTTAAAATTTCTTATTCAATCCTTTGAAAATTAGTAATACAGGGATGAAAACAATTGTGCCTGTCATGAAGTAACTGTGACGACTGAGAATGGTGCCATATGTTGTAGCACTACTATATGAGTGTTGCTGTATTAGTGAGGTTTTTTTTTTCCATACGTCGTAGCATTATATGTGTTGCTGTATTAGTTTTTTTAACATCTTTATTAGAGTATAATTGCTTTACAGTGGTGTGTCAGTTTCTGCTTTATAACAAAGTGAATCAGTTATACATATGTCCCCATATCTCTTCCCTCTTGCATCTCCCTCCCTCCTATTAGTGAGTTTTGAAGTTATGATCCTGTGCACAGATCACCTAGACATAGTCTTACTCTCTCTCCATCCATCCGTCTAAAACGGGACCACACACCATTCCACAGCCGCTCCATGAATGGTTTACTGAACTTTGTGGATGGCATCCTTCCTTCTTATAGAAATTCCATAAAGATACCCCAGAGCCTGCCCCCTCTGACCCGTAACTGGAATGGGCACTCAGGGTTTGCGGGCTGCTTCGCCAGCGGTGGGAACCACAGCTCCTCAATGCCAACACTAGAGGCTGTCATGTGTGTTCTTCTGCCATGTTACTGCCTCATTTATACTTTATCCTAGTTACGGACATGCTGTTATGTAATCTGGGGAATCTCCAAGACGTAATGGTGCTTTTAACCATGGTGTCCACTGCATTTCGGCTGGGGCAGCGAGAGTCGGGGGCTGGCTCTGCCCCAGACCCTGCAGCCCATACAGGGCGCCGCCACTGCCTCCTGCCACGTTCCCTCATCAATAAAAAGAGTGGTTTGGACAAGATCGTATGGCTCAGGAGCTTTAAGAACCCACAGTGCCTCTTTCTCTTCATTGCTTCTGAAGGAAGGGCAAGACAGCACCATCCAATAAAAATATAATGCAAAAGCCACATATGTAATTTTAACTTCTCTAGCAGCCACATTAAAAAAAGGTGAAATTAATTTTAGTATTTTATTTTGCCCAACAGATCTGAAATATTATCATTTTAACATGTAATCAGTAGATTATTAATGAGATATTTCACATTCTTTTTACTGTGCTGAGTCTTTGAATCCAGCATGTATCTTACACTTACAGCATGTCTCCACCTGCACTGGCCACATTCCAAGTGCTCGGGAGCCGTGTGTGACTAGTGGCTACTGTCATGGACAGCACAGGTCTTTTTGGACCACCTGAGACCTTAGCTCAGGTTCACCGGGTCCTCGGGGTCCACAGCCTCCTGTGGACCTTTGTCAACCTTTTCATTTTGTGGCTAGAATGTTTAAGGCAGGGACTAACAGATCATCCAAACTGAGGTCTTTTGTAAGACTTGATTTTCTCAAATAATGTTCCTTTCTTTCTGTAAGTGGGTCTCCGTTGATGCTTTAAGATGCATTCTGCCCACATAAAGTCTTGGAGAAGCACTCCCAGCAGGCATACAGGAGGCCTGGCTGTTTCTGAGCAACTGCAAACAAGAGGACGAAGTTTTCCTTGATGTTGCAGAGCTGCATTGGCTTAACCTCCTATTACCGGGAGCCAGGGTTGGGAGGGTAAGGGAATTTCTTATGGGTGGGTAAAATTTTAAAAAACGAACAATAAATCAAGACTTTGTCTTTGTCTTTTCATTTAGTGGAATAGAAGATGAATGCAACTGAATTCAGTGAAGATGTAGAAGAAGGTAAAAAAAGAAAAGCCTCTTTTTAAAAAATATTTTAACTGAATACTTTTTTAGATACGTTTACGTGGTTCAAAAATGTTAAAAGGTACATGATGAAAAATCAAGAAACGTCTCCTCTTACCCCTGATTCCCATCCTTCTCCATTCACACGTGTGGTATTTTATGTATCTTTCCGGAGTTACCTTTTTTAAAAGCATCATTTAAAAGAGTAGTTTCTCTCCTTCCATCTCCTCTCCCTCCCCTGAGAAAAGACTTTAAAACCTGTTTTGAACAAAATGTGCTTGGAACATGGTATCATTGGATAGCACTAGTGTGGTGAGATACAGATTGCTTGATTGGAAAGCCAGTTTTATTGTGATCTGTTACTCAGATATTGTTATCTGAGTGACAGTATCAAAGGGTGGCCGCATACAACCTGCTGCTCAGGGGACCCTGCTAATCCCAGCGCCGCCAGGTGGTCTCCCCGCTGAGCCCTATTTCTTCTCTGCCACAGTTCTGAAAAATAACACTGTGAAAGTGGAGACAGAGGCCGAAGATGCTGCCCTGGACTGCTCAGTGAATTCCAGGTCCTCCGAGAAGCACGCTCTGGACAGCGTCTTCACTGGCCTCCAGGACTCCAGCAAGAGAAAGCAGCCGGGCGGCGAGGGCCCGCCGGACTCCGTCCCAAGCGTGAAGAGGCGGCGGCTGATTCCCGAGGTGAGGGCTCACAGGGAAAGCAGGAACTTGTTGATAGCAAGGACTGTTAGTGAAAGCCTACCACGTTTCACATAGCGTACACCTTACCTAGATTCCTGGAGAAGGTGAGGCTTAGCGGGTCTTTTCCTAAATCAGATCCATCTTTTGTATCTATTGGGGGAGCTTATTCAATGAATCTTTTTGTAAAAAGACCAATTATTTTATAACATGCCTATGACCCCTAACCTACCTATTTTATGAATTTGCTTTCTTTTTTTTTTTTTTTGCGGCACGCGGGCCTCTCACGGGCCTCTCACTGTTGTGGCCTCTCCCGTTGTGGAGCACAGGCTCCGGATGTGCAGGCCCAGCGGCCATGGCTTACGGGCCCAGCCGCTCCGCGGCATGTGGGATCTTCCCGGACCAGGGCACGAACCCGTGTCCCCTGTATCAGCAGGCGGACTCTCAACCACTGCGCCACCAGGGAAGCCCTGCTTTATTTCTTACTCACCTGCTGATTATATTGAACTTTGTTAAGTTCTGAGAGAGAGAAAATGGAACTGGACATAGTGGTCCCCTCTAGTAGCCTGGAGTCCAGATGGGAGACAAGACAGGTACACAAAACAGTTAAGACGGAGGAGAGAGGGGAGTTTGGGAGATGAGGTGTCTGGCTCGGAATGCCTGTTCCACAGAGCCTCTCCACAGACGGACAGATCACACCTTAAACTCTTAGAAGAACGTTTTCCCAAGCTCTCTAACGCAGCTACTCACCACTCAGACACACACACATGCGCGCATGCGCTATGAGGGACCCAGATAGGCATTTCAGCTTCTGCATGTCTGTTCAATAGAGCCCACGTTTCAGAGTTCATCATCATTAGCCAGGACACCACGGGGTATCAGCCTGGGACTCTGGGTTGTTACTGGTTGGTTTTAATTCTCCTCTATTAGATGCTACGCCAGATCTAAATAAATTGGGAATTGATAGGTTTTAGAGATTTAGTAAAGTGATGAGATTAAGATTTTCACCAGGATTTCAATATGCAAGTTAATATTACATTATAAGGAGGACTGATCTGCATGCCACATCATGGAACACTGAGGGATACATTCATTTATTTATTTATTTGGAATTTTTTTCCAAACAGCTCTATTGAGATATAATTCACATACTATACAATTCACCAGTTTACATTGTTCAAGTCAGTGGTTTTTAGTAGATTCGGAGAGTTGTACAACCATTACTATGATAAATTTTAGCACATTTTCATCACCCCGCAAAGAAATCTTGTACCCAGTTAAGCAGTCACTCCCCATCCACCGCTCCTGTAGCTCTTGGCAACCACTCATCTACTTTCTGTCTCTATGGATTTGCCTATTCTGGACATTTCATATAAATGGAATCATAGACTATGTGGCTTTTTGTATCTGGCTTCTTTTACTTAGCCTAATGTTTTTAAAGTTCATCCTTGCTGAAGCATGTTATCAGTTCTTCATTCCTTTTCATGGCCAAATAATATTTCCTGGTGTGAATATATCACATTTTGTTTACCATTCATCAGTTGACGGACATTTGGGTTGTTTCCACTTTTTGGCTATCATGAGTACTCCAGCAATACATTTTAGAAAATCCATAATACCCAGAAAAAAGTTGAATTTTCTTATACCGGTATGATCATTTTTTTATGAAGGATTAATGAAAAATACCCCACCCTCGACCCTGGCTGCCTAAACCAGCCACTTGCTGCATACCTCGGGACTCTAGGGAGAGTTTCATGTGTGGACAGCAGTTTCCAGTGCAATAAGTTGATTGTAGATGAAAACTCAGATTCCTGACTGGAGAGATGCCTGCTGTGGCCAGTGAAGCTACAAGATGGTTAGTCCAATAGCTTGTTTGAAAAACCTTTACCCATCTGCTTTTTAAAAAATGCTTTATTTGTAAACCATAATTTATTATCCTTTTCCCTAACGATTGGTATATAGGAACTTTTATGTCATTACATATAGCGCCACAGGGACCATCCGTATCCATATCCATAAACCTCGTGCCCTCCTGTGAGTGATTCTAAGGGTTAGGCTCCTCGAGGTTTTTCTGAAAGGGTTGAGGAGTTTGAGAAGCACTATGGTATGCCCCTGAAGGAACTCCAGGAAACGTCTTCTGTGTGTCACGTTAAATTCTGCTTATGATCAATTCTGCACACTCTTTCACGTTTACAAGTAAAGCTTGAGTTCAAGAAATGGAGCACAAAGTTGAGTGTATTGGTTCACCTTTGCTGTGACAAACCATCCCAAAACTTAGCCGCCTTAAAGTAACCACTGTTTCATTCAGTTCTGTGAGTCAGCTGGTGCTTGCTCTGGTTTGGCCTGATGTGGCTGGGGCCAGATGGTAAGGGAGGACCTCACTCCCGTATCCGGGCCTCACCTGGGCTGGTGGGGTGACTCCAGCTTCCCTTTATGCACTTCCTCACCCCCTACGAGGAGGAGGCTAGTCCAGGCTTACTCTCATGCATGGAAGATTTCCAAGGAGGAGCGAGGAGGGCAGACTCTGGGGAGCAAACACTTTTGATGCCTCTGCTTGCGACACATTTGCTCATGGGCCACCAGTCAAAGCCAGTCATGTGGCCAAATCTAGATCAAGGGGTGGAAAACTAGACACCACCTCCCGATGGTGGGAGCAACAAAGTCACGTTGCAAAGAGATTTCACACAAGGACAGGGGAACTATGATGGCCATTTTTATAAACAATTCACCACAGCAAGGAACAGCCAGCTCTTGCATCAAGAAGGAATTCTGATCACATGTAGGCTGGTTTGTGGCCTTTGTGGACAGCCCAGGTTGGCCCCATTGCCTCATTGCACAAATGGTGTCACTCTTCATCCTTTCGTCCAACACATTTTATTGGCATCATAGAGAAGGGAGCATCTTCATCTTCTGGGGATAGAAGGGGAAGGAGAAGGTTCTTATGATTTGTATTTTAGTAGAATCCTTCAGTGTATGAAGCAAGTCAGGAAAGTCCTGCATTGGGGAAAGGTCCGTTGAGGTTCACAGTGGAAGGATTTCCCTGAGCATCACAGAAATGATTTGAAGGTTGCAGATGCTCTTCTAGATCTGGTGAGGCAATAAGCTTTGTCTGGCCGGAGCTTCAGCAGCATGCAGGAATCCTGACATGTTTGGAGAAAAGGGAACCAATATATATTTGAATATTTCTAATATGACTTGTCCAATTTACATATTCTAATTGGTCATCTATGTTTACTTTTTTTTCTTTTTTTTTTGCGGTACACGGGCCTCTCACTGTTGTGGCCTCTCCCTTTGTGGAGCACAGCCTCCAGACGCACAGGCTCAGCAGACATGGCTCACGGGCCTAGCCGCTCTGCGGCATGTGGGATCCTCCCGGACCGGGGCACGAACCCGCGTCTCCTGCATCGGCAGGCGAACTCTCAACCACTGCGCCACCAGGGAAGCCCTACTTTTTTTTTTTTTTAATTTATTTATTTTTGGCTGCATTGGTTCTTTGTTGCTGCACGTAGGCCCTCTCCAGTTGTGGTGAGTGGGATCCGCCTCTCATCATGGTGTGCAGGCCTCTCATTGCGGTGGCCTCCCCTGCTGCAGAGCATGGGCTTCAGTAGTTGTGGCGCACGGGCTCAGCCGCTCCACGGCATGTGGGATCCTCCCGGACCAGGATCCCACCTGTGTTCCCTCCATTGGCAGGCGGACTCCCAGCCACTGCGCCACCAGGGAAGTCCCCTATGTTTACTTTTCAGTGGATTGGATACAGCAGGCAGCTGTAACCCATTAGATTTTGGAGTAGAAAAGACACTTTAAGTCCTGGGTTTTATTTTGGGAGTGCTGTTAGCTTTGTTCATTTCCCTTAGTGTAGATAATGTGAGGTTGATAGCCCTGCTCCCCTTCCTGTTCTGTAAAAAGTATATGTATATGTAAGTATAAACCTTTTGAAATTCTTGAGCTCCTTGTAGAATGGTGACGTGTGAAGTCAAGGCAGTGCTTCCTTTTAAAAGTTTGTACAAGGTGATATGTCAGTAAATCAGTAGCCTCAGAGCCCTGGGGGCTTTCGAACAATCCATTGGTTTTATGAAATTATAGCATGTGTTGATTTTTCAGAATGGTACTAGTCCTAATTTAGAGTGGATAGCCCTTTATCCTTCTCTCCCTGGGTTTTCTCTGATCCGTCTTACATGTGTGGTGGGGAAGGAGGAAGTGGGAGAGCGGAAGCAGGGAGTATATACGACTGTCTTAAGCACTTTCATCACAGGGTAAGACGGAGGAACGGAGGCTGAATCAAGCAATAATCCAAAAAAGTGGAAAGGATGTACGTTAACAGCTGTTGACTCCCTACCTGACAAATAACCCCACTCCTTGTCTTGTTTCATTTAATCCGTATAACAGTGATGAGAGAATATCTCCCCCAGAGAGAAGAGCCAGCTCAGACATATAAGTTAAAGTCAAGTGCCAGGATACCAGTGGGGCAGCCTTGATCCTGGTGTGAGGTGGCAGGAGTGACTGGGAACACTCAGCTCTCAGCTCCCCGCTCCGTATCCAGGAGGTGAGCCCCACCTTCTCTGATTCAGCCCATAGGAATGGTCAGTTCCAGAATGAATGGAGACTGGAGTCGGATAAGGGGGAGTTCACCATGGAGCCTTTGGCCAATTCTGTGACCTCCCAAACTCAGGTCCCTCCACGGTGATGAGTGGTGACACTGCTTCCTCATTGGTTCCTTGTGTGGATTGAGACAACCCCTGGAAGGAGCCCAGCACGGGGCCTGCCCTACATCAGCCTTCAAAAATGTTTATTTACTGCTCCCCAACCCCCATCTCCAACTACCACCCCTTACGGTCAGTATTCAGCCACCTCCCTCCATGTTTTTCAGAAGGAAAATGGCATGGAATGGCCAAGAGAGGCCACCTGATGCCCTCCTGGACGCCCCCGGCCTGAGTGCCCTTGATTCTGAGCACCTTCCATCTTCTCCTTTGACCCCAAGGAAGGGGGATGAGGGCGAGGAGGGAGGATTTGAGTGGTAGCCCTGATGCCTAAGGTCTGTCACATTCAAACTCCCATCGGTGCTGATGGCCTGTTTATGAGTGACATTTAGTACAATGCTTAGAAGAAAAATAAAACCTCCCTCAAAAAATCTAACAAAAGGCTGCCTAAAGACATATTTGGCGTCTCTGCTGGGAGAGGCATGATAGCCAAATACAGCAGATGTGGGAGGTGAGTAGCCAGCGTTTTTATTGCTAATCATCTTTTTGTTCATGGAACTGGGGGTGATATTCAAGAGCCCTGGGCCAGGCAGAAGTTAGCCTTGTTCTCCTGGGGTTCTTTGTTTCTACGTTTGTTTTTAATCCTAAAGTGTCATTGCAGTTTGGTTTTCAATTGGAGAATGGAACTGCCATCTCATTCGCTCAGTGCAAATGTACTGAACACCTCCTAGGTGTCCCAGCTGGAGATTCGTAGTCATTTCCACAGCAGCCCTAGCAGATAGGTACTGTGGCCATTCCCATTTTCATGAGGCTCAGAGAAGCTAGCACTACCAAGCCTGCTTGATTTGGAACTGTGCACTTAAAGCACTGGTGGCCCTGAGCACTGTGGGGTATTTGTAGGATATGCTGTGAGGAGCCTCTGAGGATGCCCTGCCCTGATAGTTTGCCATCCCTGTGGTCTTTCTCTTCTCCCTTCCTATAAGTTGCTTTATCTCCCCAGATTCTTATTTTTTCAGGCATGATAACACATTCTCCATCCTCACCACACAGTGTCAGCAGTATAAAGGATAACCCAAAGGATAAAAGTCATGAGGGCAGAGACAGGCTTGTTCCCTGTGTCCCCAGGGCCTTGCACCGTGCCTGACAGATGCTGGGCACTCAGTAATGTTTGTTTACTGACTCTGTGGTAGAAAGCTCTTCCATTCCTTATTGCTAACTACATCTGGTCATTTGATGATGATGATGGAGATAAACATTCTGTTAAAAATGAAAAGCATCCCCCCGTCTCGATTATTTGGAGGTGGGTGGTGATGCCAGCCCCCTAGGAGCCCTTTTTCATGGTCTGCCCTTGATGCCACATTAATTCTCAGCTCCCTGCTCCTCTGAAGGCATGCTGCTTTCTTGGTGTTCCACTTAGCTGACTGGGCACCACTTAGCCACTCATCATTCGTTGAACTGAATTCAGTGACTGCTCTTGGATTTGGAGTCTTGAGGAAGACTCAGGACTTGGAGCATCTCCATGGTGACCCAGTCCCCGGGATGTCACTGGGCATGGACACATCCGTAACCTTACATCAACCTGTTCTTGATCAGTCAGACTCTCCAGCCAAGAGATTGGGCATTCCCGCTTGAGTCTAAGGGTGCTAGTGATAGAATGAAATGCACGGATCGGATCCAGGAGAGATGCTGGCACTGCAGAGCCTGAGCTGTGCAGCAGAGTTCACATATGGTTGGAAGATGAGCCTCGGAGAATTGGGAACGGTGTCAGCCAGACACCAGTGCCAAGTAGCACAGATTTAAAGATTTCTTGATACTCCTAGACAGCTGAGCAGAGATTTTATCAGCAGCAGCAAATGCAGCCAGCCCATCGTGCCTTGGCAGCATTTGTGGAATTAATTGGAGCACTGAGTTGACAGGACACCAGTGTGGGGATATCTAAGAACCTTCTCTTTGGTGCGTGTGTCATGCTTTGTGTTGAATTGTGTATCCAAGGTCTCTGGCAGTGAGGAATGTTGCCCTCTGCTGGGACTGTAACTTAATTTTTTATTCAAGTAACTTAGCCAAAAATGTTTGTATTGATGGCAGTGTTTCTAACATGCTTGGTAGAAACTGAAATGTTTTTATTAATGACGCTGACTATTGAGAGTTATGGAGGGTCTCCAGTTCTGACACACTGCTCTTCGCTCACTGTAGGAATGTGCTGGAGTCAAACGACTTCTGTTTGTTTTGTTCAGATAGTTCACCCAGAAACTTGTCCCTGTGCTTATTTTCTACTCTGAGTGTTAATAAGGGCAGATCCCCCCTAGAACGTGTACTCTTATTACATGGCATGTGAGTTTCTGGTGATCTTTCTCTGCATGGAATCTTATTTAAATCTATTAGTGGAACTGCTTGTTACAAAGCCTTTGCCCCTTTCCAAAATCAGTTGTAATGTAATTATATAGATATTTTTAATGATTGACATCACACACTCAAATTACTCTATATTGGTAAAACCTCACAGAAATCTTATGATCCATGGGACCTCCAAAATTATTTTGGTGTAATAAAATTTAATGGTGAGTGCTTTTTCCTTTTCCGGTAAGCAGCTTGAGGTGACCTCTAAAAATGGTTCACTATTCACTTGACCCAGAAAACCCCACAAAATCATGCAAATCGAGAGGTTGAAATCTTCGTGTTCACTTTAAGAACACACGTGAAACTGCCCAGGCCACTGAGAGTACGCATGTCCGAAAGCCACCAAGTATCTGAGGGATGTCACTTTAAAGGAGCAGTGTGTGCCATTCCGTCGTTACAATGGTGGAGTTGGTAGGTGTGCCCAGGCCAAACAGTGGGGCTGGACGCAGGGTCGGTGGCCCAAAAAGAGTGCTGAATTTTCACTGCACACTCTCAAAAACGCAGAGAGTAACGCTGAACTTAAGGGCTTAGATGTAGGTTCTCTGGTCATTGAGCACATCCAGGTGAACAAAGCCCCCAAGATGCAGTGCAGGACTTACAGAGTTCATGGTGGGATCGACCCATACATGAGCTCTCCCTTCCACATTGAGATGATCCTTACTGAAAAAGAACAGATGGCTCCTAAACCAGAAGAGGAGGTTGACCAGAAGAAAAAGATATTCCAGAAGAAACTGAAGAAACAAAAACGTATGGCCTGGGAATAAATGCTGCAAAAAATAAATGCAAATAAAAGTTAAAAAAAAAGAAAAAATTTAATGGTGAGTAAATTGCTAAAAATCTAATTTACAGTCTATAGGAATTAGCAAGTAAGACAATTTGAATTTATTAGGGCAGTGCTTTTCAACAGTGATCCACAGTTGTAAATTCACCTTATAGAGCCATCTGGTCCACATATATGGATTTGTATGTAAATACATAGACACAGAGCAGTAGAACAAAACTTCTTGAATTTACTTACTGTGTGCAATGCCCTCTGACATTTTCTATTCTGTTCTTTTTTTCTTTCCTTCCTGTCTCTCTTTCATACTTCCTCCCTCTTTCTTTCTTTGTTTTTGTTTTTTTGGCTGTACTACGCGGCATGCAGGATCTTGGTTCCCTGACCAGGGATTGAACCCGTGCCCCCTGCAGTAGAAGCATGGAGCCCTAACCACTGGACTGCCAAGGAATTCTCCCCTCCCTCTTTTATGCTGGTCTTGACCCATCAAATCAATGTCATCATTTAGTAATGGGTCATGTGACAATGCACAGTTCTAAATACACTGTGTCAGGAGTAAAGATTTTCAACCATCTCCATCCCTTTCTTTCTCCAAGTTTCTGATGTATGTGTATGTGGTTTCTTTCTTTCTTCCTTTTTATTTATTTTAATTTTTTTTAAGTTTTCTTTTTTTAAATATTTATTTATTTTATTTACTTAGTTTTGGCTGCGTCAGGTCTTAGTTGCAGCACTCAGGATCTTTGTTGTGGTGCGCAGGCTCTCTAGTTGTGGCACGAGGGCTCAGTTGCCCTGCGGCATGCGGGATCTTAATTCCCCAACCAGGGATCGAACCCGCATCCCCTGGATTGGAAGGCGGATTTGGTTTTTTGTTCTATAAATTTTTTTTTGAATTTTATTTTATTTATTTTTTATACAGCAGGTTCTTATTAGTTATTCATTTTATACATATTAGTGTATATATGTCAATCCCAATATCCCAATTCATCCCACCACCACCACCAGCCACTTTCGCCCCTTGGTGTCCATAGGTTTGTTCTCTACATCTGTGTCTCTATTTCTGCCCTGCAAACCAGTTCATCTGTACCATTTTTCTAGGTTCCACATATATGCATTAATATACGATATTTGTTTTTCTCTTTCTGACTTACTTCACTCTGTATGACACTCTCTAGATCCATCCATGTTTCTACAAATGACCCAATTTCATTCCTTTTTACGGCTGAGTAATATTCCATTGCATATCTGTGCCACATCTTTATCCATTCGTCTGTCGATGGGCATTTAGGTTGCTTCCATGACCTGGCTATTGTAAATAGTGCTGCAATGAACATTGGGATGCATGTGTCTTTTTGAACTATGGTTTTCTCAGGGTATATGCCCAGCCGTGGGATTGCTGGGTCATATGGTAATTCTATTTTTAGTTTTGTAAGGAACCTCCATACTGTTCTCCATAGTGACTGTATCAATTTACATTCCCACCAACAGTGCAAGAGGGTTCCCTTTTCTCCACACCCCCTCCAGCATTTGTTGTTTGTAGATTTTCTGATGATGCCCGTTCTCACTGGTGTGAGGTGATACCTCATTGCAGTTTTGATTTGCATTTCTCTAAGGATTAGTGACGTCGAGCAGCTTTTCGTGTGCTTCTTGGGGAAGGCAGATTCTTAACCACTGGACCACCAGGGAAGTCCCTCTTCCTTCCTTTTTAAAATTATCCTCTGCTTTCTGCCAGGTAGCAGTACTACAGAACTGAAAACAGCTTGAAACCCCACCTTGAGCTCAGCTGTCCTTCCTGTACTCCTCCCAGCCCCAGTCTTTAGAGCAAACAGACCTCTAAGAATGCCTTCCGTGAGTGACTTACCCTGCTGCACTGCAGGCAAGTTCTTCTCTTATTTACTGGTTGAGAGTAATCTTTACAACTAGTTCAATAAAAGGCCCATAGTATTGTCACTGCTGCAGCTTGGGAAGAGCGTTGTTTAATAATAATCATACTAAAACAGTACATATTTATTAAGCACTTACTGATTCAGACACAGGCTCAGTGCTTCATATACATTATCTCATTAGGTCATCATAGGTACCCTGGTACCCAGAGACAGGTACCATGATATATCCCCGAGTTACACACAGAAAGCTGAAGCATGAAAGGTCATGCAGAGGACCTATCCACTCCTTTATACCTCCCTACACTCATGTTGTTCATTAAGCTAGTGGCCTCTCTGAACAGGTTCTTTTTCTTAAGCATATATTTGAGGGTGGTAGACACTTTACCCTGCTTAACAAACATTCAGTGAGCTCTTCTCTGTCCCAGGCACTTTGCAGGACACTAGGGAAGGACTCAGGAAGGACGTGGCCCCATCATGTAACCATTTTGCAGTGTGATGAGGTTGGGGATAGCTCAGGGAGGAGACCCCATGAGGGAGAGGGGCAGGTGGCAGGCTCGCCCCAGCCCAGGAGGCCCCTGGTCCTCTGCTCTTGGGAAGTTTTTTGGCGGGGTTGTGGGGTGGGGTAGGAGGGCCAGGGGCCTCTGACCCACCATCAGTTTATAAATTTATTTTATTTATTTATTTATTTTTGGCTTCATTGGGTCTTCGTTGCTGCTCGTGGGCTTTCTCTAGTTGCAGCTAGCATGGGCTACTCTTGATTGCGGTGCACGGGCTTCTCATTGCAGTGGCTTCTCTTGTTGCGGAGCACAGGCTCTAGGTGCACAGGCTTCAGTAGTTGTGGCACGCAGGCTTCAGTAGTTGTGGCTGGGGGGCTCTAGAGCGCAGGCTCAGTAGGTGTGGCTCACCGGGCTTAGTTGCTCTGCACCATGTGGGATCTTCCCAGACCAGGGCTCGAACCCGTTTTCCCCTGCATTGGCAGGCAGGTTCTTTAACCACTGCACCACCAGGGAAGCCCCCATCATCAGTTTAGACAAACCCTGAAGAAAGTATTGCCTACCTCAGTGGGATAATTGAAACACTTGAAAGAATTCCTTTATTTTCAGGGTCCTGAGAGAGTAAAGTAGCTGTTCTTCTGCATGGTTGTTGTCAACAGAGATGCAACAGAAAAATTAACCTTTGTCTAATATGAGTCTGATGATTCCATTTTTTAAAAGAGAGGGTCCAGGGAGTAATAATTCGTCCATCTAAATAAACGATAACATGTGGGAGGTTCAGAAGGGTTAAAGTTTCACATGCTTATGTGGCCTCACTGCCTCTTTCCACCTCAGGCCTTTGTATCGCTCATCTGCCGTTGTAACGGCAGACCCCCTGAGAGTGTCTCTTCCCTACATTTTTTTAGGCTGCAAGAGAAAAGCACCTCATGTACTGTGTTGTGCTGGCATTAGTTATCTGAATGCTTACAAATGACACGGAATCTGCCTGGATGAGATAAACTGAGGGCAGACCACCTGGCCCTGGCCACCCAGAGAGGTCCAACGGTTCATTAGAAATGCAAAGCCTTGAATCAGAATCTGTATTCTAACTAGACCCCAGGCTGTTCATATGGATATTAGACTTTCAGAAGCGCTGGGCTGGGCCAGGTTGTGCCAACCATATTCTTCCCCAGGTGGGGGAGCATCCTAAGGATGCACTTTGTCCTTGTCCATTTTCTAGTTGCCTGAGGCATGCGCATGTCTGTGGAAGCACATGCTTTGTGCTTCAACCCTGCCTGCTCCCCTAACACCCACAGGTGCTCATCAATTAGTTCTTCTGCTTAATTAGACCCTCAGAAATATATTCCAGTATGTTTTGGGGTCAAATTCAACATTTGTCAAAAACAAATTTATGACTGAAATATATAAACGACACATACTTAAGGCATACCATTTGGTAAGTTTTGACGTGTATACCAATGAAACTATGCTACAATCAAGATGAGAAACATATCCATCACCTGCTACCATGAACGTCTCCTTGTGCCCTTTTGCATCCTCCCCCCATCCCCAGGTAACAACTAATCTGCTTTCTGTCACTAAAGATGAGTTGGCATTTTCTAGAATTTTATGTGAATGGAATCCCACAGGCCTCTTTCGTTTGACTGGCTTCTTTCACTCAGCTTAATTATTTTGAGATTCATCATGTTTATCAGTTTATTGCTGAGTAGCATTCTGCTGTATAACACAGCAATCTATATACTTGTTTAAAACTTGGGTTGTTTCCAGTTTGGGGCTATTTACAAACAGGGCTGCCATGAACATCTGCATGTAAGTCTTCGTATGATCATGTGCGTTCATTTTGCTTGGTAAATGGATACCTAGGAATGGAATACCTGGATCACATGGTCCCATATATAACTTCTTAAAAGAATACCAATTGTTTTCTACAGTGGTTATACCATTTTATATCCACCCCAGCAGCATGCGAGAGTTCCAGTTCCTTCACATCATCTCCGTCATTCAGTACTGTCTGCCTTTTTGATTACACCCATCCTAGTGGGGGTGATGTGGTATCTCGGTGTGGTTTTAATATGCAGATCACGAAGCATCCTTTTTTTTTAATTAATTAATTTTTTGGCCGCACTGTGGAACATGTGGGATCTTAGTTCCCCAAACAGGGATCGAACCCGTGCCCCCTGCAGTAGAAGTGTGGAGTCTTAATCACTGGACCACCATGGAAGTCCCACTAAGCATCTTTTTATGTGCTTTTTTGCCATTTATATGGCTTCTCCAAAGTGACTATTGAAGCCATTAATTGGGTTGTATGTCATATTGAGTTTGAGTGTTCTTTATGTAATCTGGATTCAAGTCCTTTATCAGATAAATGATTTGCCTGTGTTCTCTTCCAGTCTGGGCTTGTTTTTCATCTTTTAAAGACGTTTTAAATTTTGATGAAGTCCAGTTTATCAGTTTGTTCTCTTATGGATCATGCTTGTGGTATTGTATCTGAGAAATATTCGCCTAAAACAAGGTCATAAGGGATTGCTCTTACGCTTTCTTTAGAAGTGTTAGAAGTTTAAGTTCGTTTTTAGTTTTACATCCATGATCCATTTTTAGTTAATTTTTTATATGATATATGTAGGATGAAACATTTTTGCTTTTTTTTTTTTTGCATACGTATATCCAATTTTTCTAGCATCATTTGTTGAAAAGATTCTCCTTTTTCTACTGAATTGCCTTTGAACCTGTGTTGAAAATCACTTGTCCATATATATGTAAATAAGCCTCTTAAACCGTCCAGGGCCTGGCAGTAGGGAAAACCACTAAAGAAAGCTGAGGACTCTGGGATCCCAAATGGTCTGGGCAGTTGCCTTCTGGTATGAAGCTTGGGCTCAAGCTTTGGAGCCTTTAAGGGTATCTTCAGGACTTCCCTCGTGGTACAGTGGTTAAGAATCCACCTGCCAATGCAGGGGACATGGGTTCGATCCCTGGTCTGGGGAGATCCCACATGCCGTGGAGCAACTAAGCCCATGTGCCACAACTACTGAGCCCACGTGCCACAACTACTGAAGCCCACGCACCTAGAGCCTGTGCTCCGCAACCAGAGAAGCCACCGCAATGAGAAGCCCGAGCACTGCAACAAAGAGTAGCCCCCGCTCACCGCAACTAGAGAAAAGCCCACGCAGAGCAACGAAGACCCAATGCAGCCAAAAATAAATAAATAAATTTATTTATTTATTTAAAAAAAAATATTTTGAACTTGCCCTGGGAGTCCATCAGGAGTGGACCTGCAGAGTGTGCCGACCTTGGGAGAGTTGAGGAGATAATCCCTGAAATCATTTTTGGTAGGGCTTAATTCTCTCACTGTCCTCTATTGAGCAAGGCTGGAGAGTACATAGAAAGTACCTTTCTAGATGCATAGGAAAGGTGTTAATTCAGTACATGCAGTGGGTGCTTTAGGACATGGGGCTTAATACTCTTCTGCAATTCTGGTTGAGAAGGGCTGCTGGACTAAGAAGGGCTAGGAGACCGAGACTTAGAAAGCTGGGAGGCCTCATCACTTCACAGCATCCACAGTCGCCCGAGCTTGGGCGAGTTCTGAGCCTTTTCCAGTCTGAGATTAGATGTGACTCCAGGCAGTGGTAGAGTTGACAACAGACTGCCACTCTCTAGACCAGGGGTCCCCAACCCCTGGGCCGTGGACTGCCTGTTAGTAACCAGGCCGCACAGCAGGAGGTGAGCAGCGGGTAAGCAAGCGGAGCTTCATCTGCCGCTCCCCGTGGCTCCCCATCACTCACATCACCGCCTGAACCATCCCCCAGCCCACCGCTGTCCGTGGGAAAATTGCCTTCCATGAAACCCGTCCCTGGTGCCAAAAAGGTTGGGGACCGCTGGACCCCAGTTCTCCCGTGCCCAACACCATGCATCTTGGGAGCTGTCCAGAGTGGAGATACCTGCTCTCCTAGAGGCTGCAGACTGGACAACACACTGCTGCCTTCCGGAGCTGCCGTTGGCAGGAATCCTCCCTGTCTGAGAGCAGTCAGGGCAGTGAGATGGCTGAACTGCCACAGGAGCGCTTCCCGTGCCTGGGGTCTCCCTCGTGGACTCTTGCCCGGCCTTGCCAGGATATGTGTTTGCTCTCCTGCCAGGCCTTGAAGACAGGAAGTTCAGGGCTTGTGTCCTACAGGAATTAGAAGCTTTTGAGGTCCAGCCTGAGCCTCTCAGGAAGTAGGGAGAGCGAGCAAGTTTGGCGCTGGGATGCAGGTTTGTGTTAGTGGTGTGTTGTGTACCGTACCGGTAGAGTGATTCCCGGGCAAGGGAAACACTTTCTCACAGGCTCCTGCGATCGACCTCGGCCCCTCTTTTGTGTCTAGGGTAGTAAACCAGAACCCTCAGCTAACGCACTTCTTGTCTTCCAGGCGCTCCTAGCAGGCATGCGGAACCGGGAGAACGGCTCGCCCTGCCAGGGCAACGGGGAGCAGGCAGGCAGGGGCAGGAGCTCGGGCTCCGCGTGGCCGGGCGAGGAGGAGCCCAGCAACGACGTGACCACGCCCTCCTACAAGAAGCCTCTGTACGGCATCTCGCACAAGATCATGGAGAAGAAGAACCCTCCCACCGGAGACGCGCTTAACATGTTCGAGCTCTTCGAGAAGGCGAACCCCAGGAACAGCCCCTCACCACTGCGGCTCCTGAACGAGCCGCAGAAGCGGGACGGCGGCGGCGCCGCGGCAGCCACCGACAGTGACCCCAACATCTACTTTCTCATCCAGAAGATGTTCTACATGCTCAACACGCTCTCCTCCAACATGTCGCAGCTGCACAGCAAGGTGGACCTGCTCTCCCTGGAGGTGAGCCGCATCAAGAAGCAGGTGAGCCCCACCGAGATGGTAGCCAAGTTCCAGCCGCCCCCCGAGTACCAGCTCACGGCAGCCGAGCTCAAGCAGATCGTGGACCAGAGCCTGTCGGGCGGCGACCTGGCCTGCCGCCTGCTGGTGCAGCTCTTCCCTGAACTCTTCAGCGACGTGGACTTCTCCCGGGGCTGCAGCGCCTGCGGCTTTGCGGCCAAGCGGAAGCTGGAATCGCTGCACCTGCAGCTCATCCGCAACTACGTGGAGGTCTACTACCCATCGGTGAAGGACACGGCCGTGTGGCAGGCTGAGTGCCTGCCCCAGCTGAACGACTTCTTCAGCCGCTTCTGGGCCCAACGGGAAATGGAGGACAGCCAGCCCGGCGGCCAGGTCGCTGGCTTCTTCGAGGCTGAGCAAGTGGACACCAGCCACTTCCTGGACAACAAAGACCAGGAGGAGGCCCTGTCCCTGGACCGGAGCAGTACCATCGCCTCGGACCACGTGGTGGACACGCAGGACCTAACTGAGTTCCTGGACGAAGCCTCGTCGCCAGGGGAGTTCGCGGTCTTCCTTCTGCACCGGCTCTTCCCCGAGCTCTTCGACCACCGAAAGCTGGGCGAGCAGTACAGCTGCTACGGGGACGGAGGCAAGCAGGAGCTGGACGCACAGAGGCTGCAGATCATCCGCAACTACACGGAGATCTACTTCCCCGACATGCAGGAGGAGGAGGCCTGGCTGCAGCAGTGCGCCCAGCGCATCAACGACGAGCTGGAGGGCCTGGGGCTGGACGCGGGCAGCGAGGGCGAGCCCCCGCGGGACGACTGCTACGACTCTTCCAGCCTTCCCGATGACATCTCCGTGGTCAAGGTGGAAGACAGCTTCGAGGGCGAGCGGCCCGGCCGGCGGTCCAAGAAGATCTGGCTGGTGCCCATCGACTTCGACAAGCTGGAGATCCCACAGCCCGACTTCGAGGTGCCTGGCGCCGACTGCCTGCTCAGCAAGGAGCAGCTGCGCAGCATCTACGAAAGCAGCCTGTCCATTGGCAACTTTGCCTCACGCCTGCTCGTGCACCTGTTCCCCGAGCTCTTCACCCACGAGAACCTGCGCAAGCAGTACAACTGCAGCGGCTCGCTGGGCAAGAAGCAGCTGGACCCGTCCCGCATCAAGCTCATCCGCCACTACGTGCAGCTGCTCTACCCGCGGGCCAAGAATGACCGCGTCTGGACACTGGAGTTCGTGGGCAAACTGGACGAGCGCTGCCGGCGCCGGGACACGGAGCAGAGGCGCTCCTACCAGCAGCAGCGCAAGGTCCATGTGCCGGGCCCGGAGTGCAGGGACCTGGCCAGCTATGCAATCAACCCCGAGCGGTTCCGGGAGGAATTTGAGGGGCCCCCACTGCCCCCCGAAAGGAGCAGCAAGGACTTCTGCAAGATCCCCCTGGACGAGCTGGTGGTGCCCTCGCCCGACTTCCCGGTGCCTTCGCCATACCTGCTGTCAGACAAGGAGGTTCGCGAGATCGTGCAGCAGAGCCTCTCTGTGGGCAACTTCGCCGCCCGGCTGCTCGTCAGGCTCTTCCCCGAACTCTTCACCGCCGAGAACCTACGGCTGCAGTACAACCACTCCGGGGCGTGCAACAAGAAGCAGCTGGACCCCACGCGGCTGAGGCTTATCCGCCACTACGTGGAGGCCGTGTACCCGGTGGAGAAGATGGAGGAGGTGTGGCACTATGAATGTATCCCCAGCATCGACGAACGGTGCCGCCGCCCCAACAGGAAGAAATGCGACATCCTGAAGAAAGCCAAGAAGGTGGAGAAGTGAGGGGCACCGCGGGCACTGAGCGTTCTGCCGGAGCCCGCGACGTGTCCACAGCCGCGCACCTTATGTCGGCGGGGAGTGGCCTGCTGCATTTGCACACGTGACCGCCCCGCCGGCCACGGCCGCGAGAAAGAAGCCTCGCATTTGGCCTCTTGTACTTATGACTTTTGTCCTGTGTTCCTGGTGGTACAGCCAGAGTCTGGGGAGGGCCAAGCTGTGATAGCAGAGAGGCCTCAGGAGTCAGGGTTCCCTCTCCTTGGCAGTGTCCTCCCAGTCCCCTCACAATTTGAAATGCGAATCGAGCAACCCTCTTGGTCCTCTTCCCACCTTTTACATCTTCCACTTTTATCAGTTTTTTTTAAGTTAAAAAGAAACCCTTTTTTAAGAAAATCATTGGGCTCTGTGGAGGCCATTTTACCTAGAAAAAAATCTTTTAAATATTTGAGATGAAGTACTGTAAGATGACTTCAGTTGCTGGGAATTTTTTTTTTTAGGACGGTTTCAGATAAATGAAATTTTTAGAAGTGCCATGATCATGCGTGATGGCTAATAGCTTCAGGTGGCATAGAGATGGATTTACTGACCTTGTCTTTTACATTGGATTTTGGAAGAGTCAGGATGCCTCTTGGATGGCGGTGGAGGGGATGGAATAGTGCGATGTCTTTCTGACCGTGGTCAGTCACCTTCTCCCTCCCACTGTGGTGCCGAGGAAGGGGCTTAGGGGGCGGCCTGGCCCACGTTGCCGTGCCGGTAGAACGTTGTGCTCACTCTGTAGACGAGAACACTGGATGATGTTGATGATGATGATATGAATGTAGAGAGACGTGGAAACACGTTCACAATGTCTTCATTTGAGCTGTGTCCTCCCACTGCCCCCTCTCCTCTCTAGGCAAGGATGCTGTTGGAGGGGCAAACACATTACCTTGGAGAAGTGTGTGTGGATATCTTGTTTGATTTAAGGATGGGCCCCTTTGGGCTCACCAAGAACTGTTTACTTTCCATGTGTGTATTTGTACAAAACAAAACCTGGGTTCTGGGAGCTGTATGGTGACTTCACCACACCTCAGTGTCAGCTCCTCCAGTCAGTACACATCCTTGTTCCTCAGGGTGGGCCCAAGCCTTGGGCTCTCTTGGGGATACCCGGTATTGGAAGGACACAGACCATCTCAAATGGGGCTCCCGTATCCCTTCCTAGGGTCCACTCAGAGCTCTCCCTCTGAGCCCTCAGAAGGTCCTGCTGTCCTACATCTAGCTGGTCCCTTGGCCTCGGGATGAGACACCTCTTTTCTCTCCCCTGGTTGGGAAGGTCACATTGCTCCAGGCCAGCGGCATGCTCTCCAGGATTCCAACCTGGAGGAAACTCCCCAACAGGTAAAGTCCTTAATATAAAAACAATACTTTTACCTACCTGACTGTGGGGGCCAGTGCCTAAGGGGGAAAGGAAACAGTCTAACCCAAACACAGTACATCATACCAGAAAGCTAGAAAATGAATTGAATCACACAGGGTAGTCCTAAAACCCTTGTGGAATGTTACAGATTTAATAATCTAATGGCTTAACATTTTGCTACCTTAAAATGCAGAAATAATAGAAACAGTCTATGACTTTTCTTCATACAGATAAGGACTTCAGTTTCAGTGGCTGTATGACAGAATTTTGCCTGCACCCAGCGGGCAGTTTTCTTTTTTAATATGACAAGATTCTGAGCAGTGTCAAGTTGCTGATCTAATTTTAGTAAATTTGCTTTTAAATGTCATTTACAGATTATTTCTATTGAAACTGCAGACCTGAATTATTGCAATTTAGAAATGCACAGGGACTTAATAAATGACTGTCTCCCCACACACCCACATGTGCACACCCACATTTCTTAGTAGAAAACTGAAGTGAGAGGAAGGGGACCGACACGAATAACAAGCTCAACCTCTTTGTGCCTGGAAAGGAGGAGGACTGGAGCAGCCAGAGACTCACTTCCCCCTCTCCTGGGCCTTTCTCTATGCCTTAGTCTCTCCAGCACATAAATGCATGCCTGCGCGCGCGCACACACCCAAAGACGGCAGTGGCACTCTCTCGCCCACCAGCCCTGTGGGCGGGAGGGTGCCATGGAATTTGTTCTGGTCTCTAGGATGTATCCAAGAGGATTCCAAGCCATGTGAAAATTGCCCTGCTTTCTAGAGGGTGGAATGTGACCCTGCAACTTCAGAAGCACAATCATTTAATAATTAAAAAAAAAAAAAAATCATCCTATCTACCCACGATAGAGACATCAACAAGGTTCTAGGAACGAACTATGTCTCTTTAGAACCTAACGCATGTTCAATTTTTGGAAACCGTGTTTTGGTGGTTTCCTTAATACCTTTCCTTGTAGGGCTTCTTCCCCCCAAATCTTAGAGTCCCTTCCAGTGAAGAGAGGTGGACACACTCTGTGAGCTGTTTCTTGTCTCTCTGGACTGACTCATCAGGAACCGCCTGTGGGTCCCGTGTCTGTCTCTGTGGTGTCCTCAGAGCTCCAGCCATACAGGTGGGCTCCAGGGGCAGTTTTTTTTACACGAAGCAATAGAAGTACAAAATACTAATTTTTTTTCAAAATTTAATGTTTTCCATAAAATCTGTTGGCAAAACCCCTTCTCCCTCCACATCTAAATGCTTTGATTTTTACTTGTTTGCTTTTTTTGGAATTTCTCCCCCCTCATGTCCAGAGGACTAAAGAAGTAGCACAGATACATTCTGATGTTGAGTAAAATAGCGAGTCACAATAGGTGGTAGTGTCCCTTGTTCTTCTCTGTTAGTAAGTTTTAAAAGAATGTATGAAGATAGTCCTGAATGTACTAAGTGTTCTAATCCTGCTTCAGTTCACTTTGGCTGTGTCTACATGACAACACACGTTTGACAGGGAATAAAGTCGTGTCCAGTGTCATGGGTGTTAGTGTGCCCCTTCCCCCTTCAGTGTTGGCTCCAAACCTTCCTTTCTTTTTAAGTTTGGGGGGAGGGGCTCCACCTCAGCAGCAATCATCAACCAACCAATGGGATCTACTTAGTGGTGAATGGATTAGCTGTTTAAATGCTAAGAGTCACCGGCCTACCCTACCACAGCATGGCCACTCGGGTTCCTGCAGAGATGGCCTCAGTTTTCACCTTTGCCCCCCAAATGTTTACTTCTTGCCTGACTGAGGAGGAGGGTCTCGAGACCCCGGATTGGAGGCCATTGGGCTCTTACCCTGCCTTGCTGTGTAGATGGATGATATGGAGTGGGCAGGGGGTGGGGGCCGAGGGGCTCCGACTGTCACGTGGAGATACTTGCCTCTTGTAGATCCAGCCTTAATGTTCTTCTGACATCCTAGTGACAGCAGACCCTGCACAAAGTGGATATCAGAATTAATACTGTGAGGAGACAAAATAATGAGTATAGTTTTACCAAAGATAATGAAATATCGCATAATGTCTGCATTTTACCATTGATTTGAGTGCATCCTTAGAAAACTGAATGTAACAAAAACCCAGGACATTTTTGGAAATTGTATGCTCTCTAGCAACTTTGTGTGAATTTTTATACAAGCACTGTTTTATGAGTTATATAAAATGTTATAAAAATAGAAAATATATGGTCTCGTGACATCTTATTTTCTTAAGGCAGAGGTCTCTCGGAACGTCTGGGTCTGTCTGTCTTTGCGTGCGGCCTCCCCCCTCCCCCCTCGTCCCCGGGGAGGGCGCGGGCACTCGGGGCACCTCGGCCTCTCGGACTTAACGCGCTCTGGCTATCGGGGTGCAGTTTGTCACAGCCGAGTGACTGAGACGTCTCCACACAAACCGCTTCCTGGCCATGCAGTAGGGGCGCGGCTGACTGCCCCCCTTTCCTGGTCGGGTGCCAGACCCGCCCTGCTGCTAAACTAGCAGAGCTTCAGTTCACTCTTTTTTTTCCACTTTGGATTAAATGAGATTTCGTTCCTCAAAGCTAACGTATTATTAACTGGTAACAAAAGGATGCATGTTTTTTTCTCGCCTCTTTGGCGAATTATAAATCATTAAATACTATTTCACAGTGAAAATAAGGACTCAAGCTATCAGAGCAACACTGGTTTGGACCCGGGGTTCGCGCGGCCTGAAGTGAGTCGTGGCCTGCGATTGGAGCCCGCCGCCTCCAGGGCGTGAGCGCTCAGTCCTGAGTCCTGACACCTGTGCTGTAAGCCTCGCGCAGGTCAGGGCTGGTCGGGGCTGGGGCCTCAGACATTTACTCCGTGAGCAGGTTTAAGCAAGACTTGAAGGAAGACTAAATTCTTTAGGTCCGTTCTGGCTGTGGGTATCTTTGTTTTCGACCAAAAGAAAAGAAAAAAGTGCCTTTCCTCAGCTGCCGAGAAGGTGCTTCCGAGGAAGCGGAGGCCGCACGGGGGTGAGGCCCGCCCTTCAGCCGCGACTGGCGCCGCGACTGGCGCCGCGGCCGGCACCCCGCCGCCCAGCGCTCGCCCGCGCCACGGCCTCGGTCTCCGAGCTCGCCTGCATCTACTCGGCCCCCGGTCTGCACGGCGAGTGACGTGACGGCCACGGAGGGTAAGATCAATGCCCTCATTAAAGCAGCCCGCGTAAATGTCGAGCCTTTCTGGCCAGGCTTGTTTGCCGAGCCTCTGGCCAGTGTCAACCTCAGGAGCCTCATCTGCAAGGTGGGGGGCAGGCGGACCGGTCCAGCAGGAGAAGCAGGCGGTCCTGCCCACTCCAGCGCCGCTGCCCCAGCTGAGGAGAAGAAAGCAGAAGCAAAGAAAGAAGAATCTGAGGAGTCTGATGATGACACAGGCTTTTTTTTTTTTACTAAACGTAACACATTTAACAAAAAGCTGAACTGTTAAAAAAAAAAGCTGAACTCTTTGCTTCTGTTTTTGCTTTGCTTCTGTTGGTCTTGCAAAAAACAAAAATCAGAGAATTTCAGTATATGTGGTTTCACTTGTAAAAGCAGTTCTCAGAAATAAGAGCGCCACACCAAATTATCCTGAAGCTTGGAACAGTGGGATGCAATGGGCTCTTTAAGAGAGCTTCCAGAGAAATCTAAAATCCTTCGGCCAGTGGTGGGAACGAACATTCATTGTCTGCTTGCTGTGACGGCAGTGTTGGGCATACCTAACATTCATTGAGTATATACAACAGTGCCGAGGCACACTGCTGAGAGCTGCACCTGGATCACGGCTTGCAATCATCTCGGAACCCTGTGACGTAAGTTCCCTAATTAAGCCGGTTGAGACAAGAAAGTTAAGGCCCTGAAGGGTATGTGTGTTATCTCATTTAATTCTCATAAAAACTCAGTGTCTTGGGCAATGCCATTATCTCCGTTTTGTGGTGAGGTAGCAGAAAGGTTTACCGGCCAAGTTCACACAACTGGCAAACTTCAGTGCCAGGATTTGAACCCAAGTTTGTCTCGTTCCGCCGTACCATCTCAGAAACTAAACACCCCCGGGCCACACACGATACACAGAGATTCAGACCCGAAACCAGTTACAAGTCAGTGGTGTCCCGTCACCCACATCCTCTAAGCCCCAGTTTGTCTGATCTTAGATACGGGGGTGCCGGTTCTCAAACTGCCCTGGGTGAAATAATTGAGGCAATTGTGGACAGACATGTTCTGGTAAGAGTAAATTTTTTGAGATAGTGAAAGTAACTGCCATGGACCAGATTCCTTAGGAGCAGAGCCTGAGACTAGGATTCTTGTGCAACTGATTGAGGACCTGCTCCCAGGAGATGGGAAGCAGGACGGGCCCAGGGAAGGCTGTGAGCGAGTGTGGTCTCCTCTGCAGTCCGGCCTCATTGCCAGCCACTGGAGGCCCTAGAACATGAATTGTTTGGCAGAATTAGTACCAGGTGCAGCAAAGGGGCCAGTTGGTCGGTGAGGTCTTCTCCAGGGAAAGGGGTAGCTCGCCTGGCAGGGTGGCTCCCTTTGCCAAGGGCAGTGTTCCAAAAGGGCCATTGTGAGTGGTTAGCTGGCTCTCAGCAGCAAGGGCATGGGTGCGCTGGAAAGGGAATCTGGGTGGGACTCCCATCAGCATCCACTAAGGGGCAGAACAACCAGAGGGCACATTACCCCAGGGGTTCTGATTCTGTCTGACTGGGGTGGTGCCTAAGCATTTGCATTTCTAAAGAGTTCCCAGGTCATACTGGTGCTATGTCCAGGGGCTGCAGAACCACTGCATGACAGTGACTTCGAAAAATACACTGTGTACATCTCAGAAACTGAAGGCTTAGCACTTTACTGATTGGTAGAAATAGATCTGAGCTGAAATAAGTGGTTTCCTGTTGTGTTCAAATGAAACTGACCTTTTTTAAAATTACAAATTATAAGTTTATTAATGAGGAGTACTTAATACTGTGAAACAGGTAGACTGGTCCTTGTTGGAGTTGTCAGGAAAAACTTCCCCGGGCTCCCCTGGTGGCGCAGTGGTTGAGAGTCCGCCTGCCGATGCAGGGGACACGGGTTCGTGCCCCGGTCCGGGAAGATACCACATGCCGCGGAGCGGCTGGGCCCGTGAGTCATGGCCGCTGAGCCTGCATGTCCGGAGCCTGTGCTCCGCAACGGGAGAGGCCACAGCAGTGAGAGGCCCGAGTACCGCAAAAAAAAAACTTCCCCAAGGAAATGGATGACTAGCCTAGATTTGAAAATGAGGAATTAATTAGGTGAAAAGTTCAGCATGCAAACAAGCTTTGGGGTACAAGAAGAACCCCTTAGGAAACAATAAAAGGAAGCCAATGGGGCTGGAACTAGAGGAGGAGGAGGAGTTTCGTGAACCTGCAGAATTAGTCCAGGGCTGGATGACTTTGTTTTCACCAAATTGTCCTTGGATCCGTACGAAAAGAAGAAACTCTTCACCTGTTCTAAGTAGGGAGGGGAATATTCTGTTCTGATACAATCGTGTTGAACTCTGCCTTCTCAGCCCAGTAAGGCTGCCTTCCTCTGCTGGTGTTCTAGTCACCTTGCCATCCTGACTTCTTAACTAGTGATAAATGAAATCTTAGCTTTCAGGTCAGTGGGAAGAGGCAGGTTTACAAATGCTTCAGCATCAGGGCTTAGGGTCACTGGCCCAATGTGGTAGCTTTTGCCAGAACATTTCTGCAGGGGGAGGCCTGTCCATTGCTTTTTTTTTTTTTTTTTTTTTTTTTTGCGGTACATGGGCCTCTCATTGTTGTGGCCTCTCCCGTTGCAGAGCACAGGCTCCGGACGCGCAGGCTCAGCGGCCATGGCTCACGGGCCCAGCTGCTCCGCGGCATGTGGGATCTTCCCGGACCGGGGCATGAACCCGTGTCCCCTGCATCGGCAGGCGGACTCTCAACCACTGTGCCACCAGGGAAGCCCCATTGCTTTTATTTTAAAGAGCAGCAATTTGTTTGTTCTTCTAGAGTGTGTAGTCCAGATGGTGAACTGTGTCCTTGACAGAGGTTGAGAACATGGAATGCCACAGCTTTTCCTTTCAGAAGCTTCTGCGGTGTGGCAGCTGTGTATTCAGAAGTGACGGTGGGGCCTTAAATTATAGGGAGTTGTGTTTTTCAGAAAAGCTCCCGGTCTCTAAGCTCCTGCAATGGGTCAGGAATGTGCTAGGGATGTGACATACGTTATTTCATGTATTCCTCACGGAAACCCTGTGGGATAGATATTTGTATTCCCTATCCTACAGATGGGGATGCTTTCAGAGGTTAAGTAACTTGGTCAAGGTCACAATGCTGGCAGAAATGGGAGCCTCTAGTGATGGCAAGGCTGACTCCCCAGTTTGTGCTCTTGATTTCCACGCTGCCGCTTATGTAGCTGTGTGGACTAAATCTGTTCGTCTGTCTGCCTGGTGGTTCCCGGCTGTTTAACTTGGGGTTTTGCTGACTGTCCACAGTCGCTGAGCTTCTGGATCCACCCCAGTCAGAGTATCTGACTCAGGAAACCTCTCAATGCCACAGGAAATAGAACAAGGAATGCAGTAAGAATCATCTCTGCCTCTAAAGGAAGTTCATTCGTTTAGCAAAAATATTTGTAACCTCTACTATCTCCTGGGCACTGTTTCATGATTCTAGCAAGCCTTGTTCGTTGGTAGGTACGAAGCCTGTTTGAGCTTGGAGAGAAGGTTCTGATGGTAAACAGTACAAAACATGATGCCTCTTGCCTTCGGTTGATTTTCAAGATGCATGTGGGTATAAGCAGGCTGAGGACATCGGCTCTGCCCGGGTGCAGACGGCTGAGGCCGTGGCAGGAGGACAGGGTCAGGCTTTGGTCTGAGGCACACCTGCCGGAGTGCAGGTTCCTGACTCTCCTGTCTCTCACAGGCTGAAACACAGTTGCTAAGTATCCTGCTATTTCTGACGTGAGGTATTAAACCCGAGTCTCCCCATTGTATCTGACCAGCTGATATCGCAGTGCAGGCACAGTGCCAGGCATGACAAGGCATATCCTTCAGCATATGGTGATGGCTGCCTTGTCTTCAGGTAATTAATACTGATTGCTTGAGTCCAAAGAATTGGCTGCTATTATTGTAGCCTCACCATAGATTTATCTGTCTCAGAATCAAGAGTTAAGGGATTTCCCCTACAATCCTAAAGAAAATTCCCTACACATTCTGTGGGGAAGTATCTAATATAAGCAACCCCTCTGAGTGGGACTCCAGAAATGGGCTTTACCAGTCCAGACTTCTAAACAGAAATTGCCCATTTTAGATACTTGCTGTTCTACTCTGACTGCAATCAGTCTTTGGGCCTTCACTTGTCTGGCCTGGGGAAGTTTCCTCCAACTTTAAGGATAAATTCCCAGGATCGAAGGTCCATTGGATACAGTTGACATCTCCACAAGGGAATCAAGAAGTGCATTGTAAAAAAAAAAAAAAAAAAAAAAAAAAAAAGTGCATTGTGAGTGACCCATGTCCTCAGGATCTTGCAAAATTGTTGACTTTCACCATCCATCTTTTGATATACCTGGTGTGTTAACTAATAACGAACAAAAAAATCTTAAAACAAGAAAGGGCCATCAAGCGTGTCTTTGAGAGGACAGGAGAGTGGCCATCTCAGAAAGCTGTGTCCAATTTCAGAGCCCTCAGAGAAATGCCAAGCACAGACTGGTTGTAGCAGCTACCAAAAGGCAGAAGCACAGGCTGTGGAGAGAACTTACGAAGAGTGTATGTCAAACTAACTGTATCTCTTTATACTCATAATTAGACTGGCAAAAATTAGAAAGCTGGGTCATGCCAGGGGCTGGGTGAGGCTATGAGTCTATAGGTACTTTGGGTATTGCTGGTGGGAGGGCAGCCTGGTGCAGCCATCCTGGAGAGAAAGCAGCACTGTGTTTTTTGTGGTGAGGGGAGTTGGGTGGGAGAATGTCACTGGGAGAGTGGGTGGGCAAACTGTGGTGGATGTACTTCAGTGTTTATTATGCAGCAGTGAGAAGCAATGGATTAGATGTGCCTAGAGTGCCATGGATGGGCTTAGTGAAGAAAGTAAGATACAAAATGAAATATATAGTAATGTCATTTATGAAATTTAAAATATATTTTTTTATTTATAATATAATAATTATAATATATAAATATATTTATAATATGTGCACAGAACAACAAAACATTTTATAAGACTGCATACCAACAAAAGGATACACATTAAGCACATTAGAATGATTAGCTAAAGTAAGGGAGGGGGACATGTGGAACGATGTGAGAACAAGAAAAGAGAAAAGATAACTTGAAAGAAGAACTTGGAGGGTGGGTGCTGGTGCCCCGGCATCTCCCAGTGGAAACTCTTGTGGGTGCACCTCCCCATTCCGCCCAGGGATGTGCTGGTAAATGTGTGACAACTGGCTCTCCAAGGGAAAAATCCATTCTGTTTCACGGTGCTTGCTGATTTCCAAGGTGAAAATCCTGCTACCATGGCTCATCTTAAGCCACCCATATGACTCGGAAGCCATTTGGGAGATGCCCACATTCTGCTCTATGGGGTCTGCTCGATGGAGTTTCTAATTTCTCAAGATGGTCAGTAAGCCGACTGATAACCCTGGCAGTAACTTTTTATTTTTTTTATTTTTATTTTATTGGAGTATAGTTGATTTACAATGTTGTGTTAGTTTCAGGTGTACAGCAAAGTGATTGTTATACATATACGTATATTCACTCCTTTTTAGATTCTTTTCTAAGTTATCCCAGAATATTCAGTAGAGTTCCCTGTGCTATACAGTAGGTCCTTGTTGGTTATCTATCTAATTCTGACAGTAACTTTTTGAAAGCCAAAATACATACGACCAAGATAAGGTAGGACTTCCGTAGAGTGTCTCTTTACTTGCCTCGTATACCTTGCACACCCTTTAAGAAAGTTCATAGAACATACACCACCTCTCCAAAGGAAATCTGTTTTGTTTTTAGTTTCTTGAAAAATGGTAGTTTCTATTCCCTCAATCATTATTGACCAAATAAACCATGACCTAAGAATTTTCCCCCAAATGTCTACTTTTCTCCCCAAAATGCTAAAAAAATAATGAAACTATTGCCTAGCCGTCTATATAATTTTCCATGGAACATGGTAAATGCTATTTGGCAGAGAAATGCAATTAGCGTCACACTGCCCAGGGGAGAGCTATTTCTTTGAAGGGATTAACCATTACTGGTAAAAGGATTGGATGGGCCTCTACGGCAGCAGTCCCCAACTTTTTGGCACCAGGGACTGGTTTCATGGAAGACAAATTTTCCACGGCCAGGGGGGTGGCTGTTGGGTTCATGTGGCAGCGCGAGCTATGGGGAGCAATGGGGAGCGGCAGATGAAGTTTCGCTTGTTCGCCCGCCACTCACCTCCTACTGTGCAGCCCGGTTCCTAACAGGCCGCAGACTGGTACCAGTCTGCGGCCCAGGGGTTGGGGACCCCTGCTCTACAAAAATAGTCATAACTTTAAATTGTTCATCCTTAAAAAACTGCAAACATACACTAGAAGCATTTTCAGACTTTCCTGGGAAAGCCACACATTTTTTATTTTTATTATTTTTTTAATTGAAGTATAGTTGATTTACAATATTGTGTTAGTTTCAGTTGTACAGCAAAGTGATCCAAATATATATATTTATATATATATATATTCAAGATATTGAATGTATTTCCCTGTGCTATGCAGTAAATCCTTGTTGTTTATCTATTTGATGTATAGTAAATTGTATCTGTTAATCCCATACTCCGAATTTGCCCCTCCTCTCCTTTGGTAACCATAAATTTGTTTTCTATGTCTGTGAGTCTGTTTCTGTTTTGTAAATAAGTTCATTTGTATTATTTTTTAGATTCCACATACAAGTGATATCATATGTCTTCTCTGACTTACTTCACTTAGTATGATGATAATCTCTGTGTCCATCCATGTTGCTGCAAATGGCAATATTTCATTCTTTTTTTATGGCTGAATCTTATTCCATTGTGTGTATATATATATATATATATATATATATATATATATATATATACCACTTCTTTATCCATTCATCTGTCGATGGGCACTTGGGTTGTTTCCATGTCTTGGCTATTGTAAATAGTGCTGCAATAAACATTGGGGTGCATGCATCTTTTCAAATAGAGTTTTCTCTGGATATATGCCCAGGAGTGGGATTTCTGGATCATATGGCAACTCTATTACTGGTTTTTTGAGGAAGCTCCATACCGTTTTCCATAGTGGCTGCACCAACTTACATTCCCACACCAACAGTGTAGGTGGGTTCCCTTTTCTCTGCACCCTCTCCAGCATTTATTGTTTATGGACTTTTTTTTTAAAGAATATATTTTATTCTTTATTTATTGGCTGCATTGGGTCTTCGTTGCTGTGTGCAGGCTTCCTCTAGTTGCGGCGAGTGGGGGCTACTCTTCATCGCAGTGCACGGGCTTCTCATCGTGGTGACTTCTGTTGTTGCGGAGCACGGGCTCTAGGCACGCGGGCTTCAGTAGTTGTGGCACACGGGCTCAGTTGCTCTGTGGCATGTGGGATCTTCCCAGACCAGGGCTCGAACCCGTGTGCTCTGCATTGGCAGGAGGATTCTTGACCACTGTGCCACCAGGGAAGCCCTGTTTATGGACTTTTTAATGATGGCCATTCTGACCTGTATGAGGTGGTACCTCACTGTAGTTTTGATTCACATTTCTATAATTAGCGATGTTGAGCACCTTTTCATGTGCCTGTTGGCCATCTGTACGTCTTCTTTGCAAAAATGTCTATTTAGGTCTGCTCATTTTTTGATTGCATTGTTTGGTTTTTGTTATTGAGTTGTATGAGCTGTTTGTATATTTTGGAAATTAAGCCCTTGTTGGTCACATCATTTACAAATATTTTTTCCCAGTCTGTAGGTTGTCTTTTCCTTTTTTGTTTATGGTTTCCTTTGTTGTGCAAAAGCTTGTAAGTTTGGGGACTTCCCGGACTTCCCTGGTGGCACAGTGGTTAAGAATCTGCCTGCCAATGCAGGGGACACGGGTTTGAACCCTGGTCCGGGAAGATTCCACATGCCGCAGAGCAACTGAGCCCATGCACCACAACTACTGAGCCTGCGCTCTAGAGCCCGCATGCCACAACTACTGAAACCCACGTGCCTAGAGCCCATGTTCCACAACAAGAGAAGCCACCGCAATAAGAAGCCCACACACCACATCAAAGAGTAGCCCCTACTCGCTGCAACTAGAGAAAGCCTGCGTGCAGCAACAAAGACCCAATGCAGCCAAAAATAAATTAATTAATTTAAAATAAAGTTTGGGGGCTTCCCTGGTGGTCCAGTGGCTAAGACTCCACGCTCCCAATGCAGGGGGCCTGGGTTTGATCCCTGGTCAGGGAACTAGATCCCACATGCTGCAACTAAGCGTTCACATGCTGCAACTAAAGATCCTGCACACCTCAACGAAGATCCCGCATGCAGCAGCAAAGAGCCAGCGCAGCCAAATAAATAAATAAATAAAGATTTTAAAAAACCCTTATAGTTTGATTAGGCCCCATTTATTTTTGCTTTTATTTTTCTTTAAATAGATTTATTTTATTTATTTATTTATTGGCTGCATCAGGTCTTCCGTGGCTGTGCACGGGCTTTCTCTAGTTGCCAAGGGCTTCTCATTGCAGTGGTTTCTCTTGTTGTGGAGCACAGGCTCCAGGCGCACAGGCTTCAGTAGCTGTGGCACATGGGCTTAGTTGCTCCACAGCATGTGGGATCTTCCCGGACCAGGGCTCGAACCCATGTCCCCTGTATTGGCAGGCGGATTCTTAACCACTGCGCCACCAGGGAAGCCCCTGCTTTTATTTCTATAGCCTTGGTAAACTGACCTAAGAAAACTTTGGTATGACTTATGTCAAAGAATGTTTTGCCTATGTTACCTTCTAGGAGTTTTATGGTGTCATGTCTTATATTTTTAAGCCATTCCAAGTTTATTTTTGGGTATGGTGTGAGGGTGTGTCCTAACTTCATTGATTTACATGCGGCTATCCAACTTTCCCAACACCACTTGCCGAAGAGACTGTCTTTTCTCCATCGTATATTCTTGCCTCTTTTGTTTAAGGTTGACCATGTGTGTGTTTATTTCTAGGCTCTCTATTCTGTACATTGATCTATATGTGTTTTTGTGCCAATACCACACTGTTTTGATTACTGTAAGTTTCTAGTACTGTCTGAAGTAAGGATTATGCCTTCAGCTTCATTCTTTTTCCTCAGGATTGCTTTTGTAGTTCTAAATAAATTTTAGGATTATTTGTCCTAGTTCTGTGAAAAATGTCATGGGTAATTTGATATGGATTGCATTAAATCTGTAGATTGCTTTGGGTAGTATGGCCATTTAAACAATATTAATTTAACAATATTAATCCTTCCAATCCAAGAACATGGGATATCTTTTCATTTCCTTGAATCATCTTCAATTTCCTTTACCAATGTTTTATAGTTCTCAGCGTATGTCTTTAATCTCTTTGGTTAGGTTTATTCCTAGGTATTTGTGGGTTTTTTGTTTTTTAATTTTATTTATTTTTGGCTGTGTTGGGTCTTCATTGCTGTGCGCAGACTTTCTCTAGTTGCGGCAAGTGGGGGCTACTCTTTGTTGTGGTGCACGGGCTTCTCACTGTGGTGGCCTCTCTTGCTGCGGAGCACGGGCTCTAGGCACGCAGGCTTCAATAGTTGTGGCTCGCGGGCTCTAGAGCACAGGCTCGGGAGTTGTGGCTCACAGGCTTAGTTGCTCCGCAGCATGTGGGATCTTCCCGGCCCAGGGCTCAAACCCATGTCCCCTGCACTGGCAGGCGGGTTCTTAACCACTGTGCCACCAGGGAAGCCCCTAGGTATTTGTTTTTCTTTTTTTTTTTTTTGCGGTATGCGGGCCTCTCACTGTTGTGGCCTCTCCCGTTGCGGAGCACAAGCTCCGGACACGCAGGCTCAGTGGCCATGGCTCACAGGCCCAGCCGCTCTGCGGCATATGGGATCTTCCCAGACCGGGGCACGACACCCGTGTTCCCTGCATCAGCAGGCGGACTCTCAACCACTGCGTGTTTTTGTTTTTCTTTTGAAGTGATTTTAAACGAGATTTTTTTTTTTTTAACTTTCTGGTATTTCATTGTTAGTGTAAAGAAATGCAACAGGTTTCTGTATATTAGTCTTGTATCCTGCTATCTTGTTGAATTCATTTATCAGTTCTAATAGTTTTTGTGTGAAGTCTCAGGGTATTCTGTATAGAGAGTATCATGTCATCTGCATATAATAACAGTTTTACCTCTTCCCTTCCGATTTGGATATGTTTTATTTCTTTTTTGTCTGATTGCTGTGAAAGCCAGACCTATTGAAAAAAAGAATTCTTGTCACCCCATTAGAGCAGGGCATCTCAGCCTCAGTACCACTGACGTTTAAGGTCTGATCATTCTTTGTTGTGGGGACTATCTGTACACTGTAGGATGTTTAGCAGCATCACCTGTCTCTACCCATTTGACGCCCATCCCACCCCCTCCCCCTCAGTTGTGACAGACAAAAATATCTCCAGACATTGCCAAATGTCCCCAAGGGGGTAAAATCATGCCAGGTTGAGAAGCACTGAATTAGAAACATCCAAATCTTTTAAGTTTTTCATCATGTTGGTCACATGTTCACTGAGGAGGCCTTGCCAGGATGGCATTTATAAAGCAGCTATCATAGAGTGAGCTGCAAGAGTTCCATAAATCTTTATGAATTGCTTTTGTTTCTGCTGTTTCATAAATATGTTCTAAATCCCTTGTGCTGTAGACAACTATGAGAGATCAGTTTTTGCCATGTGGTATGACCAAACCAACATTCTCCACCATCAGACGTCTTTTTGCTTATTTTGATTTTTAAAAACAGAGAAGCCTGTAATGGGTCAAATCCCACCAGCTAAGCTGAGGTACTTAATTACCAATAGAGCTTCCAACAGCCTTTCAAATGGGCCTTCCTGCTTTCTAGCTACTATCAACTCATCTTGCCTCACACAACACATTTTAACTCTTCTGAAGACTGAACTCAACAAGGTAAGGAAATTAGTATCCTGATCCCTTCCTGACCAGTGAAGAAGCTGAAGCTCAGAGAGGTTAAGGCCAGAATATAACCAAGGTAACCAAACTTGCTAAGGGCAAGACAGAGCCTAAAAACTAGGACCCCTGACATATATCACTAGGTCATGCTGCCCCTCACCATGCAAGACTTATTTGGCTTTCTGTTACTTTCCAAAGAGCAATCAAGAGAAGGGAGGGAGAGAGGGTGGCAGGGAAGGAGAGACAGAAAGGCACAGAGAGGTGAAGAAAATGAGAAAAAGCATCATCGTTACTATAATCTCCTAAATTAAAACTCATAATTAACTCGTGTTGAAATTAATTATACTATTTTCACTGATGTAAAAGCCTAATTAACAAGTGGTAAAATAGAAAAATTCCTTCTGTTACACGGCACAGTATATATTATTGCTTCCTGAGAGCTGATTTAAGCTTTCAAATAAAAATCAATTTTCCTGAGCTCCTCTGAAATCTGAGCTGGTAAGACTTCCAGACTCATGTGACCAAACATCTCACTGCTTTGGGCTACAGAAGTTTCCCTTCTGTATCAGTTAACCTGAATTCTCAAGAATTCCTGGAGGGCAAATAAAAGGACCCAGACATAGTCGGTCTTGATGACACAAGAGTCTAATAAGTCTATTTGAGCCAACCCTTCCAGTGCTAGCACACTGCTCCCGGGAATCTACAGACCAATTTATTTAAGCAGATGTCCTTTTCTTAGATGATGTGTATTATGTGTGTGTCCGTTCTATTACTACTCTATTTTTTTAGTCCCTTTTATAACACTTTCTTGAGAATTAGAATAATTAGTCTCTGATGCTTTATTCTCTTTACGGATAAAATCTGTGTGTTTTCTACTTTCACCTGAAAAGTAAACCATCGCTTAAATCAGGGAGGGTCATCACATTCTTTCTGTAGGTCAATGTAAATATTTTATGCTTTGTGGGCTACGTAAGGTCTCTGCCATAAGTTCCTTTCTCTTTTTTTAAAACAACCCTTTAAAAATGTAAAAGCCGGGCTTCCCTGGTGGCGCAGTGGTTGAGAGTCCACCTGCCGATGCAGGGGACACAGGTTCGTGCCCCAGTCTGGGAAGATACCGCATGCCGCGGAGCGGCTGGGCCCGTGAGCCATGGCCACTGAGCCTGCGCGTCCGGAGCCTGTGCTCCGCAGCGGGAGAGGCCACAGCGGTGAGAGGCCCACGTACCGCACAAAATAAATAAATAAATAAATAAAAATGTAAAAGGCATTCCTAACTTGCATGCCATACAAAAGGCCTCCAGCTGCCTTAGCCTATCAACCCCATGCCCTAAACAATTAATTTTAAATGGGCCCTAACTAGCCCATTTGGAATCAGTTGGAACAACTTTACTATCCAGACTTCTGGAGACAAACTGAAGGGAACTAAGGCCAACATGTTGGTAATTCAGAAAGGTCAGTGGATAAAGGGGTCTCCCAGTGCTGCTCCCCTAAGGAGATAAAGGGGACCTTGACTTGGCTTGGTTTTGCCTTAAGAAGCCTGAACCCAGGGAAGCTGGTTGACAGGGATAAAACTGAAATGACACTAAGAACAAGGCCAGTTTATTTTACACTGCCTCCCGAGGTAGATAACGTGGGAAACAGCAGGCTGGCCACGGAGACCCTCTCTGGGCTTAGTTCATTCAGCACATGTCTCACTCAGGCTCACGAGGTCGAACTGTGGACAAATCAAGCCTGGGAGGGAAATCCAGGCCAAGGGAAGCGTCTGTAGGAGCCACGATACGAATGCTGACTTCCACAAAATTGGCTCAGGAGATTCCACAAGTGGTAGGAGAACCTTATTTTAGTAAAAACGTCCTCTTTTTAACCTGGCCCCTTCCCCCACCACTAGAAAGCAGCTTTGTCGCTAAAAAGCAATCCATTTATTTGAGCGTACTTTTTTTGGGCAATTGTAACTTTTTCCACCGCCGTAACACCACTCTGTACTTCTCACTGCTGGTCTTCTCTTCAAACACTTTTTTCAGAAGAATCCTCATCACGGTCTCTGTTTCTGCTTCTCTATCCTCTCCAATTAGAAGATCCAATGTATCTCCCACTTTCACCTGAAAATTAAAAAGAAAACAGAACCTTCGTTACATTTTGGGAAACTCGGCCAATGCAAACGTCTCTCCTTTGAGTTTTCACTGGGCGACCACCACCCGGGGCACAGGTGACTCCTCTGTAATGGTCACTTCTCCCTAGTGCTTCCAGGTGAAAGGGCCCCCCTCTCCGGGCAGATGCCTCAGAACCATGTGGCTCAATAGGGGCCAGTGTCCCTCCTTCAGGCTGAGACAACTGGCTGCTCGTGGACAGGGCCTGTGTGGCTTCAGTTTTGTCTATTGCATGACTTCAGGAAACACTTGAATGGAAGCATTTATTTTGTAACAGTGGCAGAAGATGAAGCAGGGCACAACCTTAGAGATTATGAGCACAGTAATTACTACATGCACTGAGAAGACAATTTTCAGTGTAACACTTTCACTGATTTCAACACAGTTAAGCTACATCACTGGGGACAGGGCACAATTTGTTGGAAATCTGTCACAGTGGAACAACGGTCAGCTGCATCTCCTAAAGAAATCGAAGTAAATAAACTGCTTTCCAGCATTGGCTAGCGCCAGTGATGCCACATCACCAAGGAGACAGGACTCAACGCACAAGGATGGAATGCCACAGAAAAGAGGGTCGAGTTGGATGCTGACTTGGGTTAAAAGGGCTGAGGTCAAACCCGTTTTTGTCCAGATGGGAGCTTTGGGTTGAGCGAGCGCAGGACATGCCCTGGGGGCAGTCACATCAGTGCTGCCATGGTGCAAACAGCCCATGAGACACCTGGTCCTGGCAGCTCAGGATCCCAGGGGATCTGCCCAGCAACTCAGGAAGGGGATAAACCGGCCCAGGTGCCACATGCTTCTACTAGAACACAAGCCAGGATGACCAGAGGCTGTCTCAGACCATTCACCACCGCTTCCAAGCCAAGGATGGGGGCAGTGGTGAAGAGATGGACAGGAAGACAGGGACAGACCTCCATGTGTGGGCCATGGACTCTAAGTGGGCACAGGTACCCACTTAGAAGCCTGCTTGGGGGCTTGTGTTTAAGGAGCATGGTGACAAATGCTTATGTTTGCCTCATTTGTCGATGAATGCCCTGAGGCAGTCTAACTTCACGCTGTTGGGATATCTGTACCTCACTAGGGCGAGCCACCCACTCGAGGCTTCCGCAGGCCCAGTACTAAGTCTACAACATGGGAATGCACGCCTGCTCACCGTGATGCCACACTGGTCAATCCAGGCGGCTGGATGTAAAACTCACAGGGGCTGATTTTAAACCATTAACTCTCCCCTCTGGGCTGAGAAGCAGAGAGACTCAAACCACAGCAAGGCATGAAGACTGCTTCTCCTTGTGGGTTTGAAGGCATCATCTGGGCTGGGCAGAGGTGGGAGTGGGGAGTCGCGGGGAAGGGCGGTCAGTCCTCCTGAAGTTCTGCTGGATTCAATTTTTTTTTTTTTAAATGACCATTTGCCCAAACTGTGTAGACATTTAAAATCAATGTTCAGAAATACACGGCTTGGGAACTCTGCTTTACCTTTTTTGGCATAACTTTGTGTCATTAAAATTCATTTTTTAATAAGTAATATAAGCACATGATACAATACGTTAAAAAAAGGTATAAAAGGGTATACAGAGAAAAAGGCAACCCTTCTCATGTACCCTTTCGTGGATATACTATGTGTGATGTCTGCCCCTTAAAAGGAGAGTGGATCGTTCTGGTGGCTTTCTTCTAGGGCAGAGAATAGGGAAGCAATGTTTCTCCTTTACCCGGTGAATCCCAGGGAGAGGTGAGGTTAGGAAGGCTTCAGTCCCATATTTGGGCTCCATACACCCTCTATTTAGGTCAACAGTTACCCAGCACCCACAGCACTCTGGGCCCCATCTGGTGTGCAACTCACAGAAAAGCTCTGCTCAGCTGCAGGCAGCCAGGCTCAGGCCCCACGGAGCAGGCCACGGAAGGGGAGGTGTTCCTCTTTCCCTGCAAAGCCCTGTCCCTTCTACCGTGGGAGACGGCACAGTAGGCACAAAGCAAAACTGGCTGGAATTAGGGGCTGTTCCAAGCATCTACATTTCCAATCTCCCCTTAGCTGCAGTTACTATGGCTACCAGGCCTCCTAGTAACAAGGCAGCCGAGTGTTAATGCTGGCCCCTTCCTTTGCTGACCCTCAGGAGAAATCTGGAAGGCAGCCAAGACAACAGAACACCCAAGGCAGAATGAAGAAGCAGCAATTAGACTGTAGTTAACAATATCTCAAAGCACAGGGAGAAAAATAGATTTATGGTGTCTGTAAATGAGGCCCTGGCAGAGACACTGTGCACCAAGAACAGATCTTGTCTTTGGAACACTGTGGCTGGTGAGAAGGGGGTTGGGCTACAAGCAGGAAAAAGCAATTAAGGGACAAGAGGGACCTGATCTCCAGGTGCATGTCTGGAGTGCTTGATTTCCTACAGCTCACTGAGCAAGGACTGACACCTGCAGTCCGAACCTGTCAGGTCAGGTGCCATCAGAGGGATCTGGGCCTTGTGACTTGGTGGCCAAGACAAGCACTGGGGATCCCCCCTCCTGTCCACTCAGCTGCAAGAACCACTCTGAGTCTGGGGAGCAGAGACTGAAGACAGCCTCAGTGCTCACCCAGGTCCGTGGCCAATGGCTCACGCCCTCCCATGTCCCAGGGGTACAGGATGCAGCTCAGGTCGTCCAATCCCAGGAGTGTTTGAAATAGGAAAGAAGCTAAAATAAAAACAACCTTCAAAAGTGTGTCTAACTTCCCTGGAACATTTATTCCCTGGACACTGACTAAGAGTTAGATTATGTCTGCCAATGCCTCATAGGTCTGTGTCTTCCAAACTTTTTAAGGGTCTCTGTCATATACTTTTAAAAATTGTTTTGTTAACTTTTACTATCATTATATTTTCCAATTACAAAAGTGAAACATACTCGTAAAAAATTCAGAAAATAAAATGCATGAAGAACATATAACCCACAGTGCCCCACTCAAAGATAAATACTAGTAGTATTAATATTTTAATTCTATGTATGTATATATGTAACTTTTTACAAAAATTCATTTTTAAAAGAATATATATATCATTTATTATAACACTGGATACTAAAAATACATTTTCTTATAACACTTGTGAGTGATTCTTTCACTTAACAATAGTACTGATATGGAGCTGTCAGGAAATATGAAACCTTCTTTTTGATGGCTGCCCTGCACACAGAGCAGTGTATCCAGCAGGTACTGGGGGTGGGGGGCTACTGCTGAGCTGAACAGAGCTGCACATCTGCTCAGGTAACAGCAGGCCGAAGAAGCCTCTACATGGATTTAGCCTGATTATTATGATTTCACGGGGGCTAACATTAATGACTTAGAAGTTTAATAGATTTTTGCCAGTTCTGATAGTGACTTGTCTTAAAATTTTTTAAAAAAAGGGAAAGCTTCATCTCAAAGTCATTATGGCTGCAAAGAGCAAGTGGTCTGCGTAACTGAAGCTATGTGACCAGGCCTGAGGGAGACCTTAGAGGGGGCAAGACAGACATACACGAGGAGCCACTGATGCCCTAAAGAAGGAGCCCTGGGGGAAACTGGGGGAGGCATTAACTGAGTACTGGAAGAACAACAGACAAAAATATCTGGCTGTCATAATATCTCACTGTGGGCTTTTCTGGGGGCGCAGTGGTTAAGAATCCGCCTGCCAATGCAGGGGACACGGGTTCGAGCCCTGGTCTGGGAAGATCCCACACGCCGCAGAGCAACTAAGCCTGTGCGCCACAACTACTGAGCCCACGTGCCACAGCTACTGAAGCCTGCGCACCTAGAGCCCGTGCTCCGCAACAAGAGAAGCCAACACAATGAGACGCCCACGCACCGCTACTAAGAGTAGCCCCCGCTCACTGCAACTAGAGAAAGCCCGCGCACAGCAATGAAGACCCAACACAGCCAAAAAAACAACAACAAAACTCACCGTTCTGCTTTTCTTCCATAATTTTTCCCCGTTCAGCCTGAGTTCACCTTTGTAGAATGCATCTTCTACTTTGCTAAAAAAAGAAGAAAAAAATCAAAGTGCTTTAAAATAGAAATATATTCAAAACAATTATATAATTTTGAGAAAAGTACCAGCTGTTTGTAATGCTTATCCTGACAGTGACTGGCCTCCCCACAAAATCTCCATTCTGGGTGCTGGGAAAGTGAAAGTCAACTGCTTCCATATATATCTAAACAGGGAGACCAAAGGGCACTGCCGAGTACATGCTGGGGGCTGCAAAGACCTGCTAGCGCCAGCAGGCAGGTAACCAGCGCCCTGCTGGGGTTTCCAAGGGGGCTGGAACCCGCATCTAGCGCATTCAGGGTGGGCCCGGTGCTCTCCACGTGACTCCCCCTACAGCAGTCACCTTAGAGGTGGTAGCGCCTGTGATTCACGACAGCCATAATGAGTGGGCACTCCCTTCCCTTCACGTGCTGTGAGAAAAACCAGGCACCCCATGTATGGTGAGGCTGTTGAGAAACCCTCTGCTAATTTGCACTGAGGATGGGGAAGTTCCAATCCAGCAGCTGCTGATCTCTCTGAATTTGATCACTGGGGCAACCAGACCACGGCAGGATACAGACAAAAACGAGTGCCCTTTCGTTTTAGTGCTCTGACTCCAGGCGACTGACATCTGGGGTTCTCCTAATAAGAACAGCAGCAGTTACTACTGTGAGAGAGGGAGAGGCCCCTCATGAGCCTGCCAGATTTTAGAGAACATTCAAGTCCCGACCAGGGTGCCTGTGGGTTCAGAGTTAAAAACTGAACTATGCCTTTAAATCAGGACATAAAGATACAAATTACACAAGGGAATCTTTCTTAATTTATTTTTCATACCACAATTCTTATCTTGCATGCAGTATGCACACAATGATTGCTAAAGGAATGAATGAACAATGAGGATCACTATTCTTATACAATTAGTCTAGCAGAGAAGGAATGAGAATATTAAAGAAATCTTGAAAGTTACACTTAGTATCTCTATGCACTATATATGAACACACACAGTATTTTCATCATCATAGCTAACATACCGAGTACCCACTATGTGCCACACACTGTTATAAATGCTTTAGGTCGATAGACTCATTTAATCCTAGCCACCATCTTCTAAAGCTGGTTCTATTACCCCCATTTTACAGATGAGGAAACTGCACAGAGATTTTAAGTAACTTGTCCAAGGTCATACACAACCCAGGATTGAAAAACCCCAGTAGTCTGGCTACAAAGCCTGCAGTCTTAACCACCATGTTATACTGCTTCTGTTGATTCTAAGAGGTACCTTCTCACTGTAGCGTTTGTGAAACCCAGGTGCATTCTATGCTTGCTATATACATCTAACATGGTGATTCCTTTTTTCCCCAAGAAGCTGTTTTTACATCAATGGTTCATCTTACAAAGTTGATTGTGTCTTAGAATCAAGGAAATGTGCCATGTGGGACTTGCAGGCAGTCACTTGACTTCTTTGGGAATTAGTTTTCTCATCTATAGAATGAAATAATTGGAACAGGTTACCTATAAGACCCTTTCACATCTATGATTACTCTTCACCATAATATAAGCCATGTAATTGGTAATGCTGCTTTAAAATAACCAACAAGCGGACAAACGATTTTGTATTAAAACGCATATACTTACTTTCTCCCGATATCTAGGCCTGTCTTCAGGATAACATCATATCGGAAAGACTGCACTACTTTGTCCAGGTCCTTATGGTCTCTGACCACACTGGGGTCGTCCTCTGGCTCCTCTTCCTGCTCACTCATCTCATGATGTCCACTCTCTTCATCAGAGTCCCCTTCATCTTCCATTTTTTGCAGAGTCTTTTTAGTGGATTTTTTAGAGCTTACATTACTTTTGAGTCTTATGGAAAATGGGAAAATATATTCTTGAGATATTAAAAGCCCTGAGAGTCTCAGTGAGAAAATGTTATGGAAAAATGTTTTATAATTTGAAGCATTTAACTTGGTACTAGACAAATATAAGTATCGATTCCAGGAAGCACAGTGTTTATGTGAAGGTGTCCCTCGTAGCGCTCCGCAGAGCCCAATCCAGGCATCTGGCTTTCTTAAAACGCTGCTGGGCAATCTGATGCTAGTCATAGCCATGGCTCATACGACCTGAAACAGACAATAATTCAGTTTTACTTCCCAAGTGTGGTATCCTGGCATTCTTACAACATAAACCATACACACCATGAACACTTTACATCTAGTACTGTACTTATGCTTCCTCCTACAAAAGGCCATGTTGGTCCACATGTACCAAGGGCCATGCACACTGTACTAGGTGAGTCTTCCAGCTGTAATTAATGTGCTGACCTCACAGGGTGGTCAAGGTTGAATTAGATACTAATACGTATGAAAACACCGGTTCTACTCTTCTCACTCCCCCAAATTAGCTTGGGTACTGACTGCTACTGAAAAATATTAACAATAGTTCTCAATGATTTTTTTTTTCTTTTTTTTTTTTTTGGCTGTGCCATGCAGCTTGCGGGGATCTCAGTTCCCCCCACCAGGGATTAAACCCAGACCACAGCAGAAATCCTAACTACTAGGCCACCAGGGAACTCCCTCAATGATTTATTTTAAAAAGGAAAATCTCAGGACAAGAAAGACTATTTACTGACATACATTACATCCTTACAATATTGACTTTGCAGAAGATACCAGATCATGACTTCATGAAAGCCAGTGAGTCTCTAAACTTTATTTCAATCTCCAACTCCAGCAAATCAGAGCTAGGAATGAGCAAATTGTACAGATCTGCATTTCACCTCCTTTCACATCTTCTTCCCACTGTTTAACAGAGGCAGTAGCTAGTAGAGAAAGAAGGGGCCTGGAGACCCACAAACTAGGTAATTGTTTCCTGAGGCAGAGGTGCTGACATGCCACATGTCCTGTGTGCTCCACTGGGAGGACCCTTGGAAGATTGCACCTGGCTCCCTCCAGACTTTGCCCCATGCATCTTCTTCCTTGCATGTTGTATCCTTTTGCTGTAGTAAATCATAGCCATGACCCACAGCTGAATCCTGTTGAGTCTTCCTAGTGAAATCAATGAACCTAGGGGTGGTCTTGGAAACCCTGACAAAACATCCAACTGCCTATTCGACATCTCCATTTGGGTGCATAACAGGCACCTTAAACTTAATTGGCCCGGAAACAAACTCCTGATATATCTCTAAGCCCAAATCTGCTCTACCTGTGGCCTTCCCCATCTCAGTTAATGGTAACTCCACCCTTCTAGTTCCTGAGAACAAAGGCTTCCAGTCACTCTTGACTCTTCTCTTTCCCCCGTACTCAGATCCATAATGTCAGGAAATCATGTGGCTTATCTCCAAAACATGTCCAGTATCCCATGACTTCTCACCATTCCCACTGTTACCACAGATTCAGGCCACCATCTATCACCAGGATTACTACAAAGGCTCCATTACAGTGTGTTCTCCATAGAGCAGTCAGAGTGAGTCTTTTAAAAAGTAATTTATATCATGTCACTCCTTCCCTCACAACCTTATAAAAGCACAGAGAAAAGCAAAATCCCTCCCTTGGCCTATAGTCCCTGTGTGATCTATCCCCTTCATTTCCGCTCTGACCTCATCTCCTGCCTCTCTCACCCACGCTCACTCAGCTCCTTCCTGAAGATCCTCATACACAACAGGCACACTTCTGGGTAGACTCCTTTGTTCCAGCTGCCCAGAACACTCTTAGCCCAGATATCTGCATGGACAAATCACCTTCACCTCAATGAGGTCTACTCATTCCAACTCCATTTAACAGGTGTCTTGTCCTCCAAATCTCCCCTTGCCCCGTTCTACTTTCTTTCGCAATAGTACTTATCTGCTATGTTATATAATTTACTGCTCAATCCCAAGTGCCCAGAATAGTGCCTGACACATGTTAAGTGCTTAATTAAATACTGTGAAAGTAGGTCAAAAAAACCGGTGCATTACAATGAAGAACAATGATGGCGCTGGGCTGATGGGTAAGAGGTTAGATCTCCAAGGGCCTTCCCTATCAAAGCTTGGACTTACCCAGAACGCATGAGAACTATAGCAAGACCTTAAGTAGGGAAGTGATCTGATAGGAGTGCTTTTTAAAAGATTTCTTTGGCGACAGCGTGGACGTAAGGGGAGTATCACGGCTCCTTCACTGAAGGTTTAGAGTGAAATCTTCAGGAGAAACATAAAATCGGTGAACTAACCGAAGGCTGTAAGAAAAGCAACGACTGGAATGTAGAGGCAACGCTGTCCTTGACCTGCGGGACATTTGAAATCCCTCCATGTTCCTAGGCCTGTTAACTACTCCGTATGGAAAACCTGATTTAACTGCTTTTAGTTCAACTGCAAACAAAAATCTTCTCTTCTCTTGGAGACCTCAGAGGCTGACCAAGTCCTGAAACAAGGTCATGTTCGCCTCGCTCCCTCCCTACCCCCGTCGGGCTGCGCACCTTCCCGGGTCCTCAAGGTCAAGGGAAACTGGACACCAGCGTCCTCGAGCTCGCGGTCTGCGTCTGCAGCCAACAGGAACGGCCGGGCCCAGGGGAAGACGGCCTCGGCCCGCTGGGTTCGCAAGGCCCCTAAGAGTCCCCGGATCCACGGGGCGTCCCGAGCTGGCCCGGCTGGGGCAGGACGCCAGAGACTCACGCGGAGACCTGGCAGGAGCGCGGGAGGGGGACTGGAGCTCGCCCTACCCGTATTTCCCATGTGCTTGCAACGGGAGCGAACAGTGGACACCGATCGCCGGGCAGGGGCGCAGTTACCTGTACGTCACCGCCTCTCCCCCCTCCCCGCCCCGCCCCCCCACCCCATGGCTTCGCCGAGCGCCGGACTCCACACCCCGCCCTGCCCTTGCCCCTCCCCTTCCGCCGGCGCCGGCGCCGGCGCAGTGAGAGCAGGCTGGGCGGTGCGCACTGGCACGGCGGCGATGGCAGCGGCACAGCGACCCCTGCTGGAAGCCTCGCCTCGGAGGACTGCGCCGGGAGGGCTGCTGAGAGAGGACAGGGTCAGCTCTGAGCTGAGCGGGAAGTGCACGCTGAGTGATTGATTCCACATTGTTGAAGAAAGCTTTTCTTTTTAATTAATTAAGTAGGACTTCCCTAGTGGCACAGTGGTTAAGAATCTGCCTGCCAGTGAGGGGACAAGGGTTTGATCCCTGCTTGGGGAAGATTCCACAAGCCGCAGAGCAACTAAGCCCGTGTGCCACAACTACTGAGTCCGTGTGCCGCAACTACTGAGCCCACGCGCCTAGAGCCTGTGCTCCACAAGAGGAGCCACCACAATGAGAAGCCCACGCACCGCAACGGAGTAGCCCCTGCTTGCCACAGCTGGGGAAAGCCTGCAGGCAGCAACGAAGACCCAATGCAGCCAAAAATAAATAAATAAATTATTAAGTAATTTATTTTTCATTGAAGTATAGTTGATGTATAATATTATATAAATTACAGGTGTACAATATAGTGAGTCACAATTTTTAAAGGTTATACTCCATATTTGCTATATTCCCATTTTGTATAATATATCCTTGTAGCTTATTTTATACCTAATAGTTTGTACCTCTTAATTCCCTATCTCTATATTGACCCTTCTTCTTTCCTCTCCCCACTGGTAGCAGCTAGTTTGTTCTCTACATCTGTGAGTCAGCTTCTTTTTTGTTATATTCACTAGCTGGTGTGTTTTTTAGATTCCACATGTAAATGATATCATACAATATTTGTCTTTCTCTGTCTGACTTATTTCACTTAGAATAATGCCCTCCAAGTCCATCCTCCAAGTTGGACACTTAGGTTGCTTCCCTATCTTGACAACTGTGAATACTGTTGCTATGAACATTGGGGTACATGTTATCTTTTCAAATTAGTGTTTTTGCATTTTTTCGGAAATATACCCAGGAGTAGAATTGCAGGGTCATATGGTAGTTCTATTTTTAGTTTTTTGAGAAACCTCCATACAGTTTTCCACAGTGGCTGCAACAATTTACATTCCCACCAACAGTGTACAAGTGTTCCCTCTTCTCCAGTCCTTGCTAACATTTGTTATTTGTGTTCTTTTTGATGATAGTCGTTCTGACAGGCCTGAGGTAATATCTCATTATGGTTTTTTTTTTTTAAACATCTTTATTGGAGTATAATTGCTTTACAATGGTGTGTTAGTTTCTGCTTTATAACAAAGTGAATCAGTTATACATATACATATATCCCCATATCTCCTCCCTCTTGCGGCTCTCATTGTGATTTTAATTTGCATATCTCTGATGATTCATGATGTCAAGTATATTTGCATGTGTCTGTTGGCCATATGCGTTTCCTCTTTGGAAAAATGTTCAGTTCTTCTGCCCATTTTTAACAGCTATCTTTTTTTTTACTAAATTTTTAATTTTATTTATTTTTACTTTTGGCTGCTTTGGGTCTTCGTTACCGCGTGCAGGCTTTCTCTAGGTGCAGCAAACGGGGGCTACACTTCGTTGCGGTGCGTGGGCTTCTCATTGCAGTGGCTTCTCTTTGTTGTGGAGCATGGGCTCTAGGCGCGCGGGCTTCAGTATTTGTGGCTGTGGCACTTGGGCTCTGTACTTGTGCCTTGTGGGCTCTAGAGTGCAGGCTCAGTAGCTGTGGCACATGGGCTTAGTTGCTCCACGGCATGTGGGATCCTCCTGGACCAGGGCTTGAATCCATGTCCCCTGCATTGGCAGGCAGATTCTTAACCACTGCACCACCAGGGAAGTCCCTGCCCTTTTTTTTTTTTTTTTTTTTTTTTTTTTTTTTAGCGGTACGCGGGCCTCTCACTGTTGTGGCCTCTCCCGTTGCGGAGCACAGGCTCCAGACGCGCAGGCTCAGTGGCCATGGCTCACGGGCCTAGCTGCTCCGCGGTATGTGGGATCTTCACAGACCGGGGCACGAACCTGTGTCCCCTGCATCGGCAGGCGGACTCTCAACCACTGCGCCACCAGGGAAGCCCCACTGTATTCTTTTATCTCCTTCCATAATCACCTATAACCATACAGCAATCTTGTCAGTTTATAATAATAATGATTAACTCCTACTCTTGACAGATTTACCAATATATTTGTAGTCATTTACAAATGACTTAAAATAGTAAATGCAACTGTATATCACCTGTGTAAAATGTCAACAGTATATGCTAAACTGATACAATATATGAAGTTCTGTCACTTCAGCACTTGATACAATTTGTAACTGCCTTTGCTTATTGCACAAATGCAACCAAGTAGGTTATAAATTCTGGGGGTGTGGGGGTGTGTGCATTTTTCTGGAGACAACAGTCTATAACTCTCAAACATGTTCGAAGGGGTTGGTGATCGCAGAAAAATCCAAGACCCACAGCATTAAAATGAGCCCACATACCACAAAAAAAAAAAAAAAAAGAATGCAGTGCTATTGGATTACATAAAATCAACTTAGTCACTGGCCTTTAAAACAAAATAAACATTTCATTAGATGAATCAAGTTGATTTTTAACTTTAAAATGCTAATTAATATAAAAAACTGCTGTGAAATTAAGAAGTGGTATGTGTGTATACACATATTTGTGATTTTTAATTTTTTTCACAGAAACCTGCCCCTGCTGTAGTACATTGTAGCGATTGTAGTTCTGACTGGTTTAGACCACCTAATGGACTAAATTTTTACTCCATCAACAGGGCTGCTGCACTGGGTCAGACCAAAAGACACTGAGAATTGAAATCAGAGTTAAGCCTACAAGTCTGGGCTCCAGCTTTTATTTTTATTTATTTATTTAAATGAAGTTCAATTTTTTTTTTAATTAATTAATTTTATTTTTGGCTGCGTTGGGTCTTCGTTGTTGCACGCGGGCTTTTTCAAGTTGCAGCGAGAGGGGGCTACTCTTCCTTGCGGTGTGCAGGCTTCCCATTGCAGTGGCTTCTCTTGTTGCAGAGGATGGGCTCTAGGTGCGCGGGCTTCAGTAGTTGTGGCTCATGGGCTAAGTAGTTGTGGCTTGCGGGCTCTAGAGCGCAGACTCAGTAGCTGTGGTGCACGGGCTTAGTTGCTCCACAGCATGTGGGATCTTCCCAGACCAGAGCTCCAACCTGTGTCCCCTGCGTTGGCAGGCAGATTCTTAACCACTGCGCCACCAGGGAAGTCCCTGGGCTCCAGCTTTTAATTTAGCTCAAATATTTAATTTTACATAAAGTGATGAGTAAATCAGAGCACTTTTCATTGGGGCCTGTAGGTGACTTTAACGTTATATTTTAATACAGGAGGAGCAGCCTTACTTTCCATACTCTCAACATTGTTATAGGCTTTATTTTCTTTTATTTTCTCTTACAATTTACTACTTATTTATTTGTTTCCTTGTTTAAATGAAGAAAAATTACCTGGAGAAGAAAGTTCTTTTCACAGCCTCACTGATCACAAACCTCAAGGTTAGCTAATCACCAAAGAAAGATATTTTAAGCGTGATCAGTTCCAAAGCCCCCTCCCTCCACTCTGAACCCCACCCTCTCTCACCTTCTCAAGGAGTTTACTCTTTAGAGTCTCCTCCTTCCTGAATCTTTCTCACTCTTCCATATCATTCCTGCCGGCACACAAACACAACATGTTAACGAGTTCTGATTATGTCATATATAGCTAAGATATATTTAAAATTTTTTTAATTTAATAGAAATAATGTAGTGATACTTTTTTCAGTCCACTTTATTTTTGAGAGTCTTTCCATGTTTATACATATATTTTGGCTCCTTTATACAATTCATATATAAATTATTCCCAGTTGTTTCCTTCCTAAAGTTTCTTTCAAACATTGCAGCAATTTACTTATGGAGGTATCATCCTTTGAAACTTTCTCTAGGGTGTTTACTTAGAATAGGAATCTCTGGGGACTTCCCTGGTGGTCCAGTGGGTAAGACTTCGAGCTCCCAATGCAGGGAACCTGGGTTCGATTCCTGGTCGGGAAACTAGGTCCCGCACGCATGCTGCAACTAAGATCCCATGTGCCGCAACTAAGACCTGGTGCAGCCAAAATAAATAAATAAATAAATATTTTTAAAAAGAAAATAAAGAATAGGAATCTCTGGGTCCAAAAGTAATTATATTTTCTTCAATCTTACTAAAAAATGGCCTAATTTTACTAATTTACATTTGCACAAGCTCATGAACATAATATTTTTCCCCATTCTTCATTCATTCATTCATTTTTGGCTGTGTTGGGTCTTTGTTGCTGCACGTGGGCTTTCTCTAGTTGCGGTGAGTGGGGGCTACTCTTCGTTACGGTGCGCGGGCTTCTCATTGCGATGGCTTCTCTTGCTGTGGAGCACGGTCTCTAGGCTTGTGGGCTCCAGTAGTTGTGGCACACGGGCTCAGTAGTTGTGGCGCATGGCCTTAGTTGCTCTGCAGCATGTGGGATCTTCCGGGACCAGGGCTCGAACCCATGTCCCCTGCATTGGCAGGCGGATTCTTAACCACTGTGCCACCAGGGAAGCCCCCCCCCCATTCTTCTTAATAGTTCATGTTATCAGATTTTTAAGTATTATCAGTCTCATGGATGAAAAATGGTACCTTGTTTTAATTTGTAAACTTTCCTTGATTGGTAGTGAGATTGAATATCTTTTTATATATTCGATGGCTCTTCAGGTTTCTCTTCTTTTATTTGCCAGTTTATATCCTTTGCCCACTTTTCTTTGTAATAGTTGTCTTTTCCTTTTGCCTGTCCCGAAGGTAAATGCCAGTACCACCACGTATGGGCATGCATAACTCTAGGAACTCACTCATACTCATCTGTAGTGCCATTCAAATTAACTGCAGTGGAGATGGCACCCCTGGGGTTGTGCAGTGTAGTGGCCATTGTACCCATGCTTCTGATCTGGGTCTATGATGCCTTTGCTTTCTTTAAAAATAGTTTTTTAGGGAATTCCCTGGTGGTCTAGTGGTTAAGACTCTGTGCTTCCACTGCAGGGGGCCTGGGTTCAATCCCTAGTCAGGGTAGTAAGATCCCACAAGCCTGTGGTGTGGCCAAAAAAATAAAAAATTAAAAAAAATTTTTTTTAATTAAAAAGTCATATGCATGTGTTTCTCTAAACAATGTATTGGCAAGTTTTGTTCTTAAAATTTACATAAATTGTGTCATACTAAATGTCACACATATGATGGCTATATGTCATCAACATACTATATGTTTATGACTTGTGCTTTCACTCAACATTGGGTTTCTATGTTACCAAACGAAACTTGAGTCCGCTTGCCTGAAGTGCAGCAAAGCCAATCTACTGACACCAGGTTGTGATGAAGGAAAATACAGTGTTTATTGCAGGGCACCAAGCAAGGGAGTGGGAGACAAGCCTCAGATACACTCCAATTTGGTTTTTGAGTTTGGGATGTTTTAAAGGGAAAGAACAAAGAAGTTGGGGTTAATCATCTTGTGAGATCTCTGTGACTATTTTTTCTTTTGGCCATGCCGCAAGCCTTCTGAGATCTCAGTTCCCCAACCAGGGATTGAACCCAAGCCATGGCAGTGAAAGCGCCAAGTCCTAACCACTGAACTGCCAGGGAATTCCCTCTGTGACATTTCTTAAATTATAGTTCTGAGAGTCAGGATGTCTCTGGTTTATGATTCTCTGGTCACGTGGTCCATGGCTCAGGGATCTGTGAGCTCATCTTACCCTCGAGAAACAATGTGCGTCGATGTGTTTATGACAATATCTATGCTAGCAATTTTAGTACATTAAGGAGGCTCTTGGGACTTCCCTGGTGGCACAGTGGTTAAGAATCTGCCTGCCAATGCAGGGGACACGGGTTCGAGCCCTGGTCCAGGAAGATCCCACATGCTGCAGAGCAACTGAGCCCGTGTACCACAACTACTGAGCCTGTGCTCTAGAGCTCAAGAGTCACAACTACTGAGCCCGGGTGCCACAGCTACTGAGCCTGCGTGCCATAGCTACTGAGCCTGCGCTCTAGAGTTTGAGAGTTGCAACTACTGAGCCTGCGTGCCACAGGTACTGAGCCCGTGTGCCGCAGGTACTGAGCATGCGCTCTAGAGCCCGTGCTCCACAACAAGAGAAACCACTGCAATGAGAAGCCCACACACCACAACAAAGAGTAGCCCCTGCTTGCCGCAACTAGAAAAAGCTCGCGTGCAGCAACAAAGACCCAAAGCAGCCAAAAATAAATAAATAAATTAAAAATGTTAAAAAATAAATAAAGCAGTTGTTCCAAATCAGTTTACAAAAAGAAAAAAAAAAGGATGCTATTCACAGCAGCAGTTTTAGTCATCTGACTATGGTTGATTAGTGTTCACTTAGCACAGGACTGTGATCAGAGGGAACAAGAACAGGAATAAAGTTTTGGATAGAGAGGTTAATCATAAACTTGGTAAGGGAATTCAGTTTCAGGGGGACTCAGTTTCAAGATATACCCTTCTGTTGCTGGCAACTGTAGTTCACCCATTTATTTTACCACTTATAATACTCCATAGTGTTAGTGTACCATTTTTTTTTGTGGTACGCGGGCCTCTCACTGTTGTGGCCTCTCCCACTGCGGAGCACAGGCTCCGGACGCGCAGGCTCAGCGGCCATGGCTCACGGGCCCAGCCACTCCACGACATGTGGGATCTTCCCGGACCGGGGCACGAACCCATGTCCCCTGCATCGGCAGGCGGCCTCTCAACCACTGCGCCACCAGGGAAGCCCCATAATTTATTTTTTATTCTTCTGTTGATGGACTATGACTTCTTTCTAGGTTTTTTCTTGGTTTTTGTTTTGATATAATGGAAAATGTGCTTATGAATCGCCTTTTTATTTTTTTAATTTATTATTATTTGTTAACAGGAGAAAATCAAAGTTTAACATGTATACATGAGAGAGACCCAGAAAAACTGAGTAAATCACCAAAATGGTTGAAATACCATCCTCAGCTAAGATAAAAGATGATGTTGAGGATGAGGAGAGGCAGTTAAGGGAGGTTCCCAGGAAAAGCACAGTAAACAAGGGTGATGTGATGCAGATTTAAGTTAGGGCCTTCTGCACTGATAAGAGTTTCTAGAGATTTGGTCATCCTCTTCTTCCAGGCACAGAGAGGGAGACACACTTACAAATGGAGATTTCTCTTACAAATGTAAATGTTTCTTACGAAAGGACAACTCCTAGTCTGTTTTCAGAGAATAACCAGCTTAAAACAATTAATATGCCAAAGAGACGTATTTTAGGGTGGCAAGTTTTGCTCCCCTACGCTACCACCTTTGAAACTTTTAAGAAATTTCATGTCCAGAAGGTGAGTTGGTAGATGGTTTCATCTCACTGAACCAGTCTCTTAGTCCTGACACTAGGTCAGTTCAGTTACTCATTTCAAAAGAGAGGTGGGGCTCTCAAAGTTAGGCCTAAGGGTACAAGCAGTTAGGTATTTAATAGAAGCATTTCTACAGAGACAGAATGAAAATAAAAGTTAATGGTTGGAGGAAGTTATAAAGCCAGTCTTGATGCCGAAAACTCAGCTTCTATTCACTGGTGCCGAACCAAATCTCGGAGACAGAGTTTGGGGTCAAGTAGAAAAGAATAGCTTTATTGCTTTGCCAGGCAAAGGGGGACACAGTGGGCTCATGCCCTCAAAAATGTGTGTCCTAACCCAGGGAGATTTGGTGAGGAGTTTTATAGCAATGGTTCAAGGGCAGGGTTGATGATAGGGATCAGGGTGTGTGCAGGGCCTGCATTCCTTTAATCTGGCCTCAGGTGGTCTCCTGATGAGCTTCTGTGGTTCTCCAGGTTATCAAACTCTGACCTTCTCTCTGGAATGAAGAATGCTTCATCAAATATCTAACATCGGGGCTTCCCTGGTGGCACAGTGGTTGAGTCAGTCTGCCGATGCAGGGGACACGGGTTCGTGCCCCAGTCCGGAAGACCCTACATGCTGTGGAGCGGCTGGGCCCGTGAGCCATTGCCGCTGAGCCTGCGCGTCTGGGGCCTGTGCTCCGCAGCAGGAGGGGCCACAACGGTGAGAGGCCCGCGTACTGCCAAAAATTAAAAAAAAGTTAACATCTTCCATTTGTTCGGGGTTTTAGTTCTGCAGAAGAGCTCAAAGATTTTGTCAGGTGCATCCCTTGAGGTGGAACCAGGACCCTGTTTCAAGCCTGCACTATTGTTTCTTGGCCACTCTTCCCTTGTCTCTGCATCCCCTCCCTTCCCTGATTAGCAACTGTTTGAACGTGCCCTTTGGAATTCAGGGAAGGTTATGGAGGCTGAAGCCTATTTCCTACAAACAAGGAACAGGGGACTGAGAGAGGCTTCTGTGACCAGGAGCCCCACAGGGTCCTGCTCTGTTTCAGTCTGAGTCTGGAGGGCAGTTTAGATGTAGGGGTCAAAGCACCTTTTGCAATTAGAATGTTTCTGATGATGTCATTGGGTGATCGGGTAAACTTTCTGAGTGACCTGCACAGCAATAGGCATGAAGATTTTCTAAACATGGACTGTTTTGGTGATCTCTCTCAAGTTTATATCTAAGTTGTTCAGTTTAAATTTGCAGAGCTTCAGGAAAGGCACAGCACTGGCTCTCAATGATTCTAAGTCAAAAGTGGGAGAAAAATTAGAAATATTAGTTTGGAGAGTTGTATTTGAATACTCACAAAGTTTCCAAATTCTGTAGGGATCAGGCAGGGGGAAAAAAGATAAATGTTTCAATTCTGCTTAGAAAGATATAATTTACAAATTGCTGTAAATCAGAGTTAGCTTAAGAGAAATGAGAAAATTTCCTCCAATCTGGAAAAACAAAACATTAAAAAGAATCAGTAATTTTTCAAACAAAAGTCATGATCTTAAAATTATCAGAAATGTGTACTCAGAGTTTTTTCCATGAAGATTAAGCAATGTATAAAATCATCAGAATAAAACTATAACAGTCTGTAAATGATAAAAGACTTAAAATGGCATGGTTAAAGATCTAATTACAATGCAATTGGCAAAGAAGTTTGGTTATGTTACTGGACACAGGTTCAGGTGCCCAATTCACAGTGAGGCCAAACAAACCAAAATATCAAGTTTGAGAAAGGTTTATTGCAGGGCCAAGCAAGTTGAATGGGTAGCTTGTGCTCAAAAACCCCAAACTCCCTGATGGCTTTTGGGGAGAGGTTTTTATAGGCAAAATTTGGGGTGAGGGCTGAAGGGTGTATGACTTTCCTCTGCTTGGTTGGTGGTGAGGTAGCAGGGTGGTATTCCAGGAGTGTGCTCAGGCTGAAGTTACCATCCCCCAGCTGGGTGGGGCCTTGGTTCCTGGTTTGGTTTTTTTTTTTTTTGGCCGAGTGTAGGGATCGGACTGTGTCCCCTGCATTGGGAGCCCAGAGTCTTAACCACAGGACTGCCAGGAAAGTCCCCTTAGTTCCTGTAGAAGAACTCAAAGATATTGTTCTGTATATCCCTTGAGGAGGAACTAGGACCAGCTTTAATCACAGCACTATTGTTGCTTGATTGCTTACCTTTTTTTCCGCATTCCCTTACTTCCCTGATGAAAACTGTCTGAATCTTCCCTTTGGAACTCAGGGAAGGTCTGAGGGGCTGAATAAAGCCTATTTCCTACAAAGAAGAAATGAGGGATATGGAAAGGATTTGTGTCCCTGAGGGCTCCACAGGGTCCTGTTGAGTTTCAGTTATCTCTGACAAACAACATTTTAAGATGTTACTAGAATTATGACTGATACCATTACACCAAGACACATCAGAATTCTAGGAATTTCATATAATTTCTAGAACATTTATATTAATAACATTTACCCATACAATATAACCTAAGAGGTTTTATCATCACTCATTTGACAATGTTCCTTGTGTAATTTAACACCAAATAAGCCTAATTAGTTAATATCTCTTTAACAAGGAGAGAAAACAAATCTCTCAAGGTGTTCCAGGGGCTTCTAGAAAAAACCTCAAAGTTATTTCTAGGTCAATAACCCTTCATTTAGAATTCGATTTTTGGGGAGTTTGTCAAAAATATCAAAAAGGTTTTAAAACACTTAGTCAAATAGGATCATAGGTCACTGTTAAACAATATTTAATTACACCATCCAACAAAGTGACAAAAGATTTCAAAGGCAAATACAGACTGTTACAATGGATTACTTAAAAAGTAAAGAACCTTCTACAATCTATTATCAAAGGCAGATCAATGGTTCAAGAAAACCTTGCCCTCTCAACAGATAGAACCAAATTCTAGCTTTGCACCAGCTTACTTTTGATATTAAAATTTATTCACCCAATTAAATTTATTCCAATCCCAGCCATCTTGACTATGCATAACTCTCTACTCAAGGTTCCTTTTCCACAAACCTTCTATAACTCCCTTTTTTACACTCAGATTGTCCTGTGCTTCCCCCCCCCCCTTTTTTCTTTAATCTCATTTTAGGACAAAAATACTTTCTTTTTTTTTTTTTAAAACTATTTATTTATTTTTTTGCGGTACGCGGGCCTCTCACTGTTGTGGCCTCTCCCGTTGCGGAGCGCAGGCTCCAGACGCGCAGGCTCAGCGGCCATGACTCACGGGCCCAGCCGCTCCGCGGCACGTGGGATCCTCCCGGACCAGGGCACGAACCCGCGTCCCCTGCATCGGCAGGCGGACTCTCAACCACTGCGCCACCAGGGAAGCCCAAAATACTTTCTTTTAACAAAATGCATTTCCATTCTTTATACTTTTTTCTTCCTTGCATATACAAATGTTTATTAATTTTAGTAATTTTAATTACATACATTAATTAGAATTTTTAAACCTTAGAAGCATTAATTTCTAGTGAAAACTAATATGTGAGCAATTTTAAACTGTTTGTTATACTAGTATTTTTTTTTTTTTTTTGGATTGGCAAACTTATGAATACCTATGGTAGGGGACCAAAATTTACTACCCTAAAATACGTCTCTTGGGCATAATAATTTTAAATGCTGGTTATTTTCTGAGAAACCACAGACATGGGAAGGGCTCTGAAGTTGCCCTTTTGTAAGAAACATTAACATTTATAAGAGAAATCTCCATTTGTAAGGGTGTCTCCCTCTCTGTGCCTGGAAGAAGAATATGACCAAATCTCTAGAAACTCTTATCAATGGAGAAGGCCCTACCTTAAATCTGCATCACAGTCATGCTTGTTTACTGTGCTTTTCCTGGTAACCTTGACTCTCCTCACTCTCACCATCCTCTTTTGTCTTTAGCTGAGGATGGTATTTAAGGTGAGGGTTTCAGCCATTTTAGTGACTTACTCAGTTTTCCTTGGCCTCTCCCATGTATACGTGTTATTAAATTTTGAGTTTCTCTTGTTAATCTGCCTCATGTCCATTTAATTCTTAGATCAGCCAGAAGAACCCAGAAGGGTAGAGGAAACTTTCTTCTTCCTCAACAATATCATAATTTCTCATAGCATTTTTTTTCAGTGTGGTATAAGACATTTCTAATTAACTTAAACATCTTTAGTTTTTCTGTAATAAGATGACAAAAGTAGTTAGACTTGTTTAGCAATTAATGTTTCAGTATTTTATCTTATTTGGAAATGATCTAGACATTCAATGAATTGTCGTAATTTAACTTAACTTAGCAAACTAAAGTTTCATTTACCAAAAAGCTTTGGAGAAACTATTTTAAGTAGATATACCATAAAATATAATTATTGAAGAGTTTGACTAAAAACTCTTATCTCATTCACATTTATTTAATTTACTTGTTTCCAACAATTTTTACCAATCTAGTGGATATGGAATGGTATCTCATTGTGCTTTTAATTTGTGCTTCTCTGATAACCCATGAGGTTGAGCATCTTTATTTGTTTATTAGCAACTTTTGTTTCCTCTACATCTGTTTTGCCCATTTGGGGGTTCTATTTTTATGTTTTCTGTTGGGCTATATTGTGGGCTGAGTTTTGTCCCCCTGAAAGATATGTTCAAGTCCTAACCCCCAGTCCCAGTGAATGTGACCTTCTTTGGAAATAGGGTTGTGAGACCCAAACGGTCTACGAGGGATTCCAACTCGCCCAAGAACCGCCAAGAGTCAAGAGCCGCTGCAACACGCAAGAGGTTTATTAGGAGCCGATGCACCGGGGTTCCCTGAACCTCACGCAGGAGGCTGATGGGGAACCCCTAAAAGCGGAATCACATACTTTTTATAGGTTTATTTACTCATAGGGCGGGTATATTCTCACAATGATTGGGTAAATGTGGTGACTTTTGAATTCATTGGCTTAGGAACTTTTGTCCCACCTTCTGGCCGTTATAGTTGTCTGTTCATTGTGGCGGTTAGGGCGTATACCTGTTACGGGCAACTGGAAAATTACCCGCTGTCTGGCAAGTCCCCGTCAACTGAAAAACTCCAAGAATTGGTTTCGATAGGGAGAAGGAGTGGCGCACGATAGGGAGAAGAATTGGTTTCGATAGGGAGAAGGAGTGGCGCACGATAGGGAGAAGAATTGGTTTACGGGAACAAGTGAGGGGGTGGAAAGTCCCTAAAGGCCCCACAGGGTCTTCACAGATGTAATCAAGATAAGGTCATACTAGATTAGGGTGTGCCTTGAATCCAATATTTGGTGTCTTTATAAGAAAAAAGAGAGGGAGATTTGGATACAGAGACACAGAGGATGCACAAAGGGAAGAAGGCCATGTGATTGAAACCAAGCACGACCATGTGGGGCTCCTGGGCATGGAAGCCTTTCTATGTCCCATGTTCCTTGTTTGTAGGGAACAGGCTCCAGCCTCCATAACCTTCCCTGAGTCCCAAAGGGCTGATTCTAACAGTTGCCAATCAGGGAAGGGAGGGGATGCAGAAACAAGGGAGGAGCAGTGAGAAATAGTGAAGGCTTGGGACAGGATCCTGGTTCCCCCTCAAGGGACACAGTAACAACATCTTTGAGCTCTTCTGCAGAACTAAAACCCCCAACAAATGGAAGATGTTAACTCCTTGATGAAGCATTCCTCATTCCAGAGAGAAGGTCAGAGTTTGATAACCTCGAGAACCACAGAAGCTCATCAGGAGACCACCTGAGGCCAGATTAAAGGAATGCAGGCCCTGCACACACCCTGATCCCTATCATCAACCCCGCCCTTGAACCATTGCTAGAAAACTCCTCACCAAATCCCCCTGGGTTGGGACACACAGTTTTGAGGGCATGAGCCCACTGTATCCCCCTTTGCCTGGTGAAGCAACAAAGATATTATTTTCTATTTCACCCAAAACTCTGTCTCCAAGATTTGATTTGTCACTGGCGCACAGAGGCCGAGTTTTTGGCAACATGATGATTGAGGAAGAGATTGGAAAGACACAGTTACAATCTAAGGAATACCAGGGGTTGATGGTAACCACCAAGAGCTAGGAGAGAGGCATGTAACATATTCTCCCTCAGAGCCTCCAGAAGGAGCCAACTCTGCTGATATCTTGATTTCAGACATCTGCCCTTGTGAACTGTAAGAGAATAAATTTCTGTTGTTTTAAGCTACCCAGTTTGTGATAACTTGTTACAGCAGCCCTAGGAACAAAAACAGGCAGTTTCTTTTTTTTCTATTATAAATTAATATAATAGAAAGATTATAAATTTAAGTTATAAATTTGTAGGAATTTATTATATATTCTGTGCTACAAATCTATATCGATTATGATGTTGCAAATATCTTCTCCTAGTTTGTGGCTGTCTTTTTTTTTTTTTTTTTTTTGCGGTATGCAAGCCTCTCACTGTTGTGGCCTCTCCCGTTATGGAGCACAGGCTCCGAACGTGCAGGCTCAGCGGCCATGGCTCACGGACCCAGCCTCTCTGCGGCATGTGGGATCTTCCCGGACCGGGACACGAACCCGTGTCCCCTGCATTGGCAGGCGGACTCTCAACCACTGCGCCACCAGGGAAGCCCTAGGTGGCAGTTTTTAAAAAATAAATGCGCTTCTTATTTGTTCTCTACCCTGGCCTGAAAGAGAAACCAAAAATTATAGTTTTCTAGTAAAAGGAAAAGGAAAAGTTCTTTGGCCAGTGGCATTCTCAGTTCTTTGAACAATGTGGTTTAGAAGATTCTGAAGGGCAGTCTTTCATGCTCTGAATCTATAATTTGTTCTAAGCTTCCATAAACACATGCCTTGCCACCATTCATTTTCTGTTGTCCCACAATTTCAACATCTGTATTTGGGTGGATATTGTACAGGTAACTAGGAATCTTTTTATTATTGTCTTAACGGCCAGGAAGAATGAAGGAGGATTGCACTGATTTATATAGCATGTGTATTTAAAAATTTTTATTTTTATATTTTAATAAATATTGTATGTATTTAAAGTATGCAACATGATGATTTTTTTTAACATCTTCATTGGAGTATAATTGCTTTACTATGGTGTGTTAGTTTCTGCTTTATTACAAAGTGAATCAGCTATACATATACATATGTCCCCATATCCCCTCCCTCTTGCATCTCACTCCCTCCCATCCTCCCTATCCCACCTCTCTAGGTAGTCAGAAAGCACTGAGCTGATCTCCCTGTGCTATGCGGCTGCTTCCTACTAGCTATTGGTTTTACATTTGCTAGTGTATATATGTCCATGCCACTCTCTCACTTTGTGCCAGCTTATCCTTCCCCCTCCCTGTGTCCTCAAGTCCATTCCATAGTAGGTCTGCATCTTTATTCCTATCCTGCCCCTAGATTCGTCTGACTTTTTTTTTTTTTTTTTTTAGATTCCATATATATGTGTTAGCATACGGTATTTGTTTTTCTCTTTCTGGCTTACTTCACTCTGTATGACAGATTCTAGGTCCATCCAACTCACTACAAATAACTCAATTTCGTTTTTTTTATGGCTGAGTAATATTCCATTGTATATATGCGCCACATCTTCTTTATCCATTCATCTGTCGATGGACACTTAGGTTGCTTCCATATCCTGGCTATTGTAAATAGAGCTGCAGTGAACATTGTGGTACATGACTCTTTGAATTATGGTTTTCTCAGGGTATATGCCCAGTGGTGGGATTGCTGGGTTGTATGGAAGTTCTAGTTTTAGTTTTTTAAGGAACCGCCATACTGTTCTCCGTAGTGGCTGTATCAATTTACATTCCCACCAACAGTGCAAGAGGGTCCCCTTTTCTCCACACCCTCTCCAGAATTTATTGTTTGTATATATATTTTTTGCAGTACTCGGTCCTCTCACTGTTGTGGTCTCTCCCACTGCGGAGTACAGGCTCCAGATGCGCAGACTCAGCGGCCATGGCTCACGGGCCCAGCCGCTCCGCGGCATGTGGGATCCTCCCGGACCGGGGCACGCACCCTCGTCCTCTGAATCGGCAGGTGGACTCTCAACCACTGGGCCACAAGGGAAGCCCTATTGTTTGTAGATTTTTTGATGATGGCTATTCTGACTGGTGTGAGATGATATCTCATTGTAGTTTTGATTTACATTTTCTCTAATGATTAATGATGTTGAGCATTCTTTCATGTGTTTGTTGGCAATCTGTATATCTTCTTTGGAGAAATGTGTATTTAGGTCTTCTGCCCATTTTTTGATTGGGTTTTTTGTTTTTTTGATATTGAGCTGCATGAGCTGCTTGTAAATTTTGGAGATTAATCCTTTGTCAGTTGCTTCATTTGCAAATATTTTCTCCCATTCTGAGGGTTGTCTTTTCACCTTGTTTATGGTTGCCTTTGCTGTGCAAAAGCTTCTAAGTTTCATCAACATGATGACTTGATATACATATACATAGTGAAATGATTACTATAGTTGAGCTAATTAGCATATCACCTCCTCACATAGTTAGTCTTTTTGTATGTGTGATGAGAGCACCTGGAATCTCAAATGTTGTATGGGACATATGCATTCAAATTTAACGGGGTGGCTTGTATTTTATCTGCCAACCCTACCTATGTAAATATGCTCATTATCGTTCCTGGCACAAATAAAGAAAAGCAATTTCCCACGTCTCCATCAAGGATACTGTCCAAGTAGGAAGGCATCTCACAAATCTCATCAGCAGACTGAACTCTCACTAATAATAAGATGAACTCTGGTATTACAACTGCCTGTTTACCTCTATCCCCTCCCAGTCTGTCAGCTCCCAGAGGGTGATAACCATGTTTTGTTTCCTTTCCCCACCCCACCATCTAGTATCTAGTCTAGCCTTCTGCATGTAGCAGGGGCAGGATACATGCGTATTTGTAGAAAGAAATTCAGGCAAGAGCCAGGTTTAAAGGTTGGCCATATCTTCAGCACTGGATGGCTGGTCAATACAAATCTTCCTGTCCAGTTAGTGAGAGAAGCTGGGGGCATGAGGCTGCCTGTCAGGGTCTGTTGAGATCTTCCAGTTCACTTTACCTTGATTCTCTTTTCTCCCAGCAACTGATATCCTGAGGCTGTTTCTGAACTAGACTTTCCTGTTGGAAAATATATATGGTGGGCCATCCACACAAATATTCCATTCTCAGCTGTAAATCTTCTCAAGGCAAGTGAGTAAAGGGATGAACAGAAAACACCAAAAGTCTATAGAATGGTTATGAACGTGGATTCTAAAGCCAGATATCTTGGTTCTGATACTTATTAGCAGTGTGACCTTGGCCGTGTCAGTTAACCTCCATGCCTCAGTTTCCTTTACTGTAAAATGGGGATAATAGTATATCTCTCTTAAAGGATGGTGGTGAAGGTTAAATAAGTTAATATATGTAAAGTATTTAGAACAGTGCATGCCATGTGATAAGTAATATATATGTGTTAGCGAAAAAGGAAAAAAAGGAAAGATGAGCTCTGGATCTTTGCTGACAGGTGGGGTATCTCTCTAACATCCTTCAATGAACTGGCCAATTTAATCATCCTTATCTATGGTCTTTCTATGAAAACATAAACTGTTCTCTTGTAAATGACCAATGCAGACCATTGTTAAAAGCCCTTACTCATTTATAGATTTTCTTCTTTCTTGACAGGAGATGATAATGCTATTTATCACTTGGCCTTTGACAAGTTACGGTGATAAGACGAGCATCCTGCAAGGGGGGTGGTGAGGGGAGGTGGGCTGCGATACTCTGAGGAGAAAGCTGTCCCTCTGTGCACAGGCGTGCCCTTAGCCTGTATGCTCTCCAGCCAAGGATGCGGGCCAGGTGACCGAAACCACCTTCAGGGTGTTCCAGATCTTCCCAACGGCTCCTGTCACTTGCAGCGGCCACTGTGCCTCAGTCTGCATTGCCGCACATCTGTCTGAGCAGCAGGAGGGACAATGCGGAAACGTATTAACCAAGTCCCCTCTAAGCACACACACGTACACGTCTTTTCCTTTTGAGGAACTGACTCAAACCCTGTACGGAACTGCAAGAAGAATAGCCGAGGGCTGATGCGACGACCGTGAGCTGTGGCTCTCCAGGTGTGCTGCCAGGCTCATCATCAGTATTAGCATCACTTGGGGACTTGGAAATGCACAGCCTATAGGGTCCTGCTCCTGAGCTACTGAGTCAGAAGCTCTAGAATAGGGCCCAGCGATGTGTTGTAACAAGTCCTCCAGGTGACGCTGATGCTCACTCAACCGAGAGCCACCAGCCTGGAGCTTCCGCAGCTCTCCCCACCTTTCTTTCCCTACCTTCTCGTCTTCCCCCACCTTCTTCCCCTCCTCTCCCTCCTGTTCTTTCCCCCTCCTCCTTCTCCTCTTCTTCCTTCTCCTTTCTCTCTCTCTCTCTCTCCACATCTCTCTGTCTTCCCCCTTCCCTTTCTAAGAAAAAGGGACTGGCCAGGTCTTTCCAAGTTATGTGCACATGAGTCCAGTTGTCTCAGAGACCCTGGAAAGGGGATTTAGCATTTTCTCTCCTTGGAGCTGAGGAATTGCAAAGTGCTTTTTTTTAACAGGTGGAAATTAGATAATCAGGCTTAGTACACATGATTAGAAGCCCAGCTGGCTTTACAAGCCTCACTCTTCTTAAGCGCAAAATCCTAAGGGAAAGAAGCTGAATGATTTTACCCCTCGACACAGGGAGCTACCCTAGTCAGCTCCAACCTGAAGAACTGAAAGGGCCTGAGGATGCATTGCTTTGCACTCGTCAGGCCTTTTCCCATTCTTCTTTAAGGTTTAGAACGTGGGATTTCCCCCAGGGACCTTAGGTGTTTTCAGCGTGGTCCTCTGATTCATGGGTTGGAATGAACATATCATCTGTAATTCTCTGGAGAAAACCCCTGGAATCCACAAGGGCACATAAGCCTACGTCTGCCCTCACACTTCGGAAAGGGGTAGAGGGGTGCTCCCATTAGCTGTCCCTCCAGAGGGCTTGATGTGGCAAAGAGAACTGAGCCCCAGAGATGTACATCCGCGGAGCTTATGTGACTATGTCTCAGTTTCTGGGGCAGAGGACAGAAAAGCTGTCAGTCTTACATCATCTAGTCCCTACTGCTGGGTTTATAGGTGAGTAGAATGAGAAACAGAAAAGTTAAGGAAGTTCTTAAGATTACCCAACCTGTCAGTGGCTGAGTTTTTGGTTTTGTTTACAGAACAATTATAATGAGGTAGAACTTCCCTACAATGTTGCTGTTACCAAGTCTGAGCTCGCTCTGCTCTCTGTATGACAGGCCAGTAGATCAGGAGACGAGGTGTCGAGGCAAGGAATAGCGACTTTATTCAGAAGGCTGGCAGACCGAGAAGATGGCGCACTAGTGTACCCCAAATAAACCATCTTATTGGGGTCTGGATGACAGGTTCTTTTATAGAACAGAGGGGGAGGAGGTGAGGAAGTAAAGTAAAAAGGTCATTTATCTTGCAAAATAGGTGGGGCTGTGTTAATTTCTTCTTTTCCGCAACCATTCACAGGTGGGCAGGGTCAGAACATCTCTGTGAGCTGAACAAAGGCACTTTGTCAGGCAGAGGGCAGGGTTCCCTGTGGCAGGCCATTCTGTACGCTTATAGCTATAGACAGTGATTATAATAACAAGAGCGATGAAAAGCAAAGGTTAAAGTAAAAGAAACAGATCCAACATGGAGTCAGAATTGGCTCTTCCCTGTTACCTTGTGTGTTAATGATTATCTAAAGCTGTGCTGTCCAATATAGTAGCTACTGGCCATGTGTGGTTATCTTCAATTAATTAAAGTTAAAAATTCAGTTCCTCATTTGCACTTCCCACATTTCAAGCGCTCAGTAGCTGCATTTGGCTAGTGGCTAGCATACCAGCAAGTGCAAATATAGAATATTTCCATCACTGCTGAATGTTCTGCCCCGGTCTAAAGTGATCTATTGTTGGCAGATTATATGTTGACGCAAGTTGTGTCATTTGAATCATTCACTTGCTTCCTGTGTCTCAAAGATATTGCCAAGAAAGAAGGGTAATGCCCAGATCTCATCCAGCAGATTGAACTAAGACAAAAGTGAGCTACTCTGAGATATTCTAGTTAGCTGCTTTCATGCCTGTTATTTACATGTCATTGTTCAGTAAATAGTACCTGTGTACATTCATTCAATTATTCTTTCAGTCAGTGTGCACTTATTACATCCCTATTGTGTTCCAGGCATAGTGCAGGTGCTGGGATACTGCACCGTCCATGAGGAACTACTGTCTGGAGAAGACAGACCCAAGAGAGGTCATCATAATGCAACACAACATGTTTTAATATGTATGATGATGTGGAGGGTTTTATGGAAACAGAGGAAATAAACTTGCTGGGCCTGGAAGAATTTGATAAAACATCACAGAGAAGGTGACATTTGAGCTTGATGCTGAAACTCGGCCTCTGTGCACTGGTGCTGAATCGAATCTCAGAGATAGAATTTTGGGTGAAACAAAAAAGAATAGCTTTATTGCTTTGCCAGGCAAAGGGGGACACAGTGGGCTCATGCCCTCAAAACTGTGTGTCCCAACCCAGGGGGGATTTGGTGAGGAGTTTTCTAGCAATGGTTCAAGGGTGGGGTTGCTGATTGGGATCAGGTTGTGTGCAGGGTATGCATTCCTTTAATCTGGCCTCAGGTGGTCTCCTGATGCCCTGTGGTTCTCAAACTCTGACCTTCTCTCTGGAATGAAGAATGCTTCATCAAGTAGTTAACATCTTCCATTTGTTGGGGGTTTTAGCTCTGCAGAAGAGCTCAAAGATATTGTCGTGTGTGTGTCCCTTGAGGGGGAACCAGGATCCTGTCCCGAGGCTTCACTATTTCTCACTGCTCCTCCCTTGTCTCTGCATCCCTTCCCTTCCCTGATTAGCAACTGTTTGAACCTGCCCTTTGGAACTCAGGGAAGGTCATGGAGGCTGAAGCCTATTTCCTACAAGCAAGAAACAGGGGACAGAGAAAGTCTTCCATGGCCAGGAGCCCCACAGGGTCCTGCTCGGTTTCAAGCTGAGGCTTGCAGGATGGGCGGCAGTTTGCCAATGGATTAAGGCACCCCCAGCCACGTGAACAGCATGTGCAAAGGCACAGAGGCATGAAATGGCTGGTGTGCTGGGGAGAGTGAGAAGGGCAATATGCTGGGGGAGGGGGAGACTGGGTGGCTAATTAGGGCCAGGTGGGCACAGGTGGGGAGCAGCTTACTAACAAGTTTGAACTTTGCCCTACAGGCATTAATGCAACCCTCTAAAGCTGAATTCCCCTGCCGAATTTATGATTAACCTCTCTATCCAAAACTTCATTCCCTGTCTTGTCCCCTCTGACCCCAATCCTATGCTAACTGAACACTAAACCAGAGTCAGAGGACTAAAATTGCTGTTGTTGATAACGTTGTTACTGCACAGACTCAGGTTGTTTCTCCAGGGTGAGATGAACTCACAGACCCTTGGGTCACGCATCACCAGAGCAGAGACTCATCAACAGTAGGTATCCTGACCTCTGAAACTACGGTTAAGAACCGTCACAAGATGACGATTAACCCGAGCTTCTCTGTTCTTCCCCTTTAAAACACCCCCACCTCAAAGACCAAGCTGGAGTGGATCTGAGGCTTGTCTCCCACTCCCTTGCTTGATGCCCTGCAGTAAGCCCTTACTTTGTTGCAAACAGCTGCTGTTTGGCTTTCTGTGCTGTGGGCACACGAGCACATAGCTTGGTTACGTTAAGGGTTAAGTAGTCTCCCTTCTATAGCTTTAATGTATTAAATCTTGTTAAAAACTCTGGTGTGTCATGTAGCTGAAGGCATCAGAGTATCTTAGGTGCTTAGCACTGGCCCTGGCTCCTGGGGGGTGCTCAAGAAATCTTGATTCCTTTTTCTCTTAAGTTGCTTCTTACCAACTTGTCCACAGTATATTTCAGTCTCTAAGAGTGACTGATTTCTCATTTCCCTGGTGATTAAGTCTGACAAAATCTCACCTTCCTATTATGGGCTCATTGATATGGTCCTTTCAACAACAGTTAAAATGTCTCCTTCAGTTTATCTGCCTTCTTTCTCCTGCTGAGGTTTTCTTGTCGCTTTGTGATATATGACCCTTCTGCATATGACTTTACAAAAGATGTCATTGGTCTTTTTCTGTCCGTGACATCCTATCATAAGACAGCATTATAAATGGACAATTTTCAGGAATAGCTTCATTTTTAAAAGGGCTCTCTTATTTCTGAATGGCTGCAGGGATTTCAGTTATGAGTAAAGGTGCCAGACAGATACTGCTCTTAATTCTGATGGATTGATAACAGGCACCTGATTCATCCTAGGTCACTAACACGCAGGGCAAGCATTCAAATGGAGGCACATTCCAAGTGTCTAAGTATTTTAAAGCTATAAATCAAGCTAACAGCTGAGAAATAAAGTATGCTTTGACCTCCTACATTGATAAATATACCTTCATAATGACAAAAATAAAGCGTGTTTAAAGAGATGGTTTTTATACAACAGGAAGTGGGTGAAATTTGACTAAATCTAATTATTAGTGCACATGTCAGTGTTCTGTTGATGGCTACTGATGTCTGGGTGAGACAAAAAAAAGACATACATAATTTATAAGTGTTTCTGTAAATCTATTTTTCGTACTTTCACTTCAGCAAAATTACTAATAATGTTATCAAGTTTTTTAGCAATGGACTAGAGGATTAAAAATGAAAATACAGTTGTATTCAAATAGGTTTTCATTAAACTGTGTGTGTGTGTGTGTGTGTGTGTGTGTGTGTGTGTGTGTGTATTTACAGTTACATAGCCTACGCAGGCTGTTTATCTATTTTTTAAATTGAAGTATAGTTGACTTACGTTCTGTTAGTTTCAGGTGTATAGCAAAGTGATTTGGTTTTATATTTATTTATTTATTTACTCTATTTCAGATACTTTTCCCTTACAGTTTATTACAAAATATTGAATATAGTCCCCTGTGCTCTATAGTAGGTTCTTGTTGGTTATCTGTTTTATACATAATAGTGTGTATCATTAAACTGTATATTAAAATTAATACAAACAATACAAAATTTTAAGTTATTTAATATATGTATTTAAAACTTTCTAAAATAGTCAAGATTATCTGCTAAAATTAAAAAGAGCAAATTATTAATGAATATCAATATTTTAAATCAAAATTCTTTAAAGCTAACATCTTGAACTTATTTTTTAAGTATTTAAATACTATTTAATAGTTTAGTAAAAGCAAAGCAATTTAAATTCTTGTGTTCAGTATCCATCTTGTTTCCATTGTAAAGAATTGACATCATGTTTCATGCATGTTACAGCAAGTTTATGTGTATGAAAATTTATATTTCATATTGCAAGATGTTCCTCAGCAGCTGTGGGCAATTGTGTTGAATACCACCCTCCATGACCCTCCGGAGGGTCATAAGACCCTCCAGAATTGCAAACTACAAATATGAAGAGAAGCAGCTTCTGACACCAGAGAAATTGTAATCCATCATGTGAGAACCTACTGCATTCGCATATCTCAGGGAAGGATTGACAGGTTAATTAATTCAGTTTTTCTCTTACCTAAGTGGTTGTGCCATTCACATTCTTCCCACAGCCCAAGGCAATGTCCATCTTCCACTTTGGCAGTGGCCGAAACCACCAACCTTCTGCCTTTGTTTTTTTCTTTTTAATAAATTTATGTATGTATGTATGTTTGGCTGCGTTGGGTCTTCCTTGCTCCACGCGGACTTTTCTCTAGTTGCAGTGAGCGGGGGCTACTCTTCGTTGCGGTGCGTGGGCTTCTCATTGCGGTGGCTTCTCTTGTTGTGGAGCACAGGCTTCAGTAGTTGTGGCTCATGGGCTCAAGAGCGCAGTCTCAGTAGCTGTGGCACACGGGCTTAGTTGCTCTGCGGCATGTGGGATCTTCCCGGATGAGCGATCGTCCCCTGCACTGGCAGGTGGATTCTTAACCACTGCACCACCAGGGAAGTCCCCTGCCTTTGTTTTGAAGACAGAGGGTAAGAGATGTGGAGAAGCATTTGGCATTAGTTACAGAGTGGATGCATCCTAGAGGCACAGGTGCGAAGGCTGGGTCTAACGTCCCCCTAATTTGGGTCTAAGGGCACGTCTAGATGTGCCTACACCTTGTCTTACTCAGTTCTGGCTGCTGTAACAGAATTCCATAGCCTGAGTGGCTTATAAACAACACATTTATTTCTAACAGTTCTGGAGGCTGGGAAGTCCAAGATCAAAGCACCAGCAGATTCAGTTTCTCCTACTTTCTGGTTCATAAACAGTCCTCTTCTCACTGAGTCTTCACTGAGTCCTCCCATGGCAGAAGGGGTGAGGGCGCTCTCTGGGGTTTCTTTATAAGGGCACTAATCCCTAATCACATCATCAACTGCCTAGGCCCCATCTCCAAATACCATCATGTTGGAGATTAGGTTTCAACATATTGAAGGATGGCAGAATATGCCACCACAAAATATGCCTCTTTGGCATAAGGATTATTTTGAGAAACAGACACAGGAGAACCTCTGAAAACAGAGTAGAAGTTACCCTTTTTCCCTTTGTGTAAGGGAAATTTGTATTTACAAAGGAAATCTCCATTTGTAAGGGTGACTCCCTTTCTGTACCAGGAAGGAAAGGTTGACTCTAAATCACTAAAGACTCAGCAGTGGAGAAGGCACCAAACTTTCCTGGTCACCAACCCATAACTGGCCTCCCCTACACCTTTTCTTTTTGTGCTTTACCTGAAGATGATATTTAAGCCTGAATTCTAAGCTTAAAATCGAACTCTCCCTGAGAGTTACCGATTTTTTCCCTGGGTATCTCCCATGTGTACATGAGGTATACATGTTAAAAAACTCATTTTTTTCATGTTAATCTGTCTTGTTACAGGGGCCCCAGCCAAGAACTTAGAATGATGGGGAAAATTTTTTTTCCTCTCCTACAGTATGAATTTTAGGGGGATACATTCGGTCTATAGCACCCCGGGTCTGGAATTTTGTTGATTACAAATATATTAGCTCAGTAAATGAACTATACTTCAATTTAAAAATATATATATTAGCTCAGATGATGATGAATGAAATCTTAGCCTCAGAATTGTTTGGTAAAAGGTGAGTAGAGAGAATGATGGTGTCATACCATCATGCTACTCTTTGTTTTATATGATTCGTAAAATGATGTTACTCTTTCTACTACAAGAATTTAATGAATAAGGACATTTGTGTAAGTATGCTATCCTTCCCATTCATTACCTACAAGTCACATAAAGTCAAATTAGGCGCTATCATTTCTCCGCCCTGGGCTCCAGTATACACTTTATGAATCTTATATTTCATCTGACTGTGAGTCACTGATGAAGATTTAGGATGATTTCGTACTACCAGTTATGTTTTTACTCCATTTCCCCAGGACTGGGGATACGCCTGTAGCCTTGGTGTTTGATGCGGGCAGGGATTACCTAGGGTCGCACTGAGGCACACTAATGGAAATACTTCCCCTTCCAGAGTCAAGGGCTTTCTGGGACATAGAAAGGGAAAATAACTCTGATTCATTCCTGTCTACCTATATGATTATGTATATTGAGAAGATTAAACTCTTTAAAATTCGTAGGATCTATTTATTGTGTGGAAACAGCCCTGACCCGGGCAGTGCTGCTATATGGCTTTCGATGCCCACCTCCCCACCTTGCCTTTGGCTCTGCAGAATGCCTCCAGCCCCTGCTGAGGCTGTGTAGCCCATGGAGGGGCATTTAACGTTTGACATTTGCTGATAGATATGTTGGGCTGAAAATGAAAGGGGAATATTCAGAATGAAATATCCAGGAGGCAGTTGGGGAGGTAGGACTGGAAATTCCCACAAGAAGTCAGGGTAGGTTTGGGGCTGTCTTTAGAGAGGTGACAGAGGGAGACATGAGAACAGATGCATGAACATATCATGTGAACAGCTGAAACAAGTGCACATTTGCATATAGAGTGAACACTTGAACTGAGTGCTGTGTGGCACGAAGAGCTCGGAGGAGCTAGAGTGAGCCCATTGGCTTGCATGTGGGATGCCTAGGCTTTAGTAAAAAAAACAGTCCATCTGCAAACTCCTCTACCAGCTCATGCTCGGGGTTGTTACAGATAAACTGAGGCACATTAAAATTGTGAAGAGTTTACTTCAGCAAACATCCATTCCAGTTGGGCAACACCAAACTGGAAGTGGTTAAGAGAGATCCACTGATAGGGGCTGGGGCAATACTTCTAGAGAACAGATGCGGAAGCAAAGCAAAGAAGTTTCTTAAGCTTTTTTTTTTTTTTGCGGTACGCGGGCCTCTCACTGTTGTGGCCTCTCCCATTGCGGCGCACAGGCTCCGGACACGCAGGCTCAGCGGCCATGGCTCACGGGCGCAGCCGCTCCTTGTCATGTGGGATCTTCCCAGACTGGGGCACGAACCCATGTCGCCTGCATTGGCAGGCGGACTCTCAACCACTGCGCCACCAGGGAAGCCCGCCAAGAAGTTTTTTGATTGGCTATAGAGCTTAAGTGTTTGCCTTATTTGGGAAAGCCTATTTGGCTGTTTGTGATGGGTTGTCCTTCGGTTTCAATTTCATAATCTTGAGGCAGTGACAGGCTTAGGTTTGGGTGTGCTTTTATGTAGGCTGCCAAGGCAGAAAGCCACCTCAGTCTAATGGCCTCCCTGTTTAATTAATTTATCAGGGATCAGCCCCTCTTCACACAGGGCTGCCTCGCACAGGGGTCAAGTGGGAAACTGGAGAATTGCTTGGAAACTATCCCCATCTTCATCCCTCCTCTGAGCCTCCTATTTCTGGTAAAATATTATGCAAGGATCGATTCTTTGTTTTGACTGGCTAAAGTGGTCCTGCTAGGAATCAAGCAGGCGAAAAGTATAAGATTACTCACCAAGATATCTTTCTGGGAGCCCTCTGATATTATGGTTACCTAACCCTTCTGTAAATTGCCTTTGTTTAGCTCTTTCTCTCAGCCTATAGGACTTGCCCAGTAAGCCAGGGGAAGTGCGAAGGATAATATAAAATTGTAAAAACAAATGCAAAACTGTTTTCCTGGCCTTAGCTTCTTTGAGGATCCAGATTTAAAATGATAGTAATAAGAGGTTTTTTTTCAATATTTATTTATTTGTCTGCGCCGGGTCTTAGTTGCAGCACGTGGGATCTTTTTTTGTTTTTAGTTGTGGCATGCTAACTCTTAGTTGCGGCATGCGGGATCTAGTTCCCTGACCAGGGATGCAACCCGAGCCCCCTACATTGGGAGCGTGGAGTCTTAACCACTGGACCACCAGGGAAGTCCCAAGTTCTTTACCTATTAAAAGTAACAAAATGTTTTTTTAAACCTTCTATATTTTATACTTTCGATTCTTTTGAGTTTAAGTTGTCCATATAAACACGATTGCTCACACCGGTTTTCGGGTATCCTGTAATTCCCAGATGTATGGGCTTAAGCTGTTACAGAATACTGCTGTCCAATATGGTAGCCACTAGTCAGTGGCTACTGAGCCCTTGAAATGTGGTTGATCTGACTTGAGAGGTATTGTAAGTGGAAAATACACAGTGGATCTCAAAGATAGTACTGTGGTGGACAGTTTCTAGGATGGCTCCCAATAATCCTTGCCTCACACCTTCTTGGAATCTTTGAATGTGGGTGGGACCTGTGACTTCCTTCTACCCAACAGAATATGGCAAAGGTGATGGGATGCCACGTCCACAATTATATGACATAGATTGTAATTTCCATCTTGCTGGTAGACTCTTTCTATTGACTCTTGTTTGCCGGCTCTGATGAAGTAACCCACCATATGGAGAGACCCATGTGGCAAAGAACCGAGAGTGGGTTCCAGCTGACAGCCAGCAGCAAGGTGAACCCCTTAGTTTGACTGTCACTAAGAACTGAATCCTGCCAACAACTATGTGAGTTTGGAAGTGTTCTTCCCCAGCTGAGCCTTAGATGAGACCCTGTCCCTGGTTGATACCTTGATTGCAGCCTTGTTGATTGAGAGACCTGGAAGCAGAGAATCCACTAAGTCATGCCTAGATTCCTGACACACAGAAACAATGAGATAATAAATGTGTTCTTGTCAGTTACTAAGTTGGTAGTAATTTATTATGCTGCAACAGATAACTAATATGGAACCTAAAAAGAATATAAATGATCTCATCAATAATTGTTTAATATTGAGTACATGATGAAATGATAATATTTTGGATATATTGGGTCAAATAGGATACCTTACCAAAATTAATTTTACCTGCTTCTTTTTACTTTTTTAATGTGGCTACTAGAAAATTGAACATTTAAAATATGTGGCTTGCATTATAATTATATTGGACAGCACTGGTATAGAACCCCAAAGAGATAAGGGTTTCATGTAGCTTATGTAGCCCAGCATGCAGAAGGGAGTTGGTTGTCATATCCTTGGCATCACCGTGTCACTTCCTGGGGCATGCTATTGAAACAGAAAATAGTTTATCACATCTGGAAAAGAATGACTCACCGTTTTGAAGATGGGGAAGCTGTTGTATAATTTTTGCCGAAAAGTGAAATCTGCTTAGTCTTCTTACTTTTGGATGCTGCCTTCAGGGTTTAATTTGCTTCAAATTAACAGCAGGTGGCAGATGCAATTAAAGGGAAAAAATTGCAAATTAAGCACTATATTCTGAACTTCCTTATTTGCGATGGCAGGTACACAGTCAGGGAATAAATACTAATTATTTTAAATTATTTGTTTACTCATTGTGTCATATGTGTGCTTTTTACTGATTAACGCTTTACAACTTATGCTACACCCTTTATTGCTAATTAATAAAGCTACAATGCCATCACTAGTGATTCTAAACTCTAGGAAACTCTTTCAAACCACACCCCCTCTGAAGGGTCTGATTTCCCGGCAGACCTGTGCTCCCAATGACTCCCCTGGGAATTGCTGCTGTCCAGAGATATTGATGCTAATGTAGGTTGCTATCGTCCTCTAGCATGTTGGGGCAGAAAAAAAGGGCTAAGAATAAGTAAAAAGTAACCAAGACATTTGGGTAACCTGGGTACGGTAACTAATTGTTATACCTTCAATATTTTAAAATACTTCTACCTTTTTGTTTTTGGCCACGTCATGTGGCATGTAGGAAGTTAGTGCCCTGACTAGGGATTGAATCCGTGCCCCCTGCGGTGGAAGCATGGAGTCCTAACCACTGGACCACTGGGGAATTCCCTTCTACCTTTCTTTAGAGGAGAGTTTGAGAAATTTAAAGGAGAGGAATGGCAGCACCATTCGACGTGTCCTCCGTTATCTTAAGCAAATTAACCGGCAAAACAAAACAAGCAAGAAAACAGGTTAACAGTTTGGATATTACTTCATTCAAGTACTTCCCCAAGTGTATATCAAATATTGCTTCTAACCACATACGGAATTCTCTGGAGAGGATGGTTTTAAAGAAAATATTTTCGGGACTTCCCTGGTGGTCCAGTGGTAAAGAATCCGCCTTACAATGCAGGGGACGCGGGTTCAATCCCTGGTCAGGGAACTAAGATCCCACATGCCGTGGGGCAACTAAGTCTGCACGTCTGAACAAAAGAACAGAAAATCCACACGCCACAACTAGAGAGAGGCCCGCACATGGCAATGAGGAGCCTGCGTGCTGCAACTAAAGACCCAGCACAGCCAAAGATAAATAAATAAAATAAATAAACAAAAATCTTAAAAAAAAAAGAAAAATATTTTCTTCCTCATTTCACTTCTGATGATGCTGTAGGGTCCCTTGTAGATTGGTACACGTGGCACTGTCTGGCTGTCCTTATACTTAATTTGACTCTGGTCAGATATAAGCATATGAGCAAAAGCCTCACTCAAATCTCTAATGAGCCAATGTTTCTTAATATGTAAAGAGTTCTTACAATACATAAGAACACAACAGGAAGAGGCTTTTCGCTGGTTCAAGAACTTATTAGGGACTTCCCTGGTGGCGCAGTGGTTAAGAATCCGCCTGCCAATGCAGGGGACATGGGTTTGAGCCCTGGTCTGCGAAGATCCCACATGCTGCAGAGCAACTAAGTCTGTGCACCACAACTACTGAGCCTGCGCTCTAGAGCCCACAGTCCACAACTATGGAGCCCACGCTCCAAAACAAGAGAAGCCACCGTAGTGAGAAGTGCACGCACCGTAATGCAGAGTAGCCCCCGTTCACCGCAACTAGAGAAGGCCCTTGCACAGCAACGAAGACCCAGTGCAGCCAAAAATAAATAAATAAATATATTTTTTTAAAAAAAGTATTAGTTTGACACCCACAGATATGTGGACAACTAAGACCTATAGTAAATATTCTAACTTTGAAAATATACTTGAACCAGGATGTGTTCTCCTTTGAGGCTGAAAGTGATTAAGAGGACCCAGTTCATGCCTCAGGGCACCATACCCTGTAATCAGGAAGCATGATAACTCCAAGATTGAAGAGGTGCTCCAGGTCCAGTGGTGGTGGCCTGTATTAGAGTTTATGTACAGAACTGTTTTAGCCTCAAGTATGTAAGACTGGGTGTTGAGAGAGACCAGTAAGCTTCCTGAAGTACTGATCTCACTCTCATTCACCTAGATTTTATCATCTGCAATTGTGCACCCCCAAGGAGGATTTCAGGGTCTGAAAACATGTTCTGACTAGCCTGGAAAATACTGTAGATCTCTCTGCTTTGAAGGCCGGCTGACTGCACTGACTTACTTCTGCATCCTTTCCATACGTAGGTTCTATGTGACCTAACCAAATGACATCTGAGTCTACTGTCTCCTCACCCTGAGCACACTCATGACACATGTCACTTCTGTGGATATGCAAAATGTATGCAGAACAATTCATAAAAAAAAAAATCCAAATGGCTAATAAATAACTGAAAACAGCTTCATCTCACTGATAGTGAAAATGCAAGTCCAAATGAGATTTTTTTCCTATGAAATTTAAAAATATTTTTCTATTGTAATTCTCACGTTCAGCAAAGGTTTGTGGATTTGGCAATCTCACACATTGCTGTTGTGAGTGTACATTTCTAGATGACAATTTGGCTGTTTATTTCAAGATCCAAGCTAGGAATGTACCATTAAGGAAATAACCAGGAATGAAAACAAAACGTGTGTTAGGATGTTTATGAGATTATCTACAATAGGAACAAACATTCAATAAGAAAGAATTTTGTACAGTCATTATGAATAATGTTTTTGAAGAACATGTAATGACAAAGAAAAATAGAGTAAAGGCTGCCAAAAATACGTCCTGAGATAACACAAATTCAGATACAATGCTATTGGCTCTCATCCTTATCAGCTCCCCTTTTCTAATTCTAATAAGGCTGCACTAAAGGCCTTCTGGGGTGTGGGGAATGTAGAGGGAGGACAAGGGACAGAGCATCCCTTCTTGGAAAGCAGGGATGCAGAGACCCAGTGTTCTCCTAGCTCCAAAAGAGTCCAGAAATTGACCCTGCGGTCCTGGAAGCCCTGCCAACCCCTGAACCCTGAATCACCCCCATCAATATTTGGAGCAAATAAATGCCACCAGTGCACCAGACTGAAGCCAGGAGGACCTGGGTGAATTTGGATCTTGCAAAAACCCTAGCTGGTCACTTGCACAGGTCACCCCATTATTTCATTAATCTTGTCATGTGGCCTCAAATTTTATGATTAAATTTTTTTTACTGTTTTCTATTGAGTGGAAAAAACAAGATAGAAAACTGTATGCACATTTGCTCCTAATTCAGCAAAACAAATAAGCCAGCAAACTCTAAATACATAAGTATATACATAATCAAAAAGAAAATACTAAAAAATTTATTATTAGTGGTTATTTCTGGTTAGGGGTCTATGAGTAATTTTAATATTCTTTACTATACTTTTCTGTATTTTCCAAATTTTTCTATATTGGGCCTTAAAATATTACACTTAAAATCTGAAAAAGAAAAAATATGTAAAAGAATGTTGAGAGGACTTTTTTTTAAAACTCAAAGATCTATATATATAGATATGGCTCTCAATAGAGAAATCCCTTTTCAACCTAGCTTATTAAATTCACCTAGCCTTAGGACTTCCCTGGCGGTCCAGTGGTTAAAACTCTGTGCTTCCACTGCAGGGGGTGCAGGTTCGATCCCAGGTTGGGGGACTAAGTTTTCCCACATGCCGTGCAGTGCAGCAAAAAAAAAAAAAAAAAAAAAAATCACTTAATCTTATTTTAATGGCTGACTGTTATTTCACAAAGTCTGAAAATGTGGTTCTTGTTTCCGGCACAATGTCACATTTTATGAAATGGACCGTTGTGTTACATGTTATAACATTATTTAGGTTTGTAAAAATATTTAATCCAATTTTCCTGGCCACTTAAAATTTTACTAATCTCTTGTAGCATAAGGGACCCTCTTGCCTGAAACCTAACGTAAAAGGAAGGACCTGGACAAACAAAGGATATGGAAATAAGACTGAAAATCATAGGAGCATGAAAAAAATATATATACTTTACCACTCTTCCAGTTTCATTATTCCCAAGCAAAGGGTCGTTTAGGGTCCACATGTAAATGGCAAATGATGTAGCACTCTTGTGGCCTGAAGATTCATTTCTGTGAGGATGAAGTAGGGTTTCACCCACGCTAGGATTTACCGAATTAGCCCTCGCCTCCATCTCCTGCCCAGGAGTGGAAGGGGAATCTTTAAAAGCTCCCTTAAAGGGACTAACCCCTCCCAGCTCAGGCCTTCCTGTGAAGCAACCCCCAACCCCAAGCTCTTCTTCCTCTAACAGCCTCGGCCGCTCAAGACACCATAGGGAGAATAAAATGATGAAATAGATGATTTGCCAAGTGATTTCTCATTATTATTTCTTCAGCTCCGTTCTTCATTTTTCCTGAAAAGCTTTTGTGTGTGTACCATCTGGACTTGAGAGAATTGGTCTCACAGTTGTCATTGGATGGATGAGCTGAGGCAAAACTATAGTTTCTGTTCAAGAACCTGTGAATGATGGAAGGAGGGCTCCTGAGAGAAGGCGGGGTGGGGGTGGGGTACGATGAATTTTTTTCCCGGGGGCCGGAAAAAATCCGTTTTCCACACATTTGCTTTATGGGAGCCAGCCACAGAATGTATTGACATTATTTAAATGATTTTATCTATTTGTGAATCAGTAATGTACAAAATTCAAAGAGTACAAACCAGTATGTAATGAAAAATGGCTCTTACTTCTTCTGTGCCCTAGCCCAGCCAGCTCCCTGCTCAGAGGCAAGTACCGCTATCAATTTCTTGTGTATCCCTTTGGAAATAATCTCTTTTTCTGTCTAGCTTTTTCTTTCTTTCTTCCTTTCCCCCTTCCTTCCTTCCTTCCTTTCAACACAGATAGTACCTTAGTGTACACAGTGTTCTGTATCTTACTTTTTTTCACTTAAGAATTTATTTGGTTATTTTTCTTTGTAGTATATATTATGCTCTTTTAAATGATTTATAATATTTCATGATACGGACATGCTATCATTTCTTTAGTTGGGGCTTTATCGGTGGATAATTAGGTGATTTCCAATCCTTTGCTGTTACAAGCAGTGCTGCAAAAACCCTTTTGCATTTCTGCAAGTATATCTGTAGGCTAAGTTCCTAAAATTAGAACTGCTAGGTCTAAGGGGGATATGTATTTTTAATACTGATAGATGTCAAATTCCATTCTATAATCCCATCAGTGTCGATGAGAAGACTGGCTTTCTCACATCCTTGACAACACACAATGGAGACACTGAATTTAAATTCTGGCCAAGGAGATTAAGAGTTACTTCTTTTTGTTTCATTTCCTTAAGAAAAAAATCCCCAGGATGCTTAGAGGCAGGCATCCTACTACCAATTTGCATTTGAAAATAATACAATTACTACACTTTACATTTGTTTTCTTGTTTGATTGAAGCCTAAGACCTGAGAGAATTTCTTTGAGGCTCTAGAGGGAAAAAAGGAACTAATAGTCAAGGAAGCTCATTGCGGTTTATTAGCTTTACAAGGCTTCAAAAATTCAGGGCTTTTATAGTCGGCACAAAGGAGGGGTTTTATTTTATTTTTTGACAGTGAGAGCTGAGGGGTTCCTATGGTCAGCAGAGGGCAGCACGTCCCCACAGAGAGTCAGGCTGCGACTCCATCTGCTGATTCAACAAGCTCCAGCCCCAGGACTTAGAACCTACTCAGTCAAAAACGCTCTTTCACTTGGTCACCTTCACTGCCATCTCATGGTTGGAGCAGGCGGGAGTTCCTGGGTTTGGAACAAAGCTTAGCTAAAAAACCAGGATAGATCAAAATATTAAATGCATGGAATTTAAGGCATTTAATGGTGGTACGGAATAAGGGGGAAGAGTATTGTGAACATAAACACCACCATATTGCAGAATAGAATTTAAACGAATTATTTAATTATTCCAGCCACCATTTCTGCTATAAAGCACAGAAGAAACATCCGTTATTGGATTAATATATTTCATACCCATTTTGTTGACGTTCTAAAAATGTCAAGTAATATCTTCTCTTCCCCTAAAAATAGGATTTACTATTTTACCTTAAAAAAGCAAATTAACCTGCTCCCTTAACATTAGCCTATTCAGCCAGCAAACATTGATTGAGTGCTTGATGAAGAGGATATGTTGTAGGAAGATGTGTCTCTGCTCTTGTTGGCAAAACAGAAAACACTTGGGATCTGGTCAGGAAACTTTGGTCATGGTTTTAGGTGAGGTACCATAACTGGCTATGTGGCTTTGGGTAAGTTACTTAACTTCTCTGTGCCTCAGAAATGAGGTCTGCCTTACTGACCTCATAGGTGCACATACAAAATACCACCTGCAAAGATGCTTGAGAAAAAGAGCAATTGCTATACAAATGAAAGATTTCAAAAGCCACACTATAATGAATAGATCCTACAGCAACAGAAGTGGCAGCTTAGCGAGTCCCTACTATGTGCCAGGCACTCTGCTAACCATACACATTATCTCAGTGAAGATCATACCCCTGTGAGGCAGGTATTATTAGCCCATTTTCCAGATGAGAAAACTGAGGTGTCAGAGGTTGGGAAGCTCTCCCAAAGTCAGACCCCTAGAAAGTGATGGAGCAGGGTTCAAGTCCAGGTCTGACTTCAGAGTCTACCTAGACTCTGGATCTTTAGTTTGGTTCTTCATCACTCCTCACAGTTCTGCACTAAGAAATTGTACATATTGCTTCCTTAATTTTACTCATAAGAGAACTAGCATCAAAAAATTGGGTCACATGCTATCTCATGGAAAAAATATTAAAACTTAAAGCTATGACTTTCCACACATATGCCAATGTATGGAATCCATCAGTTACAAGATCGTTCCATGAAATACTTTCTTTATAAAAATGTAAATTGGCAATGTGTCTTAAGAAAAATTCTAGGATAACTATTGAGATTCACAATGTATAGTCTTAGGAGCATGAGCTATTATTGACTAAGGGAAAAGCAAACAAATGACTACGGAAAACCAGAAGAGAAGAATGAACAGGAAGAAGGAATTCACAGAAAGAAACCTAGAGGAAAGATTCAGGCAGTTTTCTTGAGTTTCTTGCCATATAGGAAATAGAGTGGCATGAAGGATTTGTAATGAGGACTTCCCTAGGAGGGCTAAGCCTCCAGGGTACAGAATTGTCAAAGCCCCAGGTAACACCCCTTATAGGATGCCCAGGGGAACTGCTAGGCAGATATGAAGGGCCTTGCTTCGTGAATTATGCAGTCTCATTAGCTGGTGATGAGGTGCCTTACCAGATTTGGGTACTATTTGGTGCTTGATATGTCTTTCATGAATCACACAGCTGCAAAGAAGGTTCCTGAGACCTTCAGTGCAGGAGCAAATATCACCTGAGAGCTCCCAGGGTAAGGCAGGCACTGTTCTAACACTTTATATACAACAACCCTTTAATAACTAATTCATAATGGCTCTATTATCTCCATTTTACAGATGAAGAAACGGAGGCTTTTTGCCTCAAGTAAAAGTAGCACAACCGGGATTTGGACCAAGGCAGTCTGGCTCTAGAATCTATTCTTAACCACTCCATTAGTTAATCTCTTCAAATTAATAACAAGGAGGAGGGAGGAGGAGGGGACCAGGAATAGAAAAAGGAGATGCAGGACAAAATTAATGCATCCTATGAATACCACCATTTAGTTCAACAAGCAGCTTCTCCTATGGGCCCTGCCTTGGGACGAGGCACTTCTGGGCCACAGACCATTCACGTCCTGGAACAGGCTAGGTTATTTCTATACAAGGTGATAATACTGTAAAACAGGAAAATCCGCTGGTGCAGGACAGAAATTCAAGTGTTGCAGAGTACATACTAAACGTGGAAAGTTACTGAGTTAAAGTGGTTGACCAGTAAGGCACAGGCCCATTCAGTCACAGACCAACTATTGTGGATTCCATTGCCACTCTGCTTCCGTAAAACAAACCTTGTTTAACCAGGTTGCTCTGCAAAAGTAAAATTTAAACAAATTTACAGCCTTACTATGTTTGGTCTCTGCTTCAAAGACGGCAAACCACTTGGGCAAACTTTAAATAAAAAGATTATGTCCCGCAACTCAAATTAAATAAAAAACCTTCCACCAGTAAAAGAGTTTATACTTTCACTGTGTGCTTGAAAGTTTTCACAATAGGATGGTTAGAAAATATATTCCACTCAAATTTGCAGAATAATGACTAATCTCCTACATGCACCAGTTCATTAAATCGCCTAATGGCAGCTATGGAAAAGTAAAAGCCTTATCCCGAAAGCTTTTGCTCTTTAAAAGGATAATGAGCAAGTACGTTGCAACAGAGACCAAAGAAGCATGTCCCCAGGAATTCCACTGGGGCAGCGAATTCTAATGGGACCTCCAAGGAGGTTCCCGCTCCCTGGGTAGGACCTGGGAGCAAAGCCGCGTGGTGAGGGCCGGCGGGGCCTTTAGGGCTGGGGAGGGGGAAATCACCCCTCAGAGTGGGTTATCGTCTCCTCGCCCCCGTCCGCCAGTGGCGACAGGGAGGAGCGCCAGGGACCGAAACTCAGTCGTCACCAGTGTCCGGGCAGCGTGTCCGCGCCCGGCGGGCGGCTCCCCACCTCTCAGGGGGACGGGGACCTGGGATGCCCCATAGAACTCTCACAGGCGAACACGAGGAGCTCCAAAAACAAAGCGAGTGGCTGGGGGAAGGGGCGGGCGTGACGGGCGCGGGGCCGAGCACACCCACATTGCTTTGAGCGCGGGCGCCGCCTGCCAGCCCGGCCGACCATCCTGGGAAGGGCACGCGCGTGCCGGCGCCCTGTTCCCGTCGCCAGGTCTGGGACACCCACAAACCCCGCACGGTTCCCCTTCCTCTGGGGCGAAAATCGGAGAAAACCCTAGCCGAGGGAGCCCCGGGGTCCGCGCCGTAGTCACAGCTGGGACTGGAGGCTGCCCGCCGCGCGGGAGGCTCACACTTTTCTTTTGGGGGGTAAGATGGCAGGTCCGGGGAAACAAAGGAAACTTGGGCTCGGCCCCGGGAACGGCGTGTGTGGCTCGCTAGTTCGCCCCGGGTCGTGTGTGGGAGGTGCCGGGCGCCTGTGCCAGCCTGCACGCTGCCTGCCCGGGGAAAAGACAAAGCATCTCTCCGGGAGCCAGCAGCGCCGGCCGCCCACCTGCCGCCCGGAGGTCTCCGGGGCCGGCGGAGGGAGAGGGCGCTGGGAGCCAGGCGAGGGCCGGGATGCGGAGAGGCGGCCAGCGGGCGCGCGCGGTGGGCGGCGGCGGCGGCGGCGGAGGAGGGGAGCGCGGGTGGGCGGGCGGCGCCACGTCACGGCTATTGTGGCTGTCCCGGTATATAAGGTCCCGCCCGCCAGCCGCCCTCCCCACCTTGCCTGCGCCCGCCCGGAGCCAGCGGTTCTTTACGTACCCCGCATCCAGTGAGACGCGCTGCGCACCGACGGAGCGGACATGGGCAAAGCGATGGTGGCCAGGCTCGGACTGGGGCTGCTGCTTCTGGCGCTGCTCTTACCTACGCAGGTGAGGTCCTGGCGCACGCTGGGGCTTGGGGTCCGCGCCCTAGGGGGGTGGGGCCGCCCCCTGGGGACTGGCTTGCGCCCCCCACCTCGGGCCACGGGCCCGGACTCGGAGAGAGAATCTAGTAGAATCTGACCTGGTGGGACGGCAATGTGGAGCCCACTTTCCACTCCGTGGCGGCTGCCTCCACCCTTTCCGCGGCCCCGGAAACAAAGCACCTACGCGCGTGGGCTGGGAGGACTCCGCCCCACCCCGGGTTCCGCGCAGCCCTTACCAGGCAGCCTGACGCCCACCGCCTGCTTTCACCCAGAAGTCCAAGGTGCTAGCGGGGAAGAGAAGGTGCGCTCCCCACCTCTGGAGCGCCTGGAGACCTCAGGCCTTTTGGAGAGGTCGTCCCTGGATCCCATGAACACCCCGCTTCCCTCTACGAGTGTCTTCGCGTCCCCAGCGCACCACACAAAGAGAGGGGACGATACCCTTCGGGGGCGCCGCTCTCGTCCGTTCTCCACTCAGAGCTGGTTCGTGGATCCCGAGGAAGCCGCGGCTACCTGGCCCTATCAACCCACCTCAGTCCCGCGTGTTTCGGGGCTGAGGCCTGGGCGGGGACCCTCTCCTGACCCTGTGCTCTCCCGGGGACGACTTTACAGGTCCATCTCTTGTCACCACGGAACCCCGTGTTAGCCAGATTGACTAGCTCTGGGCAGGCGGTGGGTGGGACATTTCTGTCCCGAGTCCCCGCAAGGCTTTGTCCCTGTCCCAATGCCTCCTCTCCAGATCCTCTGTCCCGGGAACCGACCTCGCTTGCGGTGTCCGGCCGAGTGGGTGCGCGGCGGCCGCGACGGAGGCCAGGGGCTGAGCCTGGGAGATCCAAGTGGTGGTGGGGGCGCTGGGAGAGAGAGAAGGGGCACTTGTCTCCAGCAGCTTGGGCTTGGAGGAGGGTAGGTAGAGGTGCCCGAGCGCGTGGCTCGCCATCGCCTTCCATTGGGGCTTTCTGAGTGTCTGCTGAGCATTTCGTCCGAAAAGTTGGGTGCGCCAGGTCCCCAGACACCCAGCCGCCGGGCTCACCTGGGAGGGCAGCCTGAGACCGGAGCGCTCCTCGTCTTCCGCTCCGCGGGCTGCGTAACTGTACCCTATTGTTGTCTTGCGGGTCGGCTGCGCTCGCGAGCCTTTCACCATTCCTCGGTGGGGGAGGGGCACGGCCACCAGAAACGCTGCTCTCCCCCGCCCACTCCATCACCTTTCCAACCAGATCCTCCACCCCACCTCCAAATTTGAGGGTTTTTATTAATAGTTATGCAAATAAATCTTTGGTAGTTTGGTAGGGAAAATTTTGTTTAATGTCAGTTTAATATATTAACAGTTTTTTTCGTTGTTGTGGAGGACCCTTTGATTCTCCTATTGCTGCACTGGGCTCTAGTAAAAAAGTCACCTGATGCACCAAAGCTTTGTTGAATAAGAACAGATTACCTTCAGGGATCCCAAAACAGGTCTTGCCCCCAGACAGCGAGCCCTGTTTTAAATTATGTACCATATTAATGCTTTCCTTTTAGTGGAAGTGCTTTTTCCTGGAAGCACACGCTATTGGGTAGGTTTCCAATAAATATATTTGACTTGATCGAGATTTTAAAAATTAGTCTATTTTAGGTAGGATTTACCAATTTTTTAGTCAGTGCTTGCTTAATGTCCTTATGGGTTTTATAACAAAAGGAGCTGGGTTTACCTTATGGGTTTACAACAAAAGGTAGAATGGTTTTATCTTTGGATTGATAAGGCAGCCAAATGTACATGTGGCCAGACCTGCTTGGTTCCACGTCCTGGTCCCGCCTGTAATCAGAAGCCGTTGTAAACCCTCTCTTGCAGCGAGAGCTGAAATCTCCCAACTGCCTTTGTTCCGTGACAAAGGAGAGATTACCACGTGCCCCGCTGGACTGTGCATTTAGTGACTTGAAAAATAGTGTGGTGAATAATGCCACTCAGGCGCTGGGACACTGGGGGGGACCTTGGTCCTTGGCCACAGTGGTGAGCTTAGTGACCAGGCAGGAAGGCTGCAGCTGGTGAAAACAACACCAAACCCTCTCATCTGTCGTGAAGTCATTCCGACTTCACGATGCTTTGGGTGAAATCATTTTGCCTTAAAACAGAGGTTCATTATATTATACTTTTCAACTTAAAATGAATATCGTGGCCATTTTTGAGATGGGTTATATATAATTTTCAAGATTTCAAGGGAGCAGATAAGATACGCAGGGCCCCTTAAGTTAAACGCAAGGCTGTATTCAATGGGTATGTGAAAGTTACCCAGCAAATCCAGGATAGACGACTCAATTCTCATAACATGTCTCAAATTACCATATTTTAAAATCCAAATTATTTGTGCAACTTTAAAATCTCCCCTTCTTGGGAAAATAGAGGAAACCTTTTTTGCAATGCCAGTTAACATAATCAGAAACTGGATTCGTTAACTTGGTTACTTATTACTTTATAAAGAATTAAGGCTAAAGTCATACTCTTGGGAGTTATGTAGTTATTTAAGAACATTTTTGTTTGCTTGTTTTTGGTGGTTGTTGCTACTTGCAGTCATTAGGTATCTCTAGGTAGTGGGTTTTGAAACTAAAAGATCTTGGTGGGACTAAGCAAAAATTCGGAATTAGGTGATGTGCGTAAGGGAATAATGGGAACAGCAATCTGAGAATATATCATCTATCTTAATTGCATATTAAGTGTATGTGGAGACAACTGTGATGTTGGAAATTGATCAGTGTAACTTCTTATATATTTTAGATTTATTCAAATCAAACAGCTGTTGTAACGCCTTCAAGTAATTCCTCCCAGCATACCTCAGCTGCCCCCAATCCAGCGAATGCCACCACCAAGGCAAGTGCCGGTACTCTGCAGTCAACAGCCGGTCTCTTGGTGATCTCGCTCTCCCTTCTACATCTCTACTGTTAAGAGACTCAGGCCAAGAAACATCTATACTTCCCATCCTCTAAACCCACTTCAGATGGCATCCAGACATCCAGTGTGACAAGGGAAAAAAAAAACAGGTCTTCATTGAATGAATCTGCTAGTTCCACACCTTATTTTATTGACAGAAACTGTTGAGGATCCCAAATTTGATTGGTTTGAAGAGCATGTGAAGGGTTTGACTAGATGACGAATGCCAATATTAAATCTGCTGGAGTTTCCTGTACAAGATGAAGAGAGACAACATCCAAAATTAGTTAAGAGATGATTTCCTTAAATGTGGCTTAAGAAGTATGGACACATAAAACTCTACCTTGAAAGTGAGAATAGATTTTATCTTACCTAGAGATAAAGAATGGGATGTGGAACAGAGATTCAGTTTTCATTTGTTCATTAAATTTATAAGGCCATAAAACAATGAGGTAAAACAAAGCTTCTGTGATTCTATTTATATGTACATTAGAAGGAACTCCCAGGTGTTACTGTAAATCCTCAATGTGTTGTTTCAGCAGTACTAATTTAATGCTGATGTACTCTAGAGAAAATTTTATGTTAAGCTATCGCTGTTCTCTTGGGAGCTGAACTCTTTCTTTCCCTTGGGGTTTGGGTTTGACATTGCATTTGAATTTTTATATAGTTATTGATATGTACCAGGGCAATGATGGATTGGAATCTACCCCAAATCCAAGCATAATGAGTACATTTTGCTTATATATTTATCAACTATTCTTATTCAAAAAGAGCAGTAGATTCATTTAGCTAAACAGATAACAAAGAGTAGAATTACATTGATCTCAACTAATTCAAAATGCTTTTTATTTCTGCATATGTCGGATACTTTTTACAGTTTAAAAAATCTGTTTTGAAGGTAAGATTGACAGATCTTGAAATTAAAAAGGCGCAAATATGTGAAGGAGCTAAACTATAAATCAGATCTATTTGGCAAGGGAAGACTGGAAGCTTGCTTACATTAAATTCAGAAAAACTTTTGTACTCTTTTCTGTAAATACTTCTTTTTAAACTGAATCAGAATAGCCACATTTGGAACACTTTATGTTACCATTCAATATTTTTAGATAGTTAGAACCTGGTCCTAAAGCCTAAAATGGGCTTGATTTTGGAAAGTAAATCTTTTCACAACTGCCTTGATGCACAGAAACCTTTTTAAAAATAGACACTCCCTAAAGTCTTTTGTTCGCATGGTCACACACTGATGCTTAGATGTTCCAAAATCTAATATGGCCACAGTAGTCTTGATAACCAGTCATTTTTTTTTTCCATCTTTAGAAATCTACACTGGAACAACCATATCCAACAGATCTCAAGCTACTGTGTGTGTGAATGAACATTCTCTTTTGTTTCATGCCTGAATGCTGTACATCTATTTTGGATTGTATATTGTGTTTGTGTATTTATGCTTTGATTCATAGTAACTTCTCTTGTTATGGAATTGATTTGCATTAAACACAAACTGTAAATAAAAAGATGGCTGAAAGCAATCCATTGAATGTTTTTCCAATGCAAGGAATTCTTTGTGGGTTACCATGGTTGTGTGAGTCTACTTTAAACCATTAGGGATGTATATACCTCAGTATTTTCCTATTAAACAGAACATTGCAATTAAGCTATTTTGCGTTGGCAGCGAGCAGCATGTCTTGGCTGAAGAATCCATCTGAAATTTGACATCTTTAGGCCTTCAAGTGGGCATCCCTACTTACTCAGCAACTATTGACTGCCAGCTATGTGTCAGGTTACTAAAGGTTCGATTGAAGGCTGAACTTGCTGGACAAGGCCTTTTCCTATAGCTGAGGAAAAGAGTATGTATATGACAGATAGGCAGTATACTGGCAAGTGCTGTGAGGGAAACAGGCCAGGGTAGTGAGAATCGTGGGCTATGGTTGAATGATGATGGATGGTCTTTGACATTTGAGCTATGTTATGGAGGATCTGGAGAACTGGTGGAGGGAACAGCATGTGCTAGGTCCCTCAGTCTGTGTAGTCACTGGCAATGTATTCATATCTGCACAGAGGGCCACAAGTCACTTTGGTTTTCTGAGATTGTCATTTCCATCTGCTCCTTTAGTAGTCCTGAGTTCTTTTCTTTGACTCTTCCGGTGTAGTCCTGGACTCCTAGCTCTAGCCAAAAAAAGGCTGGAATTTGGGAATAAGAAGTTCTTTGATCAGAAGCAATGTTGTGTGAATCACCATGGTGGTTGATAAGGTACTCTGTAAATCCACGGATGGTAGTTTTGGTAGAAGCATTGCACGCAGGGAAGGCAAATCCATATTCAGAATAAGTGTTTACTCCTTTAAGAATAAAATGCTGCCCCTTCTATGATGATGTGGTCCCATGTAATCAACATTCCATCTGGCCAATCACCTCAAGCAATGGAGCCATATAGGGAACTCGGTATTGGTCTCTGATGCAGCAGACTGAGCCCTCAGCAGTGGCTGTAGCCAGATCAGCCTTAATACAAGCCGATGTCACTGGGACCATGCATAATCTCCATCCCTGCCACTGTGGCCACTTTGTTCATGAGCCGATTGGATGATGACAGGGATGGGCAGGGAAGGAAGCTGACTGGTAGCCACAGAACAGGCCATCTTATCCACTTGATTATTAGAATCCCCCTCTGCTGAGGTTACCTTTTAGTGAACATTCACCTGGGACAAAAATATCTTCACATTCTTTTCCCGTTCAAAGACGTCTCTCCACATACCTCTTCCTCATCCTGCCTTGTCACCGATTTTCCAGTCATATTCTATCCATGTCCATTCAGCCAGACTGTTGGCCACAGACCAGGAGCTGGTATAGACTTAATCTCTGGCCATTTCTCCTTCCGAGCGCTGCTTGTAATTTTGCCCACTAGGAGCGTTTCCCTTTATCACTGTCCTTCAGGGATGTCCCAGAATGCCGTTGTGTGGCTGTAGCTGTCCACTTCGGGGTGTGGCCTGCATATATCGTGCGGCAGCTTTTGTAAACCAGGTCCAAGTTTTCTCTTCCTCAGTCAACTGGTCATAGGGAACTCCCCGTGAAGACATAGGTACAGGCTGGGAGAGAGATGGTAATGTAGTGGGAATATGGCCCATGGGCATTTGGGCCACTTCCTCCTATAACTTACGCGTATGTATTTTTAGGGCCTGCTCAAGCCCAGTATCATTCATGCCACCTTCATTTGACAATGGAGTGCTGATGTGCACATCCAACTTTATGGGTTGGTGGTTAGACCATACCCAGGGCATGATGGGCAGCTCAGGTTGCATGGCAGTCCGTGGTCAAGCATTCAGTCTTAAGCCCAATAACAAGCCAAAGCCTGTTTCTCAAGGAAGGGTTGCTGCCTGCAGAGGATGGCAGGGCTTAGCTCTGAAATCTGAAAACAGACAATCGACGCCAACCCTTGGTCTAATAAAAATTTATAGAAAAGCAACCAAAAACTTGCATATATCTTTTATTTTTTTATTTTTAAAAAACACTGTACTTATTTATTTGGCCGCGCCGGGTCTTAGTTTTGACACTCGGGATCTTTGTTGCCGCGTGCAGGATCTTTAGTTGAGACGTGCGAACTCTTAGTTGCGGCATGTGGGATCTAGTTCCCTGACTGTGGATTGAACCCGGGCCCCCTGCATTGGGAGCCTGGAGTCTTAGCCACAGGACCACCAGGGAAGTCCCCCAAACTTGGGTATATCTTTTAAAAAGTAATCATCAATGCTCATGGAGGAGGAACTATTATATAATTACTTTTTCAACTATTCTTTGGAAATGGCTTTAAACAAATATGAGCTGTTTTAAATTTATTAGAAAAATACTCAAAATTCGATTTTTGGGTTATACTTTAAATATTCACGCTGAAATACTAGTCATATAATTAATGGCTAAATTGAGTAATGAGTGGCCATTGTATGGGTGTCTCTTTAGCTAAGTTGAGCCTTAATAGACAAAAGCAATTTAGAGAAAAGCAGATAGTTGCTTTTCCATAACGTTAAGACGAGAAAAATCTGTTTAGAACTAAACATATTCTAAACACCCATACCCAATGCCACTGTCCTTAAAATAGAACTCAAATACTTAGGTAGCTGAAAAGTATGTGTTTTCCGTCTCTCATAGACCTTATCTGGGGTTAGTGTGAATATTTTTGGATTCCTTCCTTAGTATAAAGAGAGTATTTTTTCTAACTTTGGTAGGATGGCATTTTTTGAAACAATACAATCACCATCATGATTTGCTCCTCAGTTTCTCTTCAAATTACATGTAAATTTAAAACCAAATGCATTTCTAAGAAACGTTAGGAAGTTTTCATATTTATGATATTGCAAAGAAATCTCTCTGTGAGCTCAAAGGGTTTGAGGTGGTGTAACTGTCATGCCTCTTAGCAACTGGAGGATGCTACGGTTTGCGGAAACCTAACAATGTCCAAAACTGAACTCATTACCTTCCCTCCACAGACCCACTGGTTCTCTCTTCAGAGCACCTACCTGCCAAGTCTCATCACAAACCTAGGAGCCTCCTTCCTCTCTCTTCCCATCTCCAATCAGCCACAGCATCCTGTCACTTCTGAGTCAGAAATGTCTAGGCATCCTGCCTCTCTTTCCCATCTGCCTGCCTTCCTCTGACTTGCATCCTCTGTCAAAGCTGTGCCTCTCTGCCCTTAGTCTTTCCACCCAGTGGCTATTCTTTGAAATGTAGATCTGATCATTTTGCTCCTAACTTTAAAAGTTTGGTTGGCTACCCTTTGCCCACAGAAGATAGAAGAGAAACCCCCATTCACAGACCATAAGGCTTTTCATAGTCTGGTTCCAGCCCAACTTTTCAGCCCCATTTTTAGCCACACTGGATTGCCCACCATTCTCTGAATCAACGATGTCTTTTTATGCCTCCATGGCTTTGAACGCACCCATGCATGCAACTCAGTGTAGCGGTTAAAGTCATGGATGCTAGAGCCAGGCTGCCTCAGTTTGACTCCCCGCCCAGCTCTGACTAGTGAAAGGAGCACAGGCATGTACATAAATTCTCTGCGGCTCAGGGGTCTTGTCTGTAAAGGCACTGGATAATGGTACCTATCTCGTAAGGCTGTTGGGAGAATTAAATGAGTTAATACACAAAGTTTTAGAAGAGTGGTACATTGCTAGTACTTGATAAACATTGGCCAGCATTCTTTTTGTTTTTCATTACATTAATTTTATTTAAAAAAATTTTTTTAATTGAAGTATAGTGGATTTACAGTGCTGTGCCAATCTCTGCTGTACAGCAAAGTGACTCAGTTATACACATACATTCTTTTTAAATATTCTTTTCCTTTATGGTTTATCACAGGATATTGAATATAGTTCCCTGTGCTAGACAGTAGGACCTTGTTGTCAGCATTCTTTTTTATGGATGTGTGGACATTGCATTGACCTGTCTGTGCTCTTTGAAGGCAGGAAGCACATTTCATTTTGTGCTTCATATTTCATTTCTGGATTCCTGAGAGTAGGTGCTAAGTTAATACTGAGTTAGTGAAACAGCCAGCAGCCGTACCTTAGTAGCAGAGTAAGTAAGTGGGGGAGGGGAGGGCAGACTTTTGATACTATATTAGGTCTTGGGGGGAAGCACAAGAAGGTAGTTAGGGCTATTTCTAAACAGGCTAGTCTCTTGTGGCTGCTCAGTTTTCATCATACAGGCAAACCTGCTTATCTCCAACAATGGTTCTCAAATCTGACTGCATATTAGAATCACTTGGGAAGCTTTTTAAAAAGGTGATGTCTGTCAGCTTTGCCTACCTAGAAGATTCTGATTTAATTGGCCTGGGTGGAGTTTAGTCATCAGTAGATTTAAAAAGCTCCCCAGATGATTCTAGAGTGCAGCCAAATTGCGAAGCACGGGCCTGAGAGTGGGTTTAGGCAGCTCTGCTTTCTTAGATCATTTGGCGGGCAGGGGCTGGGGAGTCGGACGGGGTTCTGGCCCCTGGCTTCGAACCGCTGTGACTGTCAGAGGTGCTTACAGTAGAGCTGTGCTTGGAGACAGGTAAGGTCACTTTCCTCTAGTTCATCGTTTGGATTTCTACCCAACTCGAAAAGGACACATGGACTCATGCTAGAGTCCTCTGGGTCCAGCGTCTGAGCCAGCATCATAAGCAGATATAGATGCCAGTCCTTGTTCTGAAAACTTGCTCCATGGCCCCTGGAAACCTCTCTGGGCTTTAAGAGGATTGGGCTTTTTGGAGATATTTTCCAGTTTAAGAATATTAATATTAAGATTCCATCCAACTTGAAACACTCCGTGATTCACAATTTTTTTTTCCCGTGAGCTTTTGTGAGCTTGCCCTCCCATCTGTGAAAAATTTGTTTCACTACTCTAGGCTGAGCCTTCAAAAATTAATGCAAATTCATTGTTATTACTCGAGGAGATACCGGGCATTCACCATATTCATCTGTTCTGTTATTCAGTTGTCATTTTGCACCCTACTGCATTTTCTGAAGACTTGGAGAAGGGTTCTCTTAATGATAGATTAGCACAGTCTAATTGGTAGTCGCTGTTCATTTTAAATGAGGCTGCAACAACTTTGAACTGTTTGATGGGGCTTGTGAAATATGACCAGTGACACAACACTTGTTGAGAGTTGAGTGTGAATGCATTGAGGAAACAAGAGTTTCCCTTTGTAGTTTCATCATTAACACTGTTTATCAGTATGCATTTGGTTTTGTATTTTTAAAAATGTATACATTTTATTTTTGGCTGTATTGGGTCTTCATTGCTGCGCACGGGCTTTCTCTAGTTGCGGCGACGGGGGGCTACTCTTCCTTGCGGTGCGCAGGCTTCTCATTGCGGTGGCTTCTCGTTGCGCAGCACGGGCTCTAGGCCTGTGGGCTTCAGTAGTTGTGGCACACGGGCTCGGTAGTTGTGGTTCGCGGGTTCTAGAGCACAGGCTCAGTAGTTGTGGCGCACAGGCTTAGTTGCTCCTTGGTATGTGGAATCTTCCCGGACCAGGGCTTGAACCCTTGTCCCCTGCGTTGGCAGGCGGATTCTTAACCACTGCATTACCAGGCAAGTCCAGTATTTACTTATTACTTATTTACTTATTTATTCTGTCTTATTCCAATTAAAAAAAAATTTGAGTCAGCTTATAGAAACATGCATTATACACCAGGTTACAGATAGATGAAGAATTTGAGGTAGAGGATAAATAACAGTAAAAGAAAGCCATGAATTCATGGATAGGATTGGAGAATGCTTGTCATAGGGTCCTGAGTAGCTTCTGTAGCCAATGGAAGGAAGGGGCCATGATTAGAAACAGAAGCTAAATTGCCTTGCATTTAAAACACATGAGTAAACCAGAAGTACCGCGTTCTGAGGAAAGCTTTTAGTGTGGGTCCTTGGGGAGGCTTCCAGGTGAATATGGTCAATGTCATTGGCACCATCCCTGTAATGGCAGCAAAGGCAACTTTCTTATGGATGTCTGTTTCTTATCATTTTCATCGAAACAAATGATATAGCAAAGCATAATTCAGCAGAAGTAATTTTATCAGTCACCAAAGTAGTGTTAACCAAATATGCACCTCTGTAATTGAATATTCATAGGAAAAAACTGAATATTTAGAGGAATATACGGTCAACATCCTCCACGAATATTATTTTTTGTAATTGAGCTTTTTGATATAGGTTGAGCAGAAAACAATGGCAAACAGCATGTACCAGTTGCTACCCTAAATGCTTTTACATATATTTGCTCATTTAATACTTGATGTTTCTACATGGTCAGTGCTACAAGCACCACCATCTTTTTACAGATGAGGAAACCTAAACAGAAAGACGGTCAGTAGCTTGCCCAAAGTCACCCCATAATAGATGGTATTTGAACCCATGTTCTGTGGCTCCTTGCTCTCAGCCACTGCACCATCAGCACCTCTCTGACTGTTCGGCGTCATCTTCTCTGACAGGATCATGGAGTATGGCTTTTCCATTTGCTGTTTAAGAACAAAGGCATAAGTTTTTACGCTTGTATATACAGTAAAGCTGACATCATGTTGTGAAAATAAAGGAGTGTGTTCAGGGCTGGAGAGCAGCCATGGCGTGTCCACACTGGTGTGTCAAAAAATCTGTGCTGCTGGCCACAGAAGTCTATGGTTTTCAGGCGGGATGTGAAGGGACCCAACAAGGGCGTGTGAGGGTTGGGGGCAGGTGGTGAAGGAGAGAACTGAGCAGACTGTGCCTCACAGCCCTTTCCCCTTGGCCTGTCACCCCTACCCAAGTAGAGCACTGCTGTGGTGATGTTTCCCTTTTGGGGTTTACATGCAAGTGTTAATTAAGCAAAAAATTCCAAGGAAAACCAGTCAGAAATTAGTGTTCTCTGCCATCACAAGCACAATAATTTTTTCAATCCCCAAATTTATTGTTTCTTTCTGATTATGTAAGCAATATACGTTCATTGCTAAAAGTAGGGGGAAAAAGGTTCAAAGAAGAAAGTACAAGTCACCTGTAACTCTACCACCTAGAAATAACTACAATTTGTATTTTGATACAAATTCTTCCGGTCTTTTTCCGCCAGTGCATTTATACAGATACTTGTATACACAAACATATATATTTCAACAAAGTTGTTTTATAACCTGCCTTTTAATTTAATTATTATCACGTGATTAATCATTTCTGCAACATGCTTTTAAAATGGCTCCATAATATATCCTTCAGGTGTACTATACTTAATCCTGTTACTGGCTATTTAGATTGTATCCAGTGTTCTCCCAATTATAAGTAATATTTTAATGAACACCTTTGTACCTAGCTCTTTGCTTAGATCTCTATTTCCTTTTTTTGTGGGTGGGGTCAAACCATTTTACTGAGGGGCTTTGGGGGAGGGTCGAAGGGCTGGGAGGACAGTGAGATCCCAAGTTCGCACTTGGCTGGGATCTTCCCAGCTAGCTTCACAGTTGCTGGAAAGCTCTATTTCCCTTTAGTGAATTGTTAGGAGTAGGATTTCTTGGCGGCTGTTGTGGCTGCCACCTAGATCCTCCCTTCAGGACACAGCAACTCGTTTCCCCACTTCTGAGGGTGTTGACTGCTGACAGCTCACAGCTGATTCCCTTCCCAGGACCTCCCTTGGCTGAAGGAAGTTCCCTCTCCTAAGGTTATTCCCCTCCTCCTGGGCAGCTCACTTGCAGTGATTGTGGACGTGGAGGCCAGAGGCCCAGTCTCCTTGCTTAAATCCCAATCAGCTATGGAGGGTCAGCCCAGCTCTGGCTCCCATGGGACCAGGTAAGGTCTTTGTTTCGGATGCATCACAGCCCAGCTGTTGCTTCTGCCCACTGCTGCTTCCCTCCCCGCTCACAGGTGTTGAATCCCAGGGCATCCCCCCAAAACCTCATGCACATGGATCTCCTGTCAGCATCTGCTTCCCTGGGAACCTGACCTAAGACAGAAATGTTACATACATTTTTATATAACTCTAAATAGTTTTAAGACAACAGGGATGTATGCTTGCTAAGACTTCAAATCGGTGGGCCTGTCTGCAGAATTGAAGGAGGCTAGCGTGGCTGCAGCAGAGAGGAGAAGGAGGAGAGTGTAAGATGAGGGTGCAGAGTTTTGAAAGGGCCAGACCGTAAAGGACTTTACACAGTTATAGTAGGTGCATGGCAGGAAGCAGATGACACATCCAGTTGGGTAATTCGAGGACAGTATGTCCAAGTTCAAAGGTGTGGACAGGGTTTAGTAAAGGCCCGAAGGGGTGACCATTATCCCTGGTGTTAGCAGGGCGCCCTTAAGAACCAAAGCTTGAAGGAGCAGTTCCTGGACCCCAGCTGGTCACTGTGTGGAGAGGGCTGCCTCACAGGAGCTGGGGCTTTTCAGTAGAGGGACGCAGTCACCCTGAGGTGACCTGACAGAGAGGAAGGTGGGAGAAAGGAGCCTCAACTTTACCCTCCTGCCACCCTCCAGATCTCCTACTGGTGCCTCCCATTTGCCGTACCCTCCTGGCAGCCAGAGAGCAGGGCCCATATAGGTCAGCCTCCAGGGACACTGCCGACAGGGTGAAGCCAAGTAAGGAGTGAACCAGGTGGGGCAAACCAAAGATCTCCCGCACGGCCGTGGACACAGCTTTGGCTTTATCCTAAGAGCCATGGTGTTAGAGGCTGAATGGTGTCCCCCCAAATTCATATGTTGAAATCCTAACCCTACTGCCTCAGAATGTGGCTATATTTGGAGACAGGGCCTTTAAAGAGGTAATTTGGGTAAAATGAAGTCACGTTGGTAGGCCCTAATTTAATATGACTCGTGTCCTTATAAGGAGATTAGGACACAGACATCCACAGGGGAAAGGCCATGTGAGGACAGAGAGAAGGTAGCCACCTGCAGCCAAGGGGAGAGGCCTCGGAAGAAATCAACCAAGACCTTGCTTTTGGACTTCTAGGCTCAAGAACTGGGAGAAAATTAATTTCTATTATTGAAGCCATGCAGCCCGTGGTATTTTATGGCAGCCCTAGCAAACTAACCTATTTAGGTCATTGAAGGTTGGGGGCGGGGTGAGGTGATTAGATCTTTATTTTGGAAAGATGCCTGGTTGCAGCTGAGAATTGATTAGAAAGTGGCCAGAGTAGGTGCAGAGACACCAAAACAGGAGGCTATTGTATAATCCAGGTGAGCAATAAATAGATAGACTCCACTCCTAGCAGTGGAGAAGAAGTGGATGGACTCGAGAGATATTTAGGAAATAAAATCAATACAGCTTGATAATGGATTGGATATCCTGGGTAAAGGAGGAGACATAAAAATATTTATTGTGCTAGCTACATCCTCTTCTAGACACTGAGGGGCACAGGTTGTCTCCTAAGTTTCCAGGGTATACAAGTGAATGGCTGGTGAAATGGGAGACCCTTGAAGAAGATTACATTTTCAACTGTTCTCTTACTGATGTGTACTTAAATAGTTGTCAGATGTGTTTATATATGTGTATATACACGTACACACACACATATTTAGTGCTATTGCAAACAATGAAACAGTAAGCATTCCTCTCTAAATTGAGGTATAACTGATGTACAACATCATGTTGGTTTCAGGTGTACAACATAACGATTCGATACTTGTAGTGTGAAGTGATCACCCAAATAAGTCTAGTTAGCATCTGTCACCGGATCTAGTTAACAGAATTTTGCTTTCTTGTGATGAGAACTTTTAATGTCTACTTTCTTAGCGACTTTGAGACTGCAGTACGGTGTTATTAACTAGAGTCATTGTGCTGTGCCTCACATCCCCAGGACTTACTTATTTTAGAACTGGAAGTTGGTACTTTTTGATTTCATTCACCCATTTTGCCTAACCACCCCCCCGCTCCCACCCCCAGCCTCTGGCAACCACCAATCTCGTCTCTGTATCTATGAGCTGGCTTTTTTTTTAAAGTTCCACATAAAAGGGAGATCATATGGTATTTGCCTTTCGCTGTCTGACTTATTTCACCTGGCATAGTACCCTCCAGGTCCATCCACGTTGTCGCAAATGGCAAGATTTCCTTCTTTTCTATGGCTGAAGAATATTCCATTGTGTGTGTACCGCATTTTCTTTATTCATTCATCTGTTGATAGACATTTATGTTGTTTCCATATCTTGGCTATTGTAAGTGCTGAACATTGGGGTGCATATATCCTTTGGAGTTAGTGGTTTTTGTTTTATTCCGATAAATACCCAGAAGTGGAATTGCTGGATCATATGGTAGCTCTATTTTTAATTTTTTGAGGAACCTCCATACTATTTTCCATAGTGGTGACCACACCAATTTACATTCTCACCAACAGTGTACAAGTGTTCCCTTTTCTCCACATCCTCACCAGCACTTTTTACTTCTTGTCTTTTTAGTAATAGCCATTCTAACAGATGTAAGGTGATATCTCACTGTGGTTATGATTTGCATTTCTCTGATTAATGATGTTGAGCATCTTTCCATGTACCTGTTGGCCATCTGTATGTCTTCTTTAGAAAAGTGCCTATTCAGATCCTCTGCCCATATTTTAATTGGATTGTTTATTTTTTTGTTATTAAGTTGTATGAGTTCTTTATATATTTTGGATATTACCTCCTCATTGGATGTATGATTTGCAAATGTTTTCTCTCATTCAGTAGGTTACCTTTTCATTTTGTTGATAATTTCATTTGCTGTGCAAAAGGTTTTTAGTTTGATGTAGTCCCACTTGTTTATTTTTGCTTAAGTTACCTCTGCATTTGGTGCCAAATCCTAAAAAACATCAAGACCAATGTCAAGGAGCTTACTGCCTATGTTCTTTTCTAGGAGTTTTATGGTTTCAGGTTAAGCATTCTTCTTATGTATTTTGTACACACATTCAGTTCCCTAAGAGTGAAGTTACTAGGTCAAAGTGTATGTGCATGGAAAATTTTAGTAGGTACTGCCAAACTGACATCCAAAGAAACTGTACCCATTTATACTTTTCTTAACAGCCTATAAGAGCATTTACATTGGCCATTATGAATTTTAAAAAATGTTAACGTGCACATTTTTAAGGCTTTTGATAGTATGTTGCCCCACTATCTGCCAGAAAGATCATATCAATTTTCATTCCCACCAGCATGCAGTCATTTTAGCTTGGAAATTTTGTGAAGCAGAAGTTTCCAATCACTCATGTCTAGCCATTAATATTTTGATCTATAGAAATATCTATATATAACTATATATATCTATATACAGATATATATAATGGTCTATATATACACATAGAAAACATAATCCTATCTATTCTCTCTATATAGAATACATTCTATATATTTATATATATGTTCTACGTGGATATCTCTAGCGATCATCTATATATATCTAACATATAAAATAATCAATAGAATCATGATCAACAGAAGGCTAACATTATATAATTTAACTTATAGTATATTTCCAAAGATTATTTCAAATGTTTTCTTAAGTAACCAGGTTTTCCTGGACATGAACTGTTCTATAGGTTAACATCTGTTAGCATCTGCAAAACATGGAGTTTGAGGTTTTAGAGTATTTGGTCTCCACCTATATTCTCTGCCACTTGTACTTTCTGGCAATCAAACTATGTCATAGGATTATTCTATCTTTCTGTTTTCTCTGAGGGAAAAATGTGATGGTTAATTTTCTGTTTGGCCCCAAGATTCATTCTCTGCCGCACTGTGTGTCCTGCCTTGTTACCACGTATGGACAGCATCCCCGGATGCCCTTGACCCCTGGCTGTTGGTTGGTCCGTTAATGGGAGGTACTGGCAGAAGATGGGAGGGCGGGAGTAGGGGGTTGAGGTATTTACTTCCTCAGCAACTGGGCTTCTGTCTGGTCAGCAGCCGCCTCCCTCTGTGTGCACTGTCCCGAGGGTGGGCCCCTCTTCGGCAGGGCAGTTCTCTCCTACTCCAGTAACACTGTGGAGCCTGAGGGAGGTCAGGGTTCTCACTGGTGCTGGACTGTGTGCCTCACCTTCCTTCGTTGGTCCCTTAACCCTGGGACCCAAGTCATTTTTGCAAGTAACTCCTTCATTCAGTTTGCTTCAGTTAAACCCTTTTGGTGTACCATCTGTTTTCAGGGCCCCGTCTGTTACATGTGCATTTGGCTCACCCCAAAGATCAAAGTTAAAGATATAAAGGTAGGGTACCCTCCAAGGCATCCTAGTTTACCCTCTCACAATATCATATCTGGTCCCTCTCTTGGTCTGTAACATGTCTCCAATGGTCCTGAATGGAGGCCATGACTGGGGACAGGCTTGCAATGAGTCACTGAGCCTGTACTGAGTCAACGTGACTTAGTGTGGTCCGTGGCTGGTTCCTGCCCAGAGCTAGACTGGGAGTGTGACAAAGTACCTCATGGAACTCCTGGCAGATTTCTCTGCAATATGATATATACAAAACCACAGTCTACAGTGGAATAGCTTGTCCTAAAACTCACTGGCTCCTCATATAGAACATGGATCTGAGAAGCAGGGTTTCAATTTATCATGGAGGAGTTGTAGCATATTTATTATTATTAATTTCTTATTATATTATTATTATTGATCTATTATTATCCAGAAAGATCTTCACAAATAACTATAGCATCAATTTATACCTTGACTTCTTAAAGTAACTCTCCTAAAAAACAAACAAAACCCATTTCAAATTATCAAGAGAAATTGTCAAGGATTTTAAGTTGGATCCTTAGGTGATTAGTTTTGTGTGAAGGTATTTTTAATAAGGGAATTTGTTTTTTCCCATAGAGAAGGAACCAACAACCAAAAGTAAAAAAAAGGGCTTCCCTGGTGGCGCAGTGGTTGAGAGTCTGCCTGCCGATGCAGGGGACATGGGTTCGTGACCCGGTCCGGGAAGATCCCACATGCCGCAGAGCGGCTGGGCCCGTGAGCCATGGCCGCTGAGCCTGCGCGTCCGGAGCCTGTGCTCCGCAACGGGAGAGGCCACAAACGAGAGGCCCGTGTAACGCAAAAAAAAAAAAAAAAAAAAAGTAAAAAAAAAAACAAAAAAGGACGCTTAAATACTAGATTTACCTTTGGTGTGGTAGGGGAAAGTGAGTACAGAAAAGTACATGGGGAGTTATAATCACCTGGGTTTTCATAATTAGAATAAATGTTAGCATTTTGTCATATTTGCTTCAGGTCGATGTTCTAATTTTTTTTTTTTTTGCGGTACATGGGCCTCTCACTGTTGTGGCCTCTCGCGTCGCGGAGCACAGGCTCCGGATGCGCAGGCTCAGAGGCCATGGCTCACGGGCCCAGCCGCTTCGCCGCATGTGGAATCTTCCCGGACTGGGGTATGAACCCACGTCCCCTGCATCGGCAGGCGGACTCCCAACCACTGCGCCACCAGGGAAGCCCTACATAGTAATTATTAATTTTAACTTCTGTAAGTTAAAATTCTGTTACACAATTATATCACAATTTATGCATCTAATTTCCTGCTGATGAGCTTTTAGGTTTTTCCGAATTATGCTACTACAGACAGTGTTGCACGAACATTCTGTCACATCTTGTTGTACATGTATTTTTCAAGGTTTATACCTAGTCCTGGCATTGGTGGATCATGGGAGTCTTCTCATTTTCAACAAGAACTGATTATTTTCGTCAACTGATTTATGGGCATCGCCTTGGCTGAGCCCCCAGATTACTGTTGGATGGATTTCTGAGGTTTCTCAGCAAAGACTGGCATTTATTAGAGTCACTGTGCCACTTCAGTTCTAAATGCATGCTCACAGACGCTGGGATGACTAGAATGAACAATTTGTAATCGCCTGCAAGAATGAGAGTAGGCAGATTTTGATAGTATTTTTGTGATGTAGTATTTCTGTGTCGTATTTGAAAATAATTTTAAAATGTCAGAAATATGAAGGTGTCATACCTCTTTCATTTATTCAAGAAATATCTCACCAAATATCAGAGTTAAACAACAACACTTTTATGCACCTTTGACGTAAAATCACTAAGCCTGGTCTAAATAAACCTCAGAAACAGATGGTGTGAAGTCCCTAAGAAGAGTGACTTTATATTGGAACAGAAGCACAACTGGTCAGAGGGCAGACAGTCATAAGTGGTTTGACTCCCAAGACTTTTCCTGTTCTTTTGGTTCCTTTTGAACAATTTTGCTGAGTTTGGTTGCAGACGGGGAACTTCATCAAAGTCAGCTGGTTCCTTGGGTCAGATTATGTAAGGTGTGCACAGTGGCACTTTTTTTTTAATTTTTAAATTTTATTTTACTTAATTTTTATACAGCAGGTTCTTATTATCCATTTTATACATATTAGTGTATACATGTCAATCCCAATCTCCCAATTCATCACACCACCACCACCTGCCATTTTCCCCGCTTGGTGTCCATACATTTTTTCTCGACATCCATGTCTCTATTTCTGCCCTGCAAACCAGTTCATGTATACCATTTTTCTAGGTTCCACATATATGCATTAACATATGATATTTTTCTCTTTCTGACTTACTTCACTCTGTATGACACTCTCTAGATCCATCCACGTCTCTACAAATGACCCAATTTCATTCCTTTTTATGGCTGAGTAATATTCCATTGTATATGTGTACCACATCTTCTTTATCCATTTGTCTGTCGATGGCCATTTAGGTTGCTTCCATGACCTGGCTATTGTAAATAGTGCTGCAATGAACATTGGGGTGCATGTGTCTTTTTGAATTATGCTTTTCTCTGGGTATATGTCCAGTAGTGAGATTGCTGGGTCATATGGTAATTCTATTTTTAGTTTTTTAATGAACCTCCATACTGTTCTCCATAGTGGCTGTATCAATTTACATTCCATAGTGACACTGTTTGTTTAGAAACCTCAGTACATATTTTTTTTTTTTTTTTTTTTTTTTGCGGTACGCGGGCCTCTCACTGCTGTGGCCTCTCCCGTTGCGGAGCACAGGCTCCGGACGCGCAGGCTCAGCGGCCATGGCTCATGGGCCCAGCCGCTCCGCGGCATGTGGGATCCTCCCGGACCGGGGCACGAACCCGCGTCCCCTGCATCGGCAAGCGGACTCTCAACCACTGTGCCACCTGGGAAGCCCCCTCAGTACATATTTAAATGAATATTAAGGGAAGGTATTTATCTGCCTTCAGATGGCTTAGTGTTTTTTTTTTCTTTTCCATTATGGTTTATTACAAGATATTGAATATAGTTCTCAGTGCTATACAGTAGGACCTTGTTTATCCTTTCTATGTATAATAGTTTGCATCTGCTAGTCCCAAACTCCTTAGCCACCCCTCCCCCACCCACTCTCCCCCTTGGCAACTGCAAGCCTGTTCTCTATGTCTGTGAGTCTGTTTCTGTTTCATAGATAAGTTCATTTGTGTCGAATTTTTTATTCCACATATAAGTGATATCATATGGCACTGGTCTTTCCCTTTCTGTCTGACTTTGCTCAGTATGACAATCTCTAGGTCCATCCATGTCACTGCAAATGGCATTATTTTGTTCTCTTTTTATGGCTGAGTAATATTCCATTGTATATATGTACCACATCTTTATCCATTCTTCTGATGGACATTTATGTTGCTTCCATGTCTTGGCTATTATAAATAGGGCTGCTATGAACATAAGGGTGCATTATCTTTTCAAATTATAGTTTTGTCCAGATACACGCAGATGGCTTAGTGTTCTGATTTTCTGACAAGAGGTTGGCATTATTTCTCTTCACTCCTTATCATGTTCTATACTAAGCAACTGCACTAGATACAGTTTTTAAATGTAGTTAAGATTTTGTTTTATATATGCTGCAGTTCCTTTCTTGAACCACAGTGTAAGGCAAATGAAAGTCCCACTCCTTATTTCTGCTTGTATTCTTCTTTTTTTTTTTTTTTTTTGCGGTACGCGGGCCTCTCACTGTTGTGACCTCTCCCGTTGTGGAGCACAGGCTCCAGACGCGCAGGCTCAGCGGCCATGGCTCAAGGGCCCAGCTGCTCCGCGGCATGTGGGATCTTCCCTGACTGGGGCACGAACCCGTGTCCCCTGCATCGGCAGGCGGACTCTCAACCACTGTCCTACCAGGGAAGCTCTTGTGTTCTTATTTTAAAAGAAAAGCAACAGGGCTACTTTTAGATTGCAGTTTCTATTTTGAGTGGAAATATTTTCACTGTTTTGTTCCAGCCCTGAGAAAGAAACCAGATCGCCTCTAGTTCAGGGTTCTTGGCTAGCCAAGTGAATCCTTCCAGATTTTGGGTCCCTGGCATGCATGACTGGGCCACTAGAATCTTTATGAGCAGCTAGCTTCTGGGAGTGAAATAGAGCTGCTGAGAAATGTGAAGCAAAAGTCCAACATGGAAAATTATCCCACAAAGAAGTGACTTGTAACCTAAGATATGATGTCACCACCTAATTTTCCATAATTGCATTTGTGAGTGACCCTGTATAAGGATTCTCTTTGATGTTTTTAAGGGTTCTGCTCTCTGTCTGTCTCACTCTTTAAAAAGACTTTTCCTACTTTGTGAACAATGATTACAAATAAAAATTATTGATGATCACAAACTATAAAAGCGATCATGAAGAATGACATCTAGGAAGCTGCTGCATAACTCAATATTTGTGTTTCAGAGTCATTCTTTTTTTTAAATTTATTTTTATTTTATTTTATTTTTGGCTGCGTTGGGTCTTCGTTGCTGCGCGCGGGCTTTCTCTATGTGCGGTGAGTGGGGGCTACTCTTTGTTGTGGCGCGTGGCCTTCTCATTGCAGTGGCTTATCTTTGTCACAGAGTATGGGCTCTAGGTGTGCGGCCTTCAGTAGTTGTGGTGCGTGGGCTCAGTAGTTGTGACTCACGGGCTCTAGAGCACAGGCTCAGTAGTTGTGGTGCATGGGCTTAGTTGCTCTGCGGCACGTGGGATCTTTCTGGACCAGGGCTCGAACCCCTGTCCCCTGTGTTGGCAGGCAGATTCTTAACCACTGTGCCGGCAGGGAAGCCCGTCAGCATCATTCGTGAATGACTCATCATAAAAGCAAATTTCCCAGACACCAATAATAAAGATGAATCTTGAGGAAATCAAAATAAATAAACAAAAACTTATTTTTTATAGAAAAGTTTTATTGTGAAATATGCATAAATATGCATAACATAAAATTTGCCATCTTAAGCATTTTTAAGTGTACAGTTCTGTGGTATTAAGTACATTTTACATTGTTCTACAGCCATCACCATCATCCATCTCTAGAACTTTTAAAAACTATATTTATTTATTTGGCTGTGCCAGGTCTTAGTTGCGGCATGCAGGATCTTCATTGCTGTGTGCAGGATCTTTAGTTGCGGCGTGCAGGATCTTTAGTTGCAGCATGCAGGATCTAGTTCCCTGACCAGGGATTGACCCCCGGCCCCTGGCATTGGGAGTGTGGAGTCTTAACCATTGGACCACCAGGGAAGTTCCCATCTCTAGAACTTTTTCATCTTGCAAATCTGAAACTCTATCCATTGAACGATAACTCCCTACTCCTCCCCCTTCCAGCCCCTGGCAACCACCATTCTATTTTCTGTCTCTATGAATTTGACTATTCTAGTCAAATTCATATAAGTAGAATCATACAATATTTGTCCTTTGGTGACTCATTTCATTTAGCATGATGTCCTCAAAGTTCATCCATGTTGTACATGTATCAAAATATCCTTCCTTTTAAAGACTGATGTTACATTGGATGTATGGACCACATTTTGCTTATCTATTTATTTATCGATGGACACTTGAGTTGCTCCTACTTTTGACCACAGTAAATAATGCTGTTGTGAACATGGTGTACAAATCTCTGTTGGAGTTCCTGCTTTCAAATATTTTGGGTATACACACAAAGTGGAAGTGGAAATCCTGGATCATATGGTAATTCTATGTTTAAGTTTTTGAGGAATCACCATACTGTTTTCCATAGTGGCTGCAACATTTTACATTCCAGCAGTACACAAAGGTTCCAATTTCTCCACATCCTTGCCAACCCTTATTTTCTGTGTGTGTTTTGTGTGTGTGTGTTTTAATAATAGTAATTCTAATGAGTGTGAAGAGTCATGGAAATATTTAATGTCAACACATGTATAGATATATTATCCTCTTGAAAGACATTTAGTTTTTCACTGTGGAAACAAAGCTATATCAATAAAATCTTTGTAGGTACATCTCTGTGGTTGTGATTGACTGTAAGCTTGTATTATACTACCAAAAGTTGAAGTACTGAATTAAAGGTATATATATTTACAGTGTTTACTGCCATTTATACTCTGAGAGTTTCTAATCCCCACTCACTGAACAAGACCAGATATTACCAATAAAAATTTTTATTTTGCCAATATCATGGTCAATAAGTGATATCTCATTGTTCTTATTATTTTCTTTAGTTTAAGAGAGAGAGAGTTAATATCTTTTCATCTTTTTACTTCAACCTTCAATCAAATGGATTGAATATTGCTGATGAGTGGTTTCCCAAGGAAAACTGGGGTTCTTTCACCAAGATAAGGATGAATATATACTGCATAGGCAAAAGCAACATATTAAGTTTCACATTCAATTAATCTAGAATTTATTTTAATGGCTTCATTTTTTTCAAATGGTTAGCTAGTTGTCCCAACATTATTCACAGAGTAGTCCCTCTTTTCCCCACTGATTTTAAATGCCATCTCTATTATATTAAATTGTACAGACTTGACTCTTTTTTGGAGTATGTATTTTGTTCTATTGATTTGTCTGTCAGTTCTTGTGCTCATAATATACTGTTTTAATTACTATAGCTTTATATTATATTTCAGTTGCTGATAGGACAAGCCTGCTCGTTTTTCTTTTCTTCCCCAGAAATTTCTTGCTAGTCTTTTTTTTTTTTTTTTTTTTTTTGCGGTACGCAGGCCTCTCACTGTTGTGGCCTCTCCCGTCATGGAGCACAGGCTCCGGACGCGCAGGCTCAGGGGCCATGGCTCACGGGCCCAGCAGCTCCGTCTCGCTAGTCTTACATGTTTATTCTTCTAGAGAAGTAATTCTCAATCTTGGCAGCACATCATAATCACTCAAGGGGCTCAATAAACACTTTGTTCTACTCCCAGAGGTCCTGGTTTAATTGCTTTGGGGTTCATCCTGGGAACAGAGTTGTAAAATCCCCCCAGATGATTCTAATGTGTAGCCAAAGTTGAGTACCACTTTACAAGATGAAATTTAAGACTGCTTGGTTCCATTTCTGTTATGGTATTGGTGTGTATTGTATTATAGATTAATTTAGAGGTAATTGACATCTTTATAATACTATGTCTTTCTGTTTGATTCAGTTACAGTTATTTGGTTGAAAAAAAAATCAGGTTTTGACTGACTTAAAGAAAAAAGGTAGGGCTTCCCTGGTGGCGCAGTGGTTGAGAGTCTGCCTGCCGATGCAGGGGACGCGGGTTCGTGCCCCGGTCTGGGAAGATCCCACATGCCGCGGAGTGGCTGGCCCCGTGAGCCACGGCCGCTGGGCCTGCGCGTCTGGAGCCTGTGCTCCGCAACAGGAGAGGCCGCGGCAGTGAGAGGTTCGCGTACCGCAAAAAAAAACCCCCCAAAAAAAACCCGTGATGAATTTCATTAACAGAATTCCTATGTTGAACCATTTTTTAAATGAACTCTACTTGGACTGGTACACTATTCTGTTAATGTAATGCTGGATTCTGCTTGGTAATGTTTTACGTAAGATGTTTGCACCAATATTTATACTTAGGGTGTTTTTGTGATTGATTTGTGATTTTTTTTGTGTGTGATTTTTCCCTATCTTTGTTTTTAGTATTAATGCTGGCTGTTAAAAATATTTGGAAAGCATGCATTCTTTTACTATGCTCTGGAATGTTCAAATAGCATAGATAGAAATGATTTTCTTGATTTCAAGGAATTCACACGTGAAATCATATGGACCTGGAGCTTTCTAAAATGCTTTGTCAAGATTCTCCATTCATTCCACCATTATTCACTAGAATAAAATTTATTAATTCATATATTCCTAGAAAATTCTTAGTTGCCTTCAGGTTTTATATATATTAATAATGTTAAGTGAAGTATCCACCTACAAATATTTTTAATTTCCTTTGTGCTTGTGCCTTTTTTTTCCTTTTTGTCTTCCTAATTTCATGTATTTGGGATGAATCTAACTTAAATGTTCCCGGGATGTCCTTCTGAAGGAGAGTTTTGGTGGGTCCTTTGTGAATGAGGTTTCTTGCAGGGTTGTTTAAAATCTTACTGTACACCATTCTCCTTCTTAATTTAGAAAAGTAACGTGTAGTGTCTTATAAAATGTTGCTTTTTAATTTGTGAATCATTTTTAGTATTTATGAAAATGAGGTCTAAATATTCCTGACCAGTACTAAACCATGTAAGATACGGACTGTGACAATTAGTTTCCTTGCCTCTTTGTGGTTTCAAGGTCAGCACAAATGGGGAACAAAGCTGAACTGGATAACTGAGGCCTCATGTTAAGAATTCATTCTTTGGATTATCAGGATAAGGCTTCACCTGTTTTGTTCCAGGGGTATAAAAACAAACTTTTCTTTTTTTTTTTCGGTACACGGGCCTCTCACCACTGTGGCCTCCCTCGTTGCGGAGCACAGGCTCCAGACGCGCAGACTCAGTAGCCATGGCTCACAGGCCCAGCCGCTCAGCGACATGTGGGATCTTCCCAGACCGGGGCACGAACCCGTGTCCCTTGCATCGGCAGGCGGACTCCCAACCACTGAGCCACCAGGGAAGCCCCAAACTTTTCTTTAAAAAAACTGTTATTGAAGTATAATTGATTTACAACATTATAGTATTTTCAGGTATATAACATAGTGATTCAATATTTTTATAGATTATATTCCATTTAAAGTTATTATAAAATGTTGGCTATATTCCCTGTGCTGTACAATATATTCTTGTAATTTATCTTATACATACTAGGTTTTGTACCTCTTAATCCTCTATGCCTATCAAACCTTTTTTCTTAATTGAAGTGTTTAGTGAGATCATGTAGATTCATATGCAGTTGTAAGAAATAATACAGAGTGATCCTGTGACTTTGTCCAGTTTACCCAATGGTAATATTTTGCAAAACTATAATATTTTCCATTGTATATATGTACCATATCTTCTTTATCCATTCATCTGTCAACGGACATTTAGGTTGTTTCCAAGTCTTGGCTATGGTAAATACTGCTGCAATGAACATGGTGGTGCACATATTTTTTCGAATTATAGTTTTCTCTGGATATATGCCCGGGAGTGGGATTGCTGGATCATATGGTAACACTATTTTTAGTTTTTTAAAGAACCTCCATACCGTTCTCCATAGTGGCTGCACCAATTTACATTCCCACCAACAGTGTAGGAGGGTTCCTTTTTTCCCCACACTCTCACTAGAATTTATTATTTGTAGACTTTTTGATGACAGCCATTCTGACTGGAGTGAGGTGATACCTCATTGTATGTTTGATATGCATTTTTCTAATAGCGATGCTGAGCAAATTTTCATGTGCCTGTTGGCCATCTGTATGTCTTCTTTGGAGAAATATCTATTTAGATCTTCTGCATTTTTTGATGGGCTTGGGATTAATATATACACACTACTATATATAAAATAGATAAGCAACAAGGACCTACTATGTAGCACAGGGAACTATAGTTAGTATTTTGTAGTAACTCAGCTCAGCAAGTTTTGTGCTTCTTTGGTATTGGGATTCCAGGTGCAATTATCTGGGTTCCTGGAAAACCCAGTTGTAGGACTGAGAAGGAATCATTAGAGTAAATCCATTAGCCTAGCTTGATAAGGTTGTCTTGGTTCAACTGTCTACATAACAGGAAATTCTCATCTCCGAATGTCAGAACTTTCCAGATGGTCTTAATCAGAGCTCTCACTTCATAGGAGAAAGAACTTTGTTCCAACAGAGTTTAAGTGACTTGCCCAAGGTCAGTCAGCTGTTCTTCCCTGGGCCAGTGCTACAAACAGTCTTCTGGCTACTTGAATGAATGGCTCAGTCTTATATTTTGTTTTGCAAGTGGAGTCTAGCTGGATACAATCCTGGGCAGGACTCTGATGGGTCTATCTTGAGTCAGGTTCCCATCACTGGCAGGATCACTGACCACAGAAGGGTAGAGCACTCTGTGTTTCACCCAGCCCAGCTCACATGCCCACCTCTGGTTTGGGAGTACAATCAGTTCCCAGAGAAGGGGGGAAGATAAGTAGGACCAACAATGACCATAAACAGTGTATGAATTAATCAACGTGAGTAAAGGTTTGGCTGTGGTCCAGAGTAAATATTTTGGATGATATGCACACTTGGTTTTCAGATGGGAATATTGTGGTTGGCACTATAGATAAGAAAGCCGTGAACTGTAGAGAGGCTGTCTGGCTGCTCCTATGGAGACTTACAGGGGGAATGGTATGTTCTTGGGCCCCTATGTCCCAGACTCACTTCCTTCACTACACATTTTGCTCCTCAGCTCAGGGGGACATCAAACACACTCACCCAAGTTTACTGCGCAAACCAGTTAGTTCATGATAAAGGAAATTAACCTTTAGTCACTGCACCAGTTGTACTTATGCTAACCAGAGGATGAATGATTCATCAGAATTGTCATAGGGTGAGCAGAGGATCAAGGAATCAAAAGGCAGGGAGGTGGCCCCAGTGGTGCTCAGTGAACTTTCTGTGCTTCTCAAAAGGCACAAGTTGCTAGCAAGTAGCATCCCAGCCTCTTTCTCTCTTCAGGATCTCTGGCCTTGGCACAGTACGGTTTTAATGTTGGCCATCCAGGCCTCTCGCCTTCTGAGATGGCCCACACTCTGTCTGTGGAGTTTCTCCCAAGGCTGTTCTCGCCTTTTGAGACAGACCGCAATCTGTCTAGGGAATGTGTATCTCTCTAAATAAATCTACTTCTTACCTAAAAAAAACAAAACAAAACAAAACCCAAAAAACTACTGGCCACCTCATTCCTGCTCTGTGAGCTCTGCTTTTGTAGCTCCCATGCTGACGTTATCCTTTTGTCAACAACTTGGTTAGGTGAAGGCTTGATTTCACAAAAGCTTCAAAAGCAATATAATCCTGATTTTCTTTCTGAAGATTATTCTCACTACATAATAACATTAGCAAACATTTACCGACTGCTTACAGGATAGCAGCACTTTTTTGCTTCTAAGGGTACATTAAATTTTTTAATTGAAAAAATTAAACATAATTTTTTATTCTTGACAAAAATAAATGTGTATATATATATATATATATATATTTTTTTTTTTTTTGCGGTACGCAGGCCTCTCACTGTTGTGGCCTCTCCCGTTGCGGAGCACAGGCTCCGGACGCGCAAGCTCAGTGGCCATGGTTCACGGGCCCAGCCGCTCCACCGCATGTGGGATCTTCCTGGACCGGGGCACGAACCCGTGTCCCCTGCATCGGCAGGCGGACTCTCAACCACTGCGCCACCAGGGAAGCCCCGAAATGTACATATTTTTGAAAGTTCAGTAGTTCTGTGGGCTTTGTTATCAAAATAGTCTGTTCTCTTCCTTCCCCATCCCTGTCCCCTATTCCTATACCCGAGATGAAAATAAAATGAACTAACATCACAGTGCTTAGGAAAAAGTAGAATTGATAGTCTTTCCTATTCATAAATATACCTTTATTTCTTTTTTACAAAAACAGATTTTGTTATATATCCTATTTTGTAAACCACTTAAAAAACTTTAAGAGTCATCCATGCTATGGGTTAGCTAAATTTAAGCTACTTCAAAATTGTCTATAAACGATTGAAAGTCAGGCTAAAACTGTCTCCTTCATCCAGATTTCATGATCATATATATATATTTTATTACTTTTTATAACCTTTTGCTCTTAGAGGAGAAAATAATGTGTTATTCACTTGTGTTATGTTCCTTCAGAATTCCCATTCTGGCAATTGGTTTCTGGGAAAGGTTTCAGAGTCTTTTGTGGCCATGGTGATCTGCACTTTATGGGGGAGCCAGGAAGCCCTGCCAGATGGAGAGAATAGCAGAGTGAGTGATTGCTGTTCTCCTACAATATTCTCCTACTCTGCTTTTCCTTTTCCATTTACTTCTAATATCATTATGTTCATGACTCAGACCATAGACTGTGCAATGGACATTTGTCCAAAACAAGGGGAAAAAAAAGAGGTGAGTGGAGAATTGTGACCAAGCAGCCCATCTAGGGTATGCAGCCTGCCAACATAGTAGGCGTGAAAGAAAAGCAATTCTTTTAAATGAAATTTGAGTCTGCAAAGGTAATTATGACCTTGTTCCATTTTGTTTATTGGTTCTGTTTTTCACATAGACAAACCATGTCCCAATTATTACCCTTTTGAGAGGGCAAAGGCTCTGTCTCATTCATCCCTTAGATCCCCATATCACCCCGTTCCATGTCTTTTACCTGGTACACTCTCAGTATATATTTTTTGTTTGTGATGATAATCATAACAGGGTGCATGCACTACACAATATGGAACCTCAAAAAAAATCAGATTTGAATAATTCTCAGTTGATGTGATGGTATACAAAGAAAACTCAAAAGAGTTAACAGGTACTTATTAGATTTGGTCATAAAATACAGCCAGGTTTTTGAATTTATTTATAAGAGTAAATTGATTTCCTATAGATTTTGTCACCCTCCCCACCCTCCATTTTGATAAGCATTTTTGGGTGGAGCAGAAAAGGACGTGCCCTCTGCCTTTCCCGTTCACACTTTGGTAGAGAATCACCAACAGTGTGATAAAAGATGATCATTGCGTTAGCTGTGTATGAGGAAAAGAAAATGTTGAAACAGATGATCCAGAAGAAAGGATGATACTCTTTCCCTTAAATGTTTTCTTTTCTCAAATGGATTTTAGATTGGAGCTGAGTCATAGCCCTGGAATAGAGAAATTTGATGTAGAACTTGAGGGCGGTCTCTAAGCTTGGAATGTGAGAAGGTTTATAAGTGTCACTGCCCACAGGCAGAATCAGATAACCCTTGGGGAGAATAGCTTATTTTTCTGGTGGCCTATGGGGAAATCTCACCCTGTGTGGGGACAGATATACCAGTAAGGGCCTCTGGAGACTCTGTCTAGATGTTGCTTTGACTGCTTACGCACAAGAGCTCCCCGAGCCCAGATAGTTCGAAACCTGTGTGTCTCTGTAGCGGCAGTGGTTATAACCACAGCCAAGCACAAAGCCAACTGCATTGCCAGTGAGGCCATTAAAATATTGGAAAATAGATTTTAACATTTATGGAATCTCTGGCCTAATCCCCCAAATTACATATTTCCTCCAACTGGAAAATGTAGCATTTAAAAGTTGAAAACAAAACCAAGGCTAGAAATGTAAAAAACTATATTTTTACACTTAAACTTAATATAAATCCAAGAGTTTTTTTCTTTTTGCACCAAAACATACATGTTTTTTATACTTAATCATGTGAATCGAAGATTGGTCAATTTCAGCGCACCAGTGAGGAATGAATGGGATTTATTGAGTTCGTGTTCTGTCCTATACTTTTATGCTGCTAGGGAAAGAACTGACAGGTTGAGAGTTATTAACTTCTCGTGTGTGTTAAAACAACACTTGGGGCTTCCCTGGTGGCTCAGTGGTTAAGAATCCGCCTGCTAATGCAGGGGACAAGGGTTTGAGCCCTAGTCTGAGAAGATCCCACACGCTGCAAAGCAACTAAGCCCATGCGTCACAACTACTGAGCCTGTGCTCTAGAGCCTGCAAGTCATAACTACTGAGCCTGCATGCTACAATTACTGAAACCCGCCTGCCTAGAGCCGGTGCTCCGCGACAAGAGAAGCCACCGCAATGAGAAGCCCGCGCACTGCAACACAGACTTGCCCCCGCTCGCCGCAACTAGAGAAAGCCCAAGCGCAGCAACAAAGACCCAACGCAGCCAAAAATAAATTAAGAAAACCAAAAACACTTGAAAGCAAATGTCTTTAGATAAGACAGAAATAATCAGTATAGATTGTGATGTTACTTTAGTTTAAATCCAGGTTGCCCTGAAGCTCAAACAGGTAAAGAGCAAGAATAGGATGAATGTTTTCACTGAAGTTGTGACTTCAAATATTGCGAAGTTCTCGGGAGGTTATCCAGTCTATTCCCAGTCTTAGCAGGATTATAGTCAAATCAGCTCAGGAAGATGGCAGTCCATTTTATTTCTAAAATTGTCCACTCAAATTCCACATGATAACTTTCTCTAAGCTCTTTCTATAACCTTACTTTTTCTTCAAGCCCTCAGGGGATATATGCATACAATAACGGAATGCATAAGACAATGTGCATATGTCCCCCGACCCACCACTGTGTCAAAGGGGGCAGAATTATCTTTTAGTATCTATGATGATTTGTACACAATACTCAGTCATATACCAATCCGTCTTCCTTCTCCATCCAACCTCACAAACATTCTGCCTAAGTAGCCCTTGTCCTTTTAACTTCTCTTGTTTCCCTTTACTGCCTCCTTTCTCTCCTGTCCAGAATTCCCCGGGAGGGTTTGTATAAGACACTTTAGTGCCCCAGGAGGAGGAAAAGCCACCCTGCCTCAGCCCACAGGGATGCTGTCAGCACCACGGACAGTGACACACAAAGCAAGTCTTTTCGTGAGGGTCCATCTTGCAGTATCTTTGTTTTGTTTTGTTTTGTTTTGTGGTATGCGGGCCTCTCATGTTATGGCCTCTCCCATTGCGGAGCACAGGCTCCGGACGCGCAGGCCCAGCGGCCATGGCTCACGGGCCCAGCCGCTCCACGGCATGTGGGATCTTCCCGGACCGGGGCACGAACCCGTGTTCCCTGCATCGGCAGGTGGACTCTCAACCACTACACCACCAGGGAAGCCCCAGAAAGTTAAATCTTTTAAGCTTTGAAGGCTATACAGTCTCTGTTGCAACCACTCACCTGCCTTCTGTGCAAAAGTAGCCTCAGAGAGTACAGAGATGAATGGCTGCAGACACTTTATTTACAAAAACAGGCTGTGGGCCATGGGACCACAGGTTATAGTTTCTCTGCCACTACTCTATGTTGTAATAGTTTAATAAACCTCACAGAAGAGGTGGAGCCGTCATAAGTATTTATGACAACAGGGTAGCAATCTGGAAGACAATAAGTAGGTATCCATAACTCACATTTCTTTAAAAAGATCAAAGATCTAAATGTTAAAAAATGAACAGTAGTGACATAGACAAGAATATGGGGAAATTATTTTAACATCTCAAAATAGGGAAAACCCTTTAACTATTGTATAAAACTATTTTAAAATGATAGGTTCAACTACATTAAAATTTTTGCAGAGAATCTACTATCAGCTAAGTCATAAGACAAACAGCAAGCTGAAAAAATGTTTGCAACTCATGTCACAGGTAATGGGGATAGCGTCCTTAACACGTTGATTTCTACAAGTTAATAAGAAAAATAAACAACCACCCAACAGAAAGGTGGGGAAATGCTGTGACCAGAATCCACAGAGAAGGAAATACAAAGAGTTTTAAAATATTTTTAAAGAAATGTTCCACATTATTCATAATAGGAGATCACAAATTTTTTTTTTTTTTTTTGCGGTACGTGGGCTCTCACTGTTGTGGCCTCTCCCTTTGTGGAGCACAGGCTCTGGATGCGCAGGCTCAGCAGCCATGGCTCATGGGCCCAGCCGCTCCGCAGCATGTGGGATCTTCCTGGACCGGGGCACGAACCCGTGTCCCCTACACCTGCAGGCGGACTCTCAACCACTGTGCCACCAGGGAAGCCCAGGAGATACACAAATTTAAATTATACTTACATACCGTTTTTCACATATCAGATAGGCAAATGTCCAGATATTTGATAAAACTTTGGGTTGGCAAAGCACTCTTTATATTGTTGGTGGGATATGAATTGGTACAACATCTATGGAGGCCAATTTGGCAATAACTGTCAAAATTTGAACATTTTTTTTTTTTTAACAGAGCAATTCATTTTAAAGAAGTTAGCTTATAGACATACCTGGGTGCATGTAAAATTATGTCCATACAATGTTAGTTATTGTACTTCTTATAACAGCAAAAAAGGAAATGACCTACATGTTCATCAATAGGGGCCTGGTTAAATCTATTATGACCTATCCATACCACTGAATACTGTGCAGCTATAAGAAGCAAAAATCTCTTTTTTAAAAAATTTATTTATTTTTTAGCTTTGGCTGTGTTGGTCTTTGTTGCTGCACGCCAGCTTCCTCTAGTTGCGATGAGCAGGACCTACTCTTCATTGCGGTGCGTGGGCTTCTCATTGCGGTGGCTTCTCTTGTCGTGAAGCACAGGCTCTAGGTGCACCGGCTTCAGTAGTTGTGGTGTATGGGCTTAGTTGCTCCGCAGCACGTGGGATCTTCCCCGACCAGGGATTGAACCCGTGTCCCCTTCGTTGGCAGGCGGATTCTTAACCACTGCACCACCAGGGAAGTCCCACAAAAAAACTCTTTATATTCTGATATAGACAGATCTTTAACATATATTATTAGAAAAAAGAAAACTACAGGGATTTTACGTGTCAATTTGGCTGGGCCGTGATGCCCAGATATTTGGTTAAACATTCTGGATGTTGCTGTCAGGGTGTTTTGGGGATAAGACTAACATTTAAATCAGTGGACTCCGAGTCAAGTAGATTGCCTTTCATAACATGAGTGAGCCTCATCCACTCAGCTGAGGGCCTTAAGGGCACAGAGACTGACCTCCCCTGAGGAAGAAGTAATTCTGCTAGCTGACAGCCTGGGAGTTGAACTGCAACATCAGCTCTTCCCTGGGTCTCCAGCCTAGCCTGCACATGTGGACCTCCGAATCATGTGAGCCAATTCCTTAAAATAAATCTCTCTTTCAGGACTTTGAATATATCTTGCCACTCCCTTCTGGCCTGCCAAGTTTCTGTAGCGAAGTCAGCTGATAGCCTTATGGGGGTTCCCTTGTAACTGACTCGTTTTCTCTTGTTCCCTTTAGAATCTTCTCCTTAACTTTGGCCATTTTGTTTTTTTTAAATAATTTTTATTGGAGTATAGTTGCTTTACAGTGTTGTGTTAATTTCTGTTGTACAGCAAAGTGAATCAGTCATACGTATACATATATCCCCTCTTTTTTAGATTTCCTTTCCATTTAGGTCATTACAGAACATTGAGTAGAGTTCCCTGTGCTATACTGTAGGTTCTTATTAGTTATTTTATACGTAGTAGTGCATATATATCAATCCCAATCTCCCAGTTCATCCCACCCCTTCGGTATCCTTGCCATTAGTGTGGGTCTGTTTGGGTTCATCTTGTTTGGGACCCTCTGGGCTTCTTGAACCTGGATATCTGTTTCCTTTTTTAGGTTTGGGAAGTTTTCAGCCATAATTTTACCAACGATTTATATTTTTGGTCCCCCTTTCTCTTTTGTCTCCTTCTGGAATCCCTATTATGCATAGGTTAGCACGCTTTATATTATCCCATAGATCTTATATGTTGCTTTCATTTTTTTCATTTGTCTTTCTGTCTGCTGTTCTAATTGGGTGATTTCCATTATTCTATCTTCCAGATCACTTACTCATTCTTCTGCATTATTTAGTCTGCTATTCATTGCCTTTAGCTTGGTTTTATCTCGGCAATTGAGTTGTCTAATTTTGATTGGTTCCCCTTTATAGCTTCTAGTTCCTTGTTACAGTGATCTGAATTGCTATAACTCTTTCTCTTTATATACACACCCTATTGGTTCTGTTTCTTTGGAGAACCCTGACTAATACATTAACCACGCTCATTTTGGGGGGTATAACTAGCATTTGAAATTATATACTATTTTTCAAGTGAAACTACTTCATCACTTAATTCTGTATTAGGAGCAGAAGTTTTTTTTTTTTTTTTTTTTTTTTTTGCGGTTCGCGGGCCTCTCACTGTTGTGGCCTCTCCCGTTGCGGAGCACAGGCTCCGGACCTGCAGGCTCAGTGGCCATGGCTCATGGGCCCAGCTGCTCCGCGGCATGTGGGATCTTCCCGGACCGGGGCACGAACCCGTGTCCCCTGCATCGGAAGGCGGGCTCTCAACCACTGTGCCACCAGGGAAGCCCAGGAGCAGAAGTTTTTTCTGTATTAGTCTCTGAGTTTCAATTTCTTTATCTGTAAAATGAGAATGGGTTGGTGGAAATTGTTAGTCACCCACTAAAATCCATTCTCCCCTTCTTTGTGGGCACATTATCCTACATTTCCCAGCCTCCCGGCAAAGTAGCCACATGACCGTGTTTTTTCCAATGGAACGTGAGCGAAAGGGGTGTATGTATGCTCCTCTGAGCCTAGGTCTCAAAATAGTGGATGTGCTTCATTTGTGCCATCATCCCCTTTCTGCGAGGGATGGATCTTTGACCACTCAGCTCTGACCATAAAAATGCCTGAGGGAATGGCAGAGCTACACGATAGAAGGAACCAGAATCTCTCAGTGACTCTGTGGAACGGAACTGTAGCACCATCCTGCATTATTTACCTCGACACTGTTATGTGAACCAGAAATACATTTCTTTGCTCTTTGAGGCACTGTCTCATTAGTCTGTTTGTTACAGTAGGTTGGCCTTTGCTGTAACTAACACAGATGTTCATAGCAACTGTCTTACCTACTTCATGGGATTTTTATGAGGATTAGGTAAAAGAAAACGGTAAGGCTCTGCATAAATTTTTATCATACTTGATCATCCAACATTATGCTTCCTTCAGGCCTCCATAGCACCTCTGTAAAATGAGAACGTAGACCTGATAATTTCTAGGAACTGCCCTGTGCTTTCCCTGACTGGAAAGAGATTACCTTGGGATAAATAACGGCATGAAAGATACAAAATGGCTAACAAGTTTTGTTAATTACCACCAACCACATCTGGCTGGTATTTAGGAACTAACAGCTAAAATAAGCAGTGGGAAATGAGTAGCCATTGAAAGCATCTGACACATTAGATAAACCTTAATTTTATAGCTGTTTCAGAAGCTAGTGGTGATTCCTAGCTATGCCCAGATAAGCTATAATATATTAAATGTCCTTAGTTCTCTAGACTCTACCAGAAAACCTGTTTAGAGTGACAGGGTTTATACTCCTATGAGGGCACAAAATCCACTGACCACATTAGTTCGGTGAGAGCAAAGTATTACTCTTAGTTGTTTCTTACTTTACACATGATAGAATAAGTCCACATTTGAAGCAGATAGGAGCAGACATTAAAAAAAAAAATGAAAAAGAAGAGGAATGGAAAGAAAATGGTTGACTGCTTTAAAAGACCACATGTGGCCTCAGAGCTTTTGTTTAATTCTTGCATGAGGAGAAAATAGAATCTTTCCTGCCCCTTCATATGGGCAGAGCTAGGTCTGAGGTGCTTGATGAAGTGGTTTATGAGGCCTTGGGAAGGAAACATTTTCACAGTCTCATTGACACTGCTTTCATCTGGTTATCAAAACTTAGCTGGAAAGAAAAACCATTAACAGCTCCCACTAGGAAAAGTGATCTATTAGGAAAAACCCCAGGAGGCACTTTCAGATTTGAAGAGCATTGCCATGGACTGAAATCCAGCTATGAGCCTAGAAGGATGAGAAAGGACATTCTGGAGAAAAGAGGTACAAATGTACAACTTGTAACAGCAGAGTATAACACAAGGGAGTTTCTTTGGAATCACACCACCTGCTTCCTCTAAATAAGAAAGTTTCCAAATCCAACTGTTTCCTTTTGACACTGGCAGCTGCTTCTCCCAGCAAGAGAGATTTTTAGGTTTTCTGGCCTAAACAGAAAACCAACAGGAATCATTTTGGGAGGAAAGAGGGATCGTCTTAGGTGTTTAATGAGAGAAAAGATCTGAGCTTGTTTGTAAAAAGAAGTCAATGTTAGTGGTTCAGGGCACGTTTGGGAATTTTCGTCATGCTAGTAAACGTCAAAGGGAAACACATTCTTATTATTAGAACTTAGACTAATTTACCCAAATACAAAGTTGTCTTTGCCCAATGTGAAAGAGAAAAATAAAACTAAATGAAGTGACTAATTAAACAGAGGAAAGAAAACGAGACTGTATTTTACATATGGTTCATGAGGTTCTCTTTGGGCTGAGGAAGTTTAAGTGTTATAAGGATTTTATGCTGTGGGGAGTTGATGGGATGGATTTGTGACTGATGCGAGAAATGGGGATGAATGTGCAGCTCATTCACACGTCTCCAGTTTCTTGTTTACTGTCTTGGAGAAGATGAGGGTATAAGGTAAGATGTCATAGCAGAGGGTATAAGGTAAGATGTCATAGCAGAACTGAATCCCATAGCTCTGTATGAAGAATCACAAAGTCTGGAGTGAAATATGCTTTTGGCTCACCCATATTGGAGAGGGCCATCTGCTTTACTTAGCCCATCGGTTCAAATGCTAATCTTACCTGGAAGTGCTTTTACAGATATACTGAGAATAATGTTTAACCAAATATCTAGGCACCCCATAACCCCATAACCCAGTCAAGATGACACATAAAATTAACCATCACAGTCATATTATGCAAATACTGAATTTAGGAACTCAGTACATACTTTGTTGATGACACAGCACCTTCCATCCTCCTCTAAATTACTCCTTTATGAAATTGGCATCATTACCAGACTAGCAGAAACAATGGCAGTTCTGGACAGATCAGTCTTTCATTTATGTGTACTCCTGGAATTGAAATGTTTTATGGATTCTGCCTGGATAGTAAGCCCCTTTATATCATTGTGATCCTTTTCTCCCTACCCTCACCACAGCTGATTGGACCTGGGTAGGAAGCAAATCCATAGGCTGACCAGCAATCCATGACCTGACATGATGAGTTCAGTCAATCAATATGTTTCCCTAGAGAATGTGAAACAAATTCTGAAAACACTTCCCGCAATTAGCAGCAGACCTGAGGGTGAAGTAATGCCATAATGTAGGGCCTGGGTCAGGCAAACAAAGGTATGTGAAAGAGCATAAAAGAATGAGGGAGCCAGCCTATAAAAAGAAGAGGTCAGGGGCTTTCCTGGTGGCACAGTGGTTAAGAATCCTCCTGCCAACACAGGGGACACGGGTTTGAGCCCTGGTCCATCCCACATGCCATGGAGCACCTGAGCCCTTACGCCACAACTACTGAGCCTGCGCTCTAGAGCCCATGAGCCGCAACTACTGAAACCGGCGCGCCTAGAGCCCGTGCTCCGCAACAAGAGAAGCCACCGCAATGAGAAGCTCGCTCAATGCAACGAAGAGTAGTCCCTGCTAGCCGCACCTAAAGAAAGCCTGCGTGCAGTAACGCAGCCAAAAAAAAAAAAAAAAAGAATAAATTATTTTAAAAAAAAGAGGTCAGATAATTGCAGAGAGAAGCAGAGCTGTTGAGAGGGTCCTGCCCTCAGAAGTTTTTTGCTTTCTAGGATTTCCAATTCCAGTTCCCAGCCATGTGGTTCCTTACGTTAGCCTGTTTCTCTTGAGGCAGATCATGTAGGTCTCCTCCATACTTTGCACAGATGAGCTCCCCTTTATTTCTCATTGCTTGTATGAGGGCCTGTATGAAGATTTTACTCAGATGTGTTCCCTCAACTTTCCTTTTACAAATTCAGAAACTGAAACACAGAAAAGTCATTTGGTCTCTAAGGCCACCTTGACCTCTGGGAGCAAGTCTGAGTCTGTTAGTCACAGCTTATGCATATGGAGCACTGTAGTCTTTTCAAGTTGGCCATAGAGGTTACTATTGATAAAGTCCATTTTTTTTCTTTTATGATTAGTGCTTTTGTGTCATATCAAAATAATCTTTGCCTAAAGATTGTGTTTTGTGCCCAAAGATGCAGAGATTTTTATCCTATTTTTTCTTCTAGATGTTTTATAGATGTAGCTTTTACATTTTGGTCTATGATTCATTCTGAGTATTTTGTGTGTGCGCGTGTGTGTGTGTGCTATGAAGTATATGATTGTCCAATTGTTCTAATACCATTCATTGACAAGATTAGCCTTTCTCCATTTAAATACATTGGCGCCTTTCTTGAAAGTCAATAGACTATATAACTATGGGTCTATTTCTGTTCCATTGCTCTATATCAGGGGTCAAAAAACCATGGCCCGAGGGCCAAATCTGTCCCACTACCTGTTTTGTAAATAAAGTTTTACCAGGAACTCAGCCAAGCCTATTTATTTCTTTAAATATTGTCTGTGACTGTTTTCGTGCTACAAAGGCAGAGTTGAAACAGATTACAAAGCCAAAGATATTTACTATCTGGCCCTTTACAGAAAAAGTTTGCTGACTCCTGATCTAGATCTTTATCCGTGTGCAATATCACACCATCTGATTACCTTTACAGTAATTCTTGAAATCAGGTAGTATAAGTTTTCAAACTTTGTTCTTTTTCAAAATTGTTTGGCTATTCTATGTCCTTTGTATTTCCATATGAGTTTTAAAATTAGCTTGTCAGTTTCTACAAAAATGTCTTCTGCAATTTTACTTGAGATTGCTTTGTATCCATAGATTGATTTGGGGAGAATTGACATCTTAACAGTATTGAATCTTCTAATCCGTGAACATGGAATGTCTCTCCATTTATTTGTCATCCTTAATTTCTCACAAAGATGTTTTGAGGTTTCAGTTTACATGTCTTGCATATTTTTGTTAAATGTGTCCATAAATATTTCACATTACTGGTGTTGTTTTACTTTATTGTTTTTGAATTTTATTTTTCAATTGTTCATTACTATTATATAGAAATATAGTTGATTTTTATATATTAACCATATATATTCCATCTTTGCTATATTTATTAATAGGTATTGGAAAAATCAATCTCTTAGGATTTCCTGCATAGATGGCTCATGTCATCTGTGAATAAAGTTTTCCCTTTCCAATCTGATACCTTTCATTTCTTTTTTCTTGCATTATTCTACTGGCTAGGACCTCCAGTACAATGTTGAATATAAGTGATGAGAATGGACATTCTTGCCTTGTTACTACTCTCTGAAGGAATGCATTTAGTCTTTCACCAGTAAGTGATGTTAGCTGTAGGTTTTTCTTTGTCAGGTTGACAAAGAAGTTCAGGTTGTCAGGTTGAGGAAGTTCACTTCTAGTCCTAGTTTGATAAGAGATTTTATCATGAATGGGTGTTGAATTTTGTCAAAGGCTTTTCCAGTATCTATTGAGATCAGGTAGTTCCTGCTCCCATGAGCTTTCAGTCCATTGGTAAAGATAGACACCAAATAAGTGAAAACAAAGAATGTGATGTATGAAAGATAGGGAAAATCCAGGAGCCTAGTCCAGCCCAGGGTCAGAGAAGGTCTTTTTCAAACAGTGAAGTTTATATTATATACAGAATGGATAAACAACAAGGTCCTATTGTATAGCACAGGGAACTATATTTAATATCCTGTAAATAAACCATAATGGAAAAGAATATGAAAAAATATATATCACTTTTTTGTACACCAGAAACACAACATTGTAAATCAACTATACTTTAATAAAAAAATTTTAAAAGAAGTGAAGTTTAAATTGAGGCTAAAAGAGGAGTAGGAAATAGGTAGCTGAAAGGAGGTGAAAAGCAAACAGGAGTTGACATCATATGACCTGATTCCAAATCTAGTTCTGCTGCTTTCTGGTTAAGTGAGAGGGGAGGGTTTCCACAGAAAGGCTTCCTGTGAATTTTGCTTTGGAGTCATCCTTTTGGCATCTACAAGAGACAGGTTCATGGATTTTTCTCTTGATAATGTAGAGGTGTTGCTACCACATCTCTCCTCCACCACTCTATGAAGGACCATAAGGGATTTATCTTTTAGAGATAAGAACCACAAGAACCTTACCTTAGCAATTGTTGTCTTCTCATGGACGATGAGAATCTGGTAACCCATCTGATTTCCCTTTCCTCTTTGGGTGCCTGGAAACTCAGAGACAGATCCAAGCTTGCCGTTAAGTAACTGAGTAGGACCTTATGTGGACATGTATTCTAACTTTCTCCTAATCATGACCTCTTTTAAAAATTGACATTTTCCTGCCCCTGACTTTATATCTTATTGCATACTATTTTTTTTTTTTTTTTTTTTTTGCGGTACGCGGGCCTCGCACTGCCGTGGTCTCTCCCGCCGCGGAGCACAGGCTCCAGACGCGCAGGCTCAGCGGCCATGGCTCACAGGCCCAGGCACTCCGCGGCATGTGGGATCCTCCCGGACCAGGGCACGAACCCGTGTCCCTTGCATCGGCAGGCGGACTCTCAACAACTGCGCCACCAGGGAAGCCCCATATATTTCTTATATTTCTTATTAAGTAGCTTATATTCCTATAAGCTACATTTTATGGAATAAGGTAGGTTATAAACCAAAAATGCATAATGACATAAAAATAAAAGCTTTAAAGAAACCTTAATTGCTAAGTTTCTGGGACACCTAACAGCCAAAGTTGCTGCTCCTTCCTCCTTCTCAATATAGCCATCTGCCCTTCCCAAAACTGCCCTAATTACCCTAATCCTCCAGGTTGCCTTCTTGGGCTGCAATACCCCATGACTAACTGTTGCTCTCAAAGCAAACACAGAGACGCCTTTTGTTTTAAGTGTTTTAAAAGTCGTACTACCAGGAAGGATAATAGAAAGATAACAGAAGAAGCAAACATGAGGAAATTATTAAGGTTCCAGAACGTTTCCAAGGTCTTACTTGCTCTGGCCCTGACCTATGCTTTCTGATTTCTTTCGGCATCTGAAAATTTCTTTTGATGTCTGTTTAGTATTTTCATCCCCTGTGTGACACTTAATAACTCTCTTCCCCATTAGGCAAACTCAGCCCCTTTAAAGGCTGGTCTTCTACCCCAGAGGTCCGTGAGGATAGTCAAGACCATACAGTGTGTTCCTCCCAGCTTCACAGTAATCTGCTTTTAGGAAGGCCTCAGGACTTGGGTTACCTCTACAGGAATGAGCTCCACCGAGTATATTCTGGTATCCTATACCTCTCATTGTAATCTGTTTGCCTCACCCAGAGTCAAGGCCCTATATATCTTAGGTGCAAAATGATGGTAGCGTTGTTGCAATGGTTTCTGGAGGCACTGTTGTCAGAAGTGTAGCAGTGCCAGAACCTAGAAAATGTGCTGAAGTGGGACCGTGGGGTGAGTGGGGAGGATGATGCCTGCATTGCTGGGGCAGGTGAGCTGGGGACCTTGGTGCATAGTTATATAGAAGACCTCTTCTACCAAGAACTCAGGGCCATGGGTGGAGTGGCATAGTTTCTGGCTCCTGCCCCCTTCTCCTGGGACATGTTCAACTCTTTTTCTTTGGCCTGGCACCCCTCCCCAAGCCAGTCTGTACCTGGATATGGCTCCTTCTAATAAAATCATGCTTCAAAAGTGACTTTCAAGCAGCAGTTTTTATCCCAGTTTTCAAAGATATATGACCAATATGACCAGTGACTCCACCCAAAGAAAGCAAGTAGTCTTTCTCCAATAATTATTCTGTGTAGAAACTTATGTTTGCCCTTGAGTACTCCATCTCTAGAACACTAAATCTTTCCTGTCAGCTCCTGAAAAATCTTTCTGCTGCGTGACACTTTAAGTAAACCCTTTGTAGTATTGCCAGTGGAAGTGAATGTCCCAGGGGAATTCTGACTTCACTATTGTTTCTTCATGCTATGTTTTATTTTTTTAAAGACCCCTAATTTCTTTTCCTTGCCAACAAATTCCCTTCCCTTGCCTTTCAGTAATGACCAAAACTGAACACAAAATGGAGGATTTGCCTTTAGAGAAACCCTGTGGTAAGATTCCTATTATATTAAGATAACTTCCCTGCAGTCCCTCACTAAATATTGAGTATTGAATTACTAAGAAGGAGCACATGTACCTTGGAACAGCAGCATCTGGCCTCTATTTACTTCCCTGAGATGGAACTAGAGGGACTAAGGCTTCCTGGGGAGAATGTGGTGTCCTGGGTGAGTCATCCACGAGTGCCCCATCTCATGTTTGTTTCCAAGTGAGATTTGGTTAGAGTAGACACTTGGGGGGAAGTTTTCTTTTAATTGAGGTATAGTTGATTCACAATACTATATAAGTTTCAGGTGTACAACACAGTGATTCACAATATTTAAGGTTATACTCCATTTATAGTTATTATAAATTATTGGCTATATTCCTTGTGCTGTACAATATATCCTTGTAACTTATTTATTTTATACATAGCAGTTTGTATCTCTTAAATACCCTACCACTATCTTGCCCTTCCCCGCTTCCCTCTTCCCACTGGTAACCACCACCTTGTTCTCTATATCTGTGAGTCTTTCTTTTTTGTTATATCCACTAGTTTTTATTTTTTTTAATTCCACATGTAAGTGATCTCATACAGTATTTGTCTTTCTGTCTGACTTATTTCACTAAGCATAATAGCTTCCAAGTCCATCCATGTTGTTGCAAATGGCAAAACTTCATTCTTTTTTATGGCTGAGTAATATTCCACTGTATATTTATACACCACGTCTTCTTTATTCATTCATCTGTTGATGGACACTAAACAGAATGGCAATAAGAACATATATGTCAATAATTACTTGAAATGTAAATGGACTCAATGCTCCAATCAAAAAACATAGAGTGGCTGAATGGATACAAAAAACAAGACCCATATATATGCTGCCTACAAGAGACTCACTTCAGATCTAAAGACACACATAGACTGAAAGTGAGGGGATGGAAAAAGGTATTCTATACAAATGGAAATCAAAAGAAAGCCAGGGTAACAATACTAATATCAAACAAAATAGACTTCAAAACAAAGACTGTTAAAAGAGACAAAGAAGGCCATTACTTAACGATCAAGGGATCAATCCAAGAAGAAGATATAACAAATTGTAAATATAAATGCACCCAATATGGGAGTACCTAAACACATAGAGCATATATTAACAGACATAAAGGGAGAAATCAACAATATCACAATAATAGCAGGGGAATTTAATGCCCCCACTTATATCTGGACAGATCATTCAGATAGAAAATCAATAAGGAAACATTAACCTTAAGTGACACATTAGACCAGATGAACTTAACAGCTATATATAAAACATTCCATCCCAAAGGAGCAGAATACATGTTCTTTTCAAGTGCACATGGAACATTCTCCAGAATAGATCACATTCTAGGCCACAAAACAAGCCTGGGTAAGTTTAAGAAAACTGAAATATCAAGTATCTTTTCTGACCACATGCTGTGAGACTAGAAATCAATTACAAGAAAAAGAACTGCAAAAAAACCCCCAAACACGTGGAGACTAAACAATATGCTACTAAACATTAAAAAAAATGGATCACTGAAGGAAAAAAAAAGTATCATTGAAGAAATCAAAAAGGAAATCAGAAACTACCTGGAGACAAATGAAAACAAAAAACACAATGATTCAAAATCTATGGGACACAGCAAAAGCAGTTCTAAGAGGGAAGTTGATAGCAATACAAGCGTACCTCAGGAAACAAGAAAAATCTCAAACAACCTAACCTTATACCTAAAGGAACTAGAAAAAGAAGAACAAACAAAACCCAAAGTTAGTAGAATGAAAGAAATCAAAGATTACAGCAGAAATAAATGGAATAGAGATGAAAAAAAAAAATAGAAAAGATCAATGAAACTAAGAGCTGGTTCTTTGAAAAGATAAACAAAATCTATAAATATTTAGCCAGACTCATCAACAGAAAAAGAAGGCCCAAATCAATAAAAATCAGAAATGAAAAGGGAGAAGTTACAACCAACACCACAGATATACAAAGGATCATATGTGCCAATAATACGAACAACTTAGAAGAAATGGACAAATTCCTAGAAAAGTACAATCTCACAAGACCGAAACAGGAGAAAATAGAAAATATGAACAGAACAATTACCAGTAATGAAACTGAATCAGTAATAAAGTAACTCCCAATACCAAAATCCAGGATTAGATGGCTTCACAGGTGAATTCTACCAAACATTTAGAGAAGAGTTAACACATATCCTTCTGAAACTCTTCCAAAAAATTGGAGGGGAAAGAACACTTCTGAACTTATTCTACGAGGCCAGCATCACCCTGATTCCCAAACCAGACAAAGATATGACACAAAAAAGAAAATTACAGGCCAATGTCACTGATGAACATAGATGCAAAAATCCTCAACAAAATACTAGCAAATCAAATCCAACAGTATACTAAAAGGATCATACACCATGATCAAATGGGATTTATCCCAGGGGTGCAAAAATGGTTCAATATGTGAAAATCAATCAATGTGGTAAATCACATTAACAAACTGAAGAATAAATGGTTATATGATCATCTCTGTAGGTGCAGAAAAAGCTTTTGACAAAATACAACATTGACTTATGATAAAAACTCTCCAGAAAGTGGGCATGGAGGGGACTTACCTCAATATAATAAAGGCCATATATGATAAGCTCACAGCTAACATCATACTCATTGGTGAAAAGGTGAAAGCATTTCCCCTAAGGTCAGGAACAAGACAAGGATGTCCACTCTTGCCACTTTTACTCAACATAGTATTGGAAGTCCTAGCTTCAGCAATCAGACAAGAAAAAGAAATAAAAGGAATCCAAACTGGAAAGGAAGAAGTGAAATTGTCACTGTTTGCAGATGACATGATACTATATATAGAAAATCCTAAAGATGCCACTAAAAAACTACTGGAGCTCATCAACGAATTTAGTAAAGTTGCAGAATACAAAATTTATATACAGAAGTCTGTTGCATTTCTGTACACTAAGAACAAACTCTCAGAAAGAGAAATTAAGGAAATAATCCTGTTTATAATCACATCAGAAAGAATAAAATACCTAGGAATAAACCTACTTAAGGAGGTAAAAGACCTATACGTGGAAAACTTTAAGACACTGATGAAAGAAATTGAAGATGACACAAGCAGATGGAACGATATACAGTGTTCATGAAGTCGAAGAATTAAAATTGTTAAAATGATCACACTACCCAAGGCAATCTAAAGATTCAGTGTAATCTCTATCAAATTACCAATGGCGTTCTTCACAGAACAAGAACAAATAATTTTAAAATTTATATGAAAATACATAGACCCTGAATATCCAAAACAACCTTGAGAAAGAAACCCAGAACTGGAGATATCACGCCACCTGACTTCAGACTATACTACAAAGTTACGGTAACCAAAACACTATAGCAAAAAAAAACAAAAAAAAAAACAAAAAAAAAAACAACAAAAAAAACACTATAGCAGTAGCACAAAAACACACATAGATCAATGGAACAGAATAGAGAACCCAGAAATAAATCTATGTACTTATGGTCAATTAATCTACAACAAAGGAGGCAAGAATACACAATAGGGAAAAGACAGTCTTTTCGATAAGTGGTGCTGGGAAAACTGGACAGTTACATGGTAAAGAATGAAATTAGAACACTTCTAACACCATATACAAAAAACACACTCAAAATTGATTAAAGACTTAAATGTAAGACCAAAAACCATAAAATTCCTAGAAGAAAACATAGGGAGGATACTCTTTGATGTAAATTGCAGTAATATTTTTTTGGATCTGCCTCCTAAGGCAAAGGAAACAAAAGCAAAAATAAACAAATGGGACCTAATTAAGCTTAAAAGCTTTTGCACAACAAAGCAAACCATCAACAAAATGAAAAGACAACCTACTGAATGAGAAAAAATATTTGCAAATTATATGACTGATAAGGGATTCATATCCAAAATATATAAACAGCTCATACAACTCAACATCAGGAAAACAAACAACCCAAGTAAAAAATGAACAAAGACCTGAATAGACAGTTTTCCAAAGAAGACACAGGCACATGAAAAGATGCTCAACATCATTAATCATCAGAGAAATGCAAGTCAAAACCACAATGAGATATCATCTCACACATGTCAGAATGGTTATCATCAAAAAGGCCACAAATAACAAATATTGGAGAGGATATGGAGAAAAGGGAACCCTTGTACATTTTTTTTGTGGGAATATAAATTGGTTCAGCCACTGTGGAAAACAATATGGAGGTTCCTTAAAAAACTAAAACTAGAGCTACCATATGATCCAGGAGTTGTACTCCTCAATATATATCCAAAGAAAACAAAACCACTAATTAGAAAAGATACATGCACCCCATTGTTCATAGCAGCATTATTTACAATATGTTCTTATTTGTTCCTTCTTTTGTTCTCTTCGTTTGTGATATGATGACTGTCTTTTGTGTTATGTTTGGATTCCCTTCTCTTTTTTTGTGTGTGTATCTATTACAGAATTTTGGTTTGTGGTTACCATGAGGTTTATACATAGCAATCTGTATGTATATGTGATTGTTTTAAGTTGCTGATCTCTTAATTTCAAATGTATTTTAACAACCCTGAATTTGTACTCCCCTTCCCTCAAGATTACTGTTTTTGATGTCATATTTTACATCTGTTTTGTGTATCTATTAACTGCTTATTGTGAATATAGATGATGTTACTACTTTTGTCTCCTAACCTTCCTACTAGCTTTGTGCATGGATAATTTACTACCTTTACTGAATATTTGCCTTTACTGAGGAGCTTTTTCCTTTTGTAATTTTCATGTTTCTAGTTGTGGCCCTTTCTTTTTTTGCTTAGAGAAGTCCCTTTAACATTTCTTGTAAAGCTGGCTTGATGGTGTTGAACTCATTTAGCTTTTGCTTCTTTGTGAAACCTTTGATCTCTCCATCAAATCTGAATGAGATCCTTGTTGGGTAGAATATTTTTCATTGTATTTTTTTCCCTTTTATCACTTTAAATATATTGTGCCACTCCCTTCTGGCCTGCAGAGTTTCTGCTGAAAAGTCAGCTGACAGCCTTTTGGGAGTTGCCATGTATGTTATTTGTTGATTTTCCCTTGCTGCTTTTAATATTCTATCTACCTTTAATTTTTCTCATTATAATTACAATGTGTATTGGTGTGTTCCTCTTTGGCTTAAGCACTCCCTGTGCTTCCTGGCTTGAATGTCTGTTTCTTTTCCCAGGTTAGGGAAGTTTTCAGCTATTATGTCTTTTTTTTTTTTTTTTTTTTTTGCGGTACACGGGCCTCTCAATAGTGGGGCATCTCCCGTCGCAGAGTACAGGCTCCGGACACGCAGGCTCAGCGGCCATGGCTCACGGGCCCAGCCGCTCCGCGGCATGTGGGACCTTCCCGGACCGGGGCACGAACCCGTGTCCCCTGCATCGGCAGGCGGACTCTCAACCACTGCGCCACCAGGGAAGCCCCTCAGCTATTATGTCTTTAAATATGCTCCCAGCCCCTTTCCTTCTCTCTTCTCCTTCTGGGACCCTTATAATGTGAATATTAGTGCACTTTATATTGTCCCAGAAGTCTCTCAAACTGTCCTCATTTCTCTTCATTCTTTTTCCTTTTTTCTGTTCACTATCAGTGATTTCCACTACTCTGTCTTCCAGCTTGCTGGTCTACCCCTCTGTATCATTTAATCTGTTGATTCCCTCTAGTGGATTTTTCATTTCAGTTATTGTATTCTTCATCTCTATTTGGTTGTTCTTTATAGTTTCTAACTCTTTGTTAAAAACTTCTAACTTCTCACTCTGTGCATCCATTCTTCTGAGTATTTTATCATCTTTACAACCAGTACCCTAAACTCTTTCTAGGGTAGATTACCTATATCACTTATTTGTTCTTCTGGTTTTTATTTTGTTCCTTCATTTGGAACATGTTCCTCTATTGCCTCATTTTGCCTAGCTTGCCGTTTTTATTTCTCTGTATCTGGTAGGTTGGTTATGTTTCCCGACCTTGGAGAAATGGCCTTTGTAGGAGATGTCCTATGTGTGCTAGCAGTGCACTCTCCTCTCATCACCACAGATATATGCTCTAGGGGTGCTCCCTACATGGGCTCTTTGGGTCCTTCTGTTGTTGGCGGGCTGACCACTGTGGGTGGTCTGGTAGGCTTTGTTGGCCCCTGGTCTGGTTGATTGCCATACAATAGCCACGATCGGGGTTGGGGGGGAGTTTTAAGATGAAAAGAAAGGAGATGTGACAAAATCTCAATGGGTAGGCTTTCTCAGGGGTGAAAGGACTCTACATGACTTCTTTTCATTTAGGCTCCTGGCATCTTTTTAACGGTGAAGAAATGATGAAACAGGATTGCAAACTGTTTACACTTAGAAGAGGAACGTTTTCACACACAGAAACACAATGGTGTATGTCTAGTTTCATTTGACAGCAATGTCAAAAGCAGAACTGCATGGATGTGAGGTCTTGCAGTTCTGTCTTCATCCCCTTCCCTCGCCTTCCCCACCTCCCAGTGCTGTCATCACTGTGATGGGTTCTGGAAGGAGTGTGTGGAGGATTTGTGCAGTCTGGAAACCACACTATATGGATGATCTGGGTCCTCTCTCCTCCCCTTATCCCCTTCCATCCCCCTGTCCCCAGGCAGATTTTGTTTTTAATTTAGTTTTTTGAATAGGTAACACATTCACATGTTTCAAACATTAAAATGACAAAAAGCTATAAAACAAAAGACTCCCTCCCACCTTATCCTTCTTTATTTGGTTCCCATCCTTCTCAACGTATAAGCACTGTTATTTCTTTTTTATATTTTTTATTTTATTTATTTATTTTTTTTGCGATACATGGGCCTCTCACTGCTGCAGCTTCTCCCGTCGCAGAGCACAGGCTCCGGACACGCAGGCCCAGCGGCCATGGCCCACGGGCCCAGCCGCTCCGCGGCACACGGGATGCCCCCACATTGGCAGGCGGACTCCCAACCACTGCGCCACCAGGGAAGCCCTATTTCTTTATTTTTATCCTCTCAGATATTTTTATGCATAGGTCAGTCATAGAGACATATTTTATTCCCCTTCATCTTTTTTTTTTACACAGTGACAGCCTGCTTTACATATAGATATGGTATGTATATTTGTATTCTTCTGCATGATTTTTCTTTATTGATTTATTAAGAGCTATTTTGTTCTTACAGAATATTTGAATGTATGGATTTACCACAGTTGATGAAATCAGCTCTTTTTTGATAAACACTTAGGTGGCTTCCAATCTTTGGCTATTACAGACAATGTCTCATAAATAGTAATCCCACCAACAATGTATGAGATTTAGTGTTTGCTAGTCTAATAAGTGAAAAATGGTATTTCATTATAATTTTCATTTCTTTTGTAATGGGCATTTTAAAAAGTGCCCATTACAAAAGAGGTACTCATTATTTTCCTTCAATAAACTCTCTGCTTAGACATTTGCAACTTTTCTATTGTGTTGTTGGTATTTCTTATGGATTTTTAGGAGACATCTTTATATAGGTTAAAAAAAGAAACAACAGGCCCCCAAATGAAGTCATATTTGCCAAGCCCCACGTCACCAAACTGAGAATTAATACCTAACTAAGTACAGTTTCAAACTCTTCCAGGAGTGGAATCTTAAACCAGTCAGTCTGGAATTACCTGGTCAGCACTAGTGAGGTAATCTGCCTGCTAGACCCGTGCTGTCCCCTAAAGGAAGGTGACCTTGCCACAAACAATCCACTCTTTGCTAGTAACCTCCTTGTTCCTGCTCCCTTCTGCCTATAAAAACCTTGCATTTTGTACAGCTTCTTGGAGCTCCTTTACATTTGCTAGATGGGATGCTACCTGATTCATGAATGAAGCCTGTAAGGTCTTTAAAATATATTCAGTTGAATTTTGTTTTTTAACATATATTAGGGTGATGTAAGTTGTAAATATTTCCCCCAATCTGTCATTTATCTTCTGACTTATGATATTTTTGGAGAGGAATGCATGTTTTAACAAGTTTTAATTTTTATATAGTCAAAGGTATCAATCTTCTCTTAAGGTTTTGGATTTTGTGTAATAGTTAGAAAGACCTAATCTATTTTGAAGTTATAAAAAATTCTTCTGTGTTCTATTCTAACATTTTTATAAATTCATATTCACATTGATCTTGTAAGGGGGGAGAAACAATTTTCCCTCGACATTTCTGAATTCTTGGCTGAGACTCCTGTGATAAAAGATAGATTAACTGGAGAAAGACAAACAGAAGTTTATTAACATGTGTACCTCATATGTATATGGGGGACACCCAGGGAAAAATGAGGAACTCCCTGAAGTGGTTTAGAATTTAGCATTGAATGCCATCTTAATAGGGAAAGGGGCCAGGGGATGGAGGCCTCCTAGGGTGGGTAAATGATTTTCAGGAAAGATGAATGGGCTCTCGGAAGAGTACATGTCCGACAGTTTGTGACAAAGTTTGTCTGGGTGCCGTGTCGATGTCTAGTCTCATCTCCTGGGATGAGTCACTCTTCCCCTGGTTGATGTGGCTCTGGGGTGGGGATATATGACAACTGAGTTCCTTCTGGAGGATCGGCCATTAGGCAGGTAAGGGGAGTTCAGAAAAGCCTGTCCCTGCATTTGCTGTTTCTCAGGTGCCTTCAGCTCAACATAATCAATGTACCAAAGCATCGTATGTTAACAAAGCCGTATGTTTGGGGGTGGCATGTCCTAAACTCCCATGGTCATATTTTTGGGTGCATATTCGGCTGCCTTTCAGTGTTTTTATTTGTGTGGAATTTATTCTGTGTCAATTTGCTTCCAGATGGCTATCCAGTTGTGCTGACACTGTGACACTGTGAATTGACTAGTCCTGTTTTTTCCTTAAATGTTGGGGACACTGCCTCACAGATTGTGGCAGTCTCATTCCCGAGCAATGCGGGGTGCGGGAGTGGAGGTGCTGACAAAGCAGAGGCCCCAGGGCAATCCTCCCATTTGCTGTAATAGCAGAGCAGAGGCTTCTCCCAGGCCTCTGACTCAGAGACAAGAAGAGTAAGGCCTTCTTGACTCAGAGACAGTCTGCTGTCCGGGGAGGTGCTCGCAGGGGATCCCAAGTGGTGGCCGCCCTGCCCTCTCCCCCCTCCACGGAGAATGCAGCAGGTCAGAGCCACTGGCACTCAGGGGTGGAATTAGGCTTTGGGCCTGAATAAATAGTTAGAAATTGGCTGCTAAGAGAATGTCCCTGGTGATTGCTTCCTGTGGAATTTTGCTGGGTGGCACACAGAGTTTTATTACCCAATTAAAATACAGCAGATTAAATCGTGCAAAAGGAAGATGGAGTGGGCAGTAAATCTACCTTGGAATGGGCTGTGGAAGGCCCACTGAAAGGCATGAGTTGACGGGTCAGAGAGAATCAAGAAAAGGAGTAATCAGGTTTTGCCAAAAGAAATGACTAGCCTGGTGTATTCTTGGGAGGGAGACTGAATGCTTGCCTTGGGGTGGGGCTAGGGGTGTTGGCACTGGGAAAGAAAAGTTTTTCAAGTTTCCTCAGAAGACCCTGGGTGGAAGAGAAATAGAGGGCAGGTAAAGGCAGCCAAAGGTAACATCAACAGTCTTTGCTGGTGAAGTGACAGCTTTGTGTAACATATAAACACTGACTACATATGGGTGATTCGGTGATACCCATTGCCCAGTGCTACGTACTTGAATGATCAGGTCACAACAAGTTCTAAAATTTTAGTGATGTAAGATGAGGCAGGATTATCATATTAACTACACGTTGAAATGTAATTTCTTGTTGTATCAGTCTGCTAGGGCTGCCATAACAAAGTACTGCAACTAGTTGGCTTCTACAACAGAAATTTATTATCTCACAGCTCTGGAGGCTGGAAGTCTGAGATAAAGGTGTCATCAGGGTTGGGCTTCCCTGGTGGTGCAGTGGTTAAGAATCTGCCTGCCAATGCAGGGGATACGGGTTTGAGCCCTGGTCTGGGAAGATCCCACATGCCACAGAGCAATTAAGCCCGTGAGCCACGACTCCTGAGCCTGTGCTCTAGAGCTCGTGAGCCACAACTACCGAGCCCGTGTGCCACAACTACTGAAGCCCGTGCAGGTAGAGCCTGTGCTCCGCAACAAGAGAAGCCACTGCAGTGAGAAGTCAGAACCACAACAAAGAGTAGCCCCTGCCCACCACAACTAGAAAAAGCCTGTGCACAGCAACGAACATCCAACACAGCCAAAAAAAAAAAAAAGTGTCAGCAGGGTTTGTTCCCTCTGGGGGCTGTGAGGGAGGGATCTGTTCAAAGGTCTCTCTCCTTGTCTTATGGGTGGTCACCTTCTCCCTACATCTCTTCACATCCTCATCCCTCTGTGCATGTCTGTGTCCAAATTTTCCCTTTTATAAGGACAGAAGTCATATTGGATTAGGGTCCACTCTAATGACCTCATTTTAACTTGATCACCTCTGTAAAGACTCTATCTCCAAATGGTCACATTCTTGGGTAGTGGGTGTTAAGAGTTCAGCGTATGAATTTTGGGGGCACGCAATTCAACCCATACACTTGTCTATCTTGAAAAATAGCAATTTTCTTATTTATGTGTATAGCTCCACCTTCCCCACCCCGCAGCATATTGATACATCTTTTTCATAGTTCTCACGGAGCTGATTTGCAGAGGTAGGTTTTAGCTCACTGGTGAGACCCTGTGACTGCAGTGATGGATACATTTGCTCCTGTTTGGTACTTGATGAAGGGGGCAACCATTGGTTGTTCTTATGGTAATGGTGAGGAGGTAAATATTTCTCTCTGGAAAAGATGAAGAGATCTGTGAGCCTCCCTCTGGCTTCCCTTTCCACCTTGCTTAGGGCTGCCAGATGTTGCTTTTTTTTTTTTTTTTTTGCGGTAGGTGGGCCTCTCACTGTTGTGGCCTCTTCCGTTGCGGAGCACAGGCTCGGGACACGCAGGCTCAGCAGCCATGGCTCACGGGCCCAGCCGCTCCGCGGCATGTGGGATCTTCCCGGACCGGGGCACGAACCCGTGTCCCCTGCATCGACAGATGGGCTCTCAACCACTGCGCCACCAGGGAAGCCCAGATGTTGCATTTGAGACCAATTGGTCTGCCGTTTGTACCTAAAGGAATTTATCAAGTGTATCCATATATGAGTATATCACATATATCCAAGATTTTAGTTGAAACCATCCAGCTGCCCTCATCTGGCCTGGACCTTGGGCCTGCTGCATGTCTAGCCATTGAATAAAATGGAGCATAGAAACGGTAGGAGTTGTCTTTGAATTGTGTCAACACTAATGTCCTTGCCTTTGTCCTGAAGCAAAGCAGATTAATAATGAAGATAAAAGTCTGTGTGCCAGACGGCTGGGTCTCTGGAGCTTGACTCTGAACCTCAGCCTGTATCTGTCAGTAAGGAAAAGGCTCACTGCCCAGCTCATGAAGGCTGCGTCTGGCATGGACAGTTCCCCTAGTCTAGAAGCCATCCTTGATTGCTTGTTGGTGTAAATGGATTCCATTCATTCGTTCAGCAGATACATATCGAACAGCTGCTCTGCGCTAGTCACTCTTGCAGGTGACGGGGATGTGGTAGAGAGCAAAACAAAGACATCCATCCTCATGGATTCATGGACTTTACAATCTGGTCAGGCTGAACATTTAGCACCATAGATAAGAAACAATAAAGCAGGGTGAGGGCATTAGGAATGTGGGGCTCAGGACAGACCTGCAATTTTTTATAGGAGTAGGTCTCATTCAGAAGGTGACATCTGAGCAAAGATTTGAAGGAGCGGAAGAAGTTAGCCTCATGGCTTTTGGGGCCAGTGTTTCAGCAGAGAGAGCAGCCAGAGGCCCTAAGTTCCTCGTCTGGAGTGTGCCCAGTGAGTGTAGACAAGAGCAAGGAGGCCATTGTGACTGCAGGGGAGTTATCCAAAGAGAGGAGAGTAGGTGAGGCGGGGTGGGTAGGGCAGAACACATCCTTCTAGGTCTTTAAAAGAATTTTGGCTTCTATCTTATCTATCTTATCTTAACCATTCCAGCATTTTAAGCATTGGAGGTAAATGAGCTAAATTATTTTTACCTTATTAGAAGGTACATAAAGATCATTCTGGTTTCTCTGCTGAGAATAGGTCATAAGAAGGAGGGCGGAGAAGCAGGGACACCTGTTGGGAGTCCCTGCTGTACCCTAAGCTGATGGATGCTCCAACTGGGAGGAGCTGTGGTCGGGGCGAGTGGTCAGGTTCTGGAGGTATTTGGAAGGTAGAGCCTAGAGGATTTCCTGATGAATGGGACACTGGAATGAGAGGAGAGAAGTCATGGAGCACACTAAGGCTTTGGCCTGAGTCTCTGGAAGGATGGAGTTGCCATCAGCTGAGAAGCAGTGGGCTGTGGGTAGAGCAGATTGTGGAGGAGGATCCGGGCTTCAGTGCTGGACATGCTGAGCGCGAGATGCTCATTTGTTCTCGTCAGAACCAAGTAGAGATGAATAGGTACACTGGGACCTCATCACTCAGTCCTGGAAGGGTGTCATATTTAAATAAATACTATCCCCAAAGGTGATGGAGAGAGATAGATGGTGCTATGGTCTGAATGTTTGCACCCTGCCCCCGCCCGCCCCCCCCCCACCCCGGCCCCGACCCAATTCATACATTGAAATCCTAACCCGCAAAGTTGATGACCTTAGAAGGTGAGGCCTTTCAAAGGTGCCTAGGTCATGAAGGTGGAGCCCTCCTGAATGGGATTAACGTTCTTATAGAAGACACCTCACAGAGCTCCCTAGCCCCTTCCACCGTGTGTGGACATGGCAAGAACTTTGGGCTCTGATTCAGAGGAAGGCCCTCACCTGTCCGTGCTGGCACCCTGGTCTCTGACTTCCAGCCTCCAGAACTGTGAGCAATAAATTTCTGCTCTTTATAAGCCACCCTTGTGATTTGGTATTTGGTATATTTGTTACAGCAGCCCGGACGGACCAAGGCAGGTAGATAGAGAAACAAGAAATTACTTTCTTTGTTCTGGTCTCTCCAAGGGCATCAAAGAAGATCTAAGTCATGGTCCCTAGCATGCCTTCTCCTGTCCCTCTCCTTTCCTCCTCAAACTCTGTTGTCATCCATACTCCCAGATGCCTCTCACTGGCCACTGCATTCCCTCAAAGCACTCTTTCTCTTCAGCCTCAGTGTGTTGGCTCCCAGCTCTGGAGTCTCTTCAGGTTGTAGATTGACTACAATCTCTTTGAACTTGAAGGGTAGCAGAGTATGCCACCCCAAGCTGTACCACTTTGGCATAAGGATTATTTTGAGTTGAAGGCATTTGAGAAGAAGCAGGTACAAGAAACGTTCTCTGGCTTCCTCTGATTTGCCTAAAAGTAGGACATAAATTTGTAAAGACGTTCCCCTCCCCACTCTACCAGGAAGGACAGAAGTTAATCACCAGAGACCCCTATCAACCCAGAGATGGCACCAAAGTATTCTGAATAACAAACCTTGCTAATACTAGCACTCATCTATCATTACTTTCCCCATATGTTTGCCTTTCCACGGTTTGCCACCCCTAAAAACTCAAGGTCCTTTTCCTTTGTCCTGTCACTTCTCTAAAATGTATTGTTCTTTTGTTAAGATGCTAAATAAGCCCAAGTTCTAACCAGCGCTTTTAGTTAGTTATTCATCACTGAGTGTTCCCATGTGTATGCGTGAAGCTCATGGTCATAAACTTCTGTTTTTGTTTTTGTCTTGTTAATCTCTCTTTTGTCAGTCTAATTTACAAGGCTCCAGCTGGAGAACCTGGGAAGTAGAAGAAAGACAGTTTTTACCTCCCCCACAAACTCTTTGCCTCCTTCTTTGGCTTCCCCATCACACAATGTCCAGAAAGAAATGTGGCAGGAGTGGTCTGTCCTCAGACGCTGGGGTACAGCTGAGAAGAAGGGACCAAAAATGTTGGGATCCTCACTGGCAGATTAAGGGAGCAGAGAAGTTGGCAAACTCACCAGTGTTAATACATGTTGCCCTCCCATACGTGCATATGTGGATGCATGGTGGTCCTTGGCCTGGCGAGGTTGTCTCTGGTCTGGATCATCTTAGGTCACCTTTATAGCCACATCTGGATAAGATCAGGAGAAGCGCCCACAAGGTTACATAAATGTGAACTACTTTACACGTTTGCACTTAAATAATACTTTAAAGCTCCCTCACCTTCACTCTCCACCAGCAGTGAGTACTAATTCTCATGAATTCATCATTATTTAGATTCATAGAGTGAGTCTCACATACTCGATAGAAGGCAAAGACCTGCAGTCCCGTTACTTATCAGCAAACAGTTCACTCGGCATTATTAAATGTATTTTCTGGCCCAGGCCCTGAGCCAGATACCAAGATGACTAAGTGAATTGGACATATAGCTCTTGGGGTATGTGGGGAGGCGGGTAATGTCAATATCCAGTAGTAGGGGCTGTGATAGAAGGGCTTCATCTGCTGCTGGGGGCTATGCTCCCCCCAGCCAAGGGGTGGGCCAAGAAGACTTACTCAGGAATTTGCATCTTTAAAAAAATTCCTAATTCTTGGAAATTCTAAGCAAATTCATCAGGCCATCATCCAAAGAGATTGTCCACTCCTTACAGCTGCCCCTCTCTCTACTCTCTGGGTTCTGTGACTCTCAGTGTAATTACTCCAGATGGCCTGTTTCGTTGCTGCCATTCATCACCAGTCCTCTAGCTTCAGAGTGGCAGATGGGCTTGTCTTATTCACCGCTGCTTCCCCAAGACCTCAGGGGGCACAGAAATTGGATGACTTGTTGAATGAATGGATGGAGAGATAAATGAGTCTCTATTAACAGAACTACATTATGCGTTGTTTTGAGTACATCTACAAGTTTTGAAAGTAATACATGCTCACTACTGAGATTTTTTTTTTCTTTCTTTTTTTCAGTGCGACCACATCGTTAATTTTTTAGTGAGAGTCAACTAGAAATAAGATTTGCATCAGAGAAATAGTCCTTATAGCTACTTTTTGGGGAAAAAATACTGTGTCAAACCAAGTCTATCCTATCTTCACCTTGATCCAAGATATGGTAAGATGTTTTAAAAAGAAAGATAATGTTCTGTGTTCAATTTATTTAACAAAGTAATTGCATTTTCCCATTATGAATATTATATAAACTCACATAGAAAAATTAAAAAGAAAACATATATATTTTAAATTAAATTTATTTTATTTTTGGCTGCATTGGGTCTTCATTGCTGCGTGAGGGCTTTCTGTAGTTGTGGTGAGCGGGGGCTACTCTTGTGGTGCGCGGGCTTCTCATTGCAGTGGCTTCTCTTGTTGTGGAGCACGGGTTCTAGGCGCGCGGGCTTCCGTAGTTGTGGCACGTGAGCTCAGTAGTCGTGGCTCGCGGGCTCTAGAGCACAGGCTCTGTAGTTGTGGCTCACGGGCTTAGTTGCTCTGCGGCATGTGGGATCTTCCCGGACCAGGGCTCGAACCCGTGTCCCTTGCATTGGCAGTCATATTCTTAACCACTGTGCCACCAGGGAAGTCCCAGAAAACATATTTTGATGTATTGTCTTCCAATAATTTTTCTATGTCTAGGGTTTGTTTGTTTTTGTTTTTACAACCACACTCATTTTAAATAAAATTCTTAAGTGTGAAGTGTAAAACCTTGGGAACTGGCCTGATTGCCCTCTAAAATGCCTTCTTAAGATTTGGAAAGATTTATCCAAATAAGAAAGTTAGGCAATATAATTAAATGGGCGCTGTAACTGGGTCAAATCAGGGTAATAACATCCTCCACACAGTGAAAATAAAGCCTAAAGTGATACTCAACAAAGAGAACATAAAGAGAGGCAGTTATGGCTGGTACTGGAGGTGAAGGAGAAACCAGAAGGCCCACTGGGCCTTTTAAGTGTATCCCAGCTAAGAGCCACCTTCACTAGTCTGTGGGAATCAGCAAGATACGCAGGTAGTAGAGGGAAGCATCAGAAGAGCAAAGGTACAGTGGAGGAGTTAATGATTTATTTGCATCAAAGTAATACATGGAAGTGAATTAAAATAAATCCCTGAGACTGACAGCATTTATCTTGGTGTCAGCAGGGAATCAGAGAGCCAAGAATTTAAGCTGTTCGTCAAATTAAGTCACTGGTCACAGGAAACAGGCTATGTTAGAAATGTGGTCAGTGCTACACCTTCCTCTGTCAGTCCATGTTGAGAATAACCCAGGTATGTGTATGATAGCAAACCTTCTGAAAAAGGAAAGGAAAATTCTGTTTCGGTGGCCACCGTTTTCAGAGCACCGCCTCCCCTGTCCCCCTCCCCCTCCCCTCCCATGGACTTTATTAGGGTTTGTTAAGGAGACAGAACTTTTCCTTTACCTCCTTAGTGACTCTGGCTGGGCCTGAGAATTAAGGTGTCATAAGACAGATACACAGGAGAAAATAAATACACATTTTATTTTTATATGTACATGGGAGCCTTCACAGGGAAATGAAAACTCCCAAAGCAGTTAGGCCTAAGTGTTCTATATATTAGGTGGAGCAAAGAGTAGTATTTATGAGAAAGTAACTAAAATATACGTGGAGACTAAAGGAAGATAAGGGTTATTTTAACAAGGTTTCCTTGCACAAATGCTTCTTGGCCTCCCCTTGCTGTCTCCAGGTTCAGGGAGGGTGTGTTTCATATAGGAGTTTTGTCTTCTGTCCTCAGGAAGAAAAGGGTAGGTCAGAGTGCCTTTCTCACACCTACTGTTTTTCAAGTGCCTTTAGCTCAAAATAATCAAAAAGTCAAATTGGCATATTTTGGGGCGGCATGTTCTGAACCCACTCACTCAGCCCCGTGTTACCGTCTGGCTCACTCTAGGGAACCCAGGTGGACTCTAGGGGGGCGCCTAAGGTGATGGTAATGGCCTGCAGTGTGAGGGCCGAGGCAGTCAAATGTGCGCAAGAATAAGAATCACTCAGGGAACTCCCTGGAGGTCCAGTGGTTAGGACTCTGTGCTTTCACTGTCGAGGGCATAGCCAAAAAAAAAAAAAAAAAGAGTAAGAATCACTCGAAGTTCTACCCTTTGCACCTCTCCTGATTCATTTACCACGTGGCCTTCTGGGGGGTCTGATCCTTGAGGAAGTTCCCTGGGTTCCACCAACACTGGCCTGTGTTAACAGGTATGGCTATAGCCTTGATATATGTGGCCATCATCACTCATCCCTCTGCTGCCTTATAACTTCCCCATCTCCCTTGTAAGGGAGTACAGACTTTATTCATCTCATAACTTAAAAACAAAAAAACTCCTGGAGATATCATGGCAAAAGTGTTCATAGAAGCCAATTTTCCTCCTGGCAAGCAAGGACATTCTCTTACATAACCTTAGTACAACCATCAAAATCAGGAACTTAACGGAGATAGATCATGTTGGAAGGAAGATTTTCTTTTACCATTTTATATGGTAAGGGGGGGGATGGTCTGTGAATTAACTCACACAGATTAACAGGATAAGTTTGTTTATGCATGTGGGAGCCTTCAGATGAAGAGACAACTTGAACAGCTGAAGGTAGAGGTTTATGTATCAACTTAACAGCAGGGGGGTTAGTGGTGATTAGGGCTTCAAAGGATGGAAGGCTGGGATGAGGCTTGTTTACACAATCTTTTGGAATGTCCCCGTGCCCAAGGTCAGGCTTCTCTGATTGGAAATCTTGGAGGGGCTGTGGCAGCTGCCTCTCATAAAGCCATGGTAAGGGAAGTTCAGATAAGAGTTCTTTCTGCATCAGTTGTAGCTTAGTTGTTTCCACCTTGAAGTAATCTTTGTGTCATTCAGGTGCGTTATCCGTCCCATGAATCATACCATCTAATCCACAGTCCCTATTCAGACTTTACCGGTTGCCCTAATAGCATCCTTTGGAGCAAAAGGTTTCAATCCAGGATCACGCATATGCGTTTAGTTGTCATATCTCTTTGATTTTCTTCAATCTAGAAGAGTTCCTCGGGAACAGGTTTGAAGATTGCAGGCCAGTTATTACGGCACCTGTTTTGTTTTTGTTTTTGTTTTTGCGGTATGCAGGCCTCTCACTGTTGTGGACGCGCAGGCTCAGCGGCCATGGCTCACAGGCCCAGCCGCTCCGCGGCATGTGGGATCTTCCCGGACCGGGGCACGAACCCGTGTCCCTTGCATCGGCAGGCAGACTCTCAACCACTGCGCCACCAGGGAAGCCCTACGGCACCTGTTTTAACCCATTCATCCATTCATCTGTAAGGGAGGGAAAAAATTCTTGTCCCTCTACCCTTCAAAATTCTTGGCTGGGGCCTTTGTAACAGAAGGCAGATTAACAAGAGAAAATACAGAATTTTATTAACATGTATATCTCGTACAAGGGAGAGACTCAAGGAAAGAGTAACTCAGGGAGGTGGCTTAGAACTCTGGTTTATAATAGCATCTTCAACAAAGAACAATATATTTGTAGAGAAATGACTGGAAAAAAGAAAGTGGTTTTAGGCTTCCAAGGGTGGCAAACTGTGGGAAGGTAAATATATGGGAGAAAACTACTGGAGGGAGGACTGTTTGCAGATTCCTCTAGTGCCATCTGTTAAGGGTAGACCTTTTTCCTGTATGTGCTGCTTCTTAAATGCCTTCAGCTCAAAATAATTTTTATGGCAAAGAGGTGACACATTCTGGTTTCCTTCAATCCATAAATTCATTCATTTGGGACAAGTAATTGATCATCTACTATGGACGGAGCCCTGTCAGGCATTGGGATCTATGGTGAACTAGATGGATGCAGACCTTCCCTTGGGAGAGGCCCTTAGAGCCTCTGTAATGGGTAAGAAAGCAGAATTTCGATTGAGTATAGCTGGGTTCAGGTCCCAGATGTACTTACTTCCATTAGAATCTTGGGCATGTTGCTAAACCTTTACATGCTGCACAGAAAGAGGCAAGGCGAATACAAATACCTACCACATAAGATAGACGTTTGCTTGAAATGAGTTCATATTGTCATGGTCCGAACGTGGGCGGGAAAAGAATTTGCAGACCCAAGGCCGAATGTAAAGAAGATAGACTTTATTAGAGGGAAGGGTCGCTTCCAGAACAGCGGGCTGACTTCCTAGTAGTCTGGGAGAGTAGAGCCCAAACATGTGCTATTGATCAGTTTTTTTAGCCAGAAAACAAAGGGATGGTCCGAGGTGAACATTTTGTTTACTGATTGGTCGAGGCACATATACCTTCCTTCTATAGAGTGGGAGTGGGTCAGGGCAGATGCCTTTCCTTATTTGGAACAGGTCCTGTGGCCCAGGTGGGCATCCCCCAGGTGGGCTCAGGAATTTCGTAAACATCGCAACAGGGTGGGGAGGGCGATTAAGAGTCCGGGAGGGGGTGTAAGGCTGACACTTTTTCAGGCAGTGTCGTCCTTTGTCCCCGCAGCACCACAATACTGACAACTCAGTAAATATTAGTAATTTGCATCTGAAAATTAGATTTTCTGTGTGAAGATGCTACCTGGGTTCTATTTCACATTATCTTAAAAGGGAAAAATTATAACACATTACATATCAACCCTAAACCCCCAACCAACTTCCTGAGGCATAACTAAAGTACACTAAAACGTCTGAAGGGATCGGGAGAGGTCACCCCAAAATATGTCACTTTGGCATAAGAATTATTTTAAGCAAAGGCATCTGAGTTCCTGAACTCTCTTACCTGCCTAAAAGCAGAGCCTCACAAAAGAATTCAATAGTCATAAATTCCCTCCCTGGAGCAACCCTGATTTTCTCTTCTTACAGATAAGAAGTCAGAAGTTGTACCACACCCAGACAGACATTGTCACAAACTATCATGCCTTCCTTCTATTCTCCTTGAGGGCACGTTTATTTTTCAAAAATGGTGTTTGTATAAGAGCCCTTTCTCCCCTCCTTCTAAGAAGCCATTTGTTCTCCAAAAAGTGCTGCTCTACTCCTCCCATCTTTTACGAAGACGATATATAAACTATTCTAACCACCTCCTTGAGTCACGTTTTTCTGTGAACTCCCACACATACACATGAATAAAAATCTTTCTTTTATCTTACTAATCTGTCTTTTGTCAGTTTAATTTACAGGTCCCCAAGAGAACACCTAAGAGAGTAGAGAAAAAGTTTTTTCTCCTTGACACACCTAGGTATTATTAACAATGGTCACATTAGGGTGCAAAATGTTTAAAACATTGATCACCAGAAAATTAAAACAGTTGCTTTATGTATAGTAACATCTCTTCCATTGTAAGTACTATTTATACTCCTTTAATTCCTTATCCATCATACTCTCCAAAATTTCTCAACGTTTCTGGTACTCACTGTACAGCTCTGGGCAAAACACAATGGCTCAATATGGAAAGCACTGGTAAATGCATTCAGGACAAGCGCCAGTGAGAGAGCATGACTCACTCTGAGCGTGACACTCTGAGGTCACTGGAAGCATCAGCAACATCCAAAGACTACCTCCCCTCTGTGGATACTTGCTGTGCTTTTCAAAATGTCTACGATTGTTCCTGCTGTTCTACCACTTGAATTTGGATGGTAACTGGAAGACTTTCCTCCATGTTGTTTTGCTAACATGTATTACATTTTTGGAGACAAAGATATAAAATTTAATACCAGCTTAAAATAGACACACTCTATTGAGAAACACTTACATTCTATGAAGTTTGGGTATTAAAAAACAAAAGGTGTTGTTTCTGGGAGATACTTGGCAGGCTATGCTTGCATCTATAAAGCACTTAAGACAGTGCTTGGCACAAAGAAAGTATTAGCTATTATCTTACCTTTATGAACATAACTTTCTGGTGGGGAAAACAGACAAGTAAACAGAAGATGGATAAGATCACTGCAGGCTGTGATGGGTTTCCTGAAGAGGTTGAATGCCATAATAGAGAATAATGGGGGAGGGACCTTCTTCATGTAGGTGGTCAGCGTGGACTCCCTGGAGAGGTGATGTCTAAAAATCAAAAGCATTCCAGGCAGAGGCAAGAGCAAATCCCAAGGCAAAAGTGAGACAGAGCTGTTGGAAGGACCGTGAATAGAGAGTGGGGAGTAGGGAGAACTCTGTGACATGAGGCCAGAGAAATAGGCAGGACCCAGGTCTTGCAGAATCTCGAGGGCCATAGAGAAGAGTTTAGATTCTATTCTAAGTGCAATAAGAAATTATTTTAAAGATTTAGGTGGAGGGGTGAAATGATCTGATTTATGTTTTTCGATCACTTTTGCTGAGGAGATTGGGCTAATGGAGATTTCAAGTGGAAGCTGGGAGACCAGTTACAAGGTTTCTCCATTAATTCAGGTAAGAGATGAGGTGACATTGAAGATGGATGGAAGTCAGGGATGAGGGTTATTTTGGAGGAAGAATGATTGGACTTGATGTTGGGTGAAGGAAACAGATGACTCAGGGATGACACTCGGATTCCTGGTTCTGATAACTGGGTAGATGGTGGTGCATTGATATAGAGAGGAAACTCTAGATATAAGGATGTTTGCAGAGTTATCTCTAAAGTCTGGTCATATACACACCCATAAATGTAGAATTATGTTTGCCATGTGTTTTGGGAGGTATCATTATTTATAAGTGGCAATGTGGCTGCAAAATGAATAGATGGTGTAGAGGTTCCACACAACATGGCACAGGAGAAGCCTGAATTATGAAGGTTTGCTTCAGACCCTTTTCATAGCACCTGGTGACTTTTGCTTGGGTCCTTCCTTGTAGTATCTGTTGTGATACATGGCTTTTTGTTTGTTTTGCCTTATTGGTTGGAAGCATGAAACTAGTGGCTATTTTGGTTATATAAGCTAAACATCAGAGAGGTCTGCCATTATTCCCCAGTAGGCCACAGCTGCAGTGTGTCTATTCCCTCTCTACTTGCATATTAATAGAGTTATGGTGGTTAGGAATAAATGACCATTCTGAAGAGATTAAGTGTAGGATACTTTGGGGTGAATGACCCAATGAAAGTTGTAGCCCACCCCCAAATGTACCACTTTGGAATAAGGGTTATTTTGAGCTAAAGGCAATTGAGAGAAGACAGATACAAGAAGAGCTCTCTGGGCTTCCATGATGGTGCAGTGGTTGAGAGTCCGCCTGCCGATGCAGGGGACACGGGTTCGTGCCCCGGTCTGGGAGGATCCCACATGCCGCGGAGCGGCTGGGCCCGTGAGCCATGGCCGCTGAGCCTGCGCGTCCGGAGCCTGTCCTCCGCAACGGGAGAGGCCACAACAGTGAGAGGCCCGCGTACCGCCAAAAAAAAAAAAAAAAAAAAAGAAGAGCTCTCTGCCCTCCCTCTATTTACCTAAAAGCAGAACATACATTTGTAAAGTTGTGCCCCTCCCCTTTCTACCAGGAACGACAAAGGATAACTACTGGAGACAGCTCTAGACCCTTACCAGCCCAGAGATGGCACCAGAGGAATCTACATAATAAACCTGACTGACTCTTATCTTCCATTAGTTTCCCCATATGTTTACTTTCTTACAACCTGCTGCCTTAGAAACTCAAAGTCCTTTTCCTTTGTCTTGTCAAAGCTCTAAAAATGTTTTGTTCTTTTGCTAAGATGTTCTATAAGCGCAAGTTCTAACCACCTCTTTGAGCTACTCATCAACTTCTGTGTTTATTTTTCCTCTTGTTAGTCTGTCTCGTCAGTCGAATTTGCAGGGCTCCACGCAGACATCCTAGTAGGGTAGAGGGAAAAATATTCTTTTCCCTTCCCTACATGACAAAGAGCAGAAAGCGTACACTGAGAACCCCAGAAACATAGTAGTTCTGGTGTAGAGAAGACCAAGGGCTGGCTGCCTCATTTACTAGCTGTGTTAGCTTAGCCAGGCCACAGGCATAACTGAGCCCTTGTTTCCCCATCTGTGAAATGTTTTCAGGGGAGATGGGAAAGTGAAACAAGAATTGAATAAGATAGATTATGGTGATAGAATGCTCTAGATTGTTACAGAAACAACCCCTGAAACTCAGTGGCTTAGCGCAACCAAAGTGGATTCAGATGTGAATCAGTGGAGGTTCCCCTCCTTCTGAAAACCCTGAGATCCTTATTTTCATCATCTTCTGATACAGCCTGAACACGTGGCCTCCAAGATTATTGAAGAAAGGGAAGAAAGGATGCAGGACCGCATGATATATTGCTAATGTTCAGATGTAGGAGTGGTTTATGTCACTTCCATCCATTCCCTACCAGCCAGTACTGAGTCACATGGCCCCAAAGAACAGCAAGGTATGCTGAAAAATGTAGTTTCCCAAGTGCCCAGTAAGAGAAAGATAAAATGAGATTTGGTAAAATAATGGCATTGTCTCTATCATATGTAGGTAAATGTGTTTTATAAAATGTTATCTCTAGCTTTTCTCTAGTAATGATAATTTGAAATGACTAAAACAGGAAAAGAAGTTAATGAGCAAAGGGTATAAATGAGCCACAAGACGGATAACCCATCTCTGAATAATGGGGAGATAATTGCCCTTTTAAGATGGCACAGAAAAGAGGTCTGAGGAGTAAGAGTGGAAGGTGGAGGGTTGGAGACTGAGAACTGGAAAGAGATAAAATGTCTTAGTTGGTAAAGTTCACAATTGTGATGAAAGTGTGCCTGGAGAAGAAAGTTTTATGTCTGAACTAAAAGCAAACGACATTTTTACGAGCCAACAGTTGTGTAGCCAGCAGAAAGGTAAAGTTTACAATGTTCATCTGAGGGCAAGAAGTTCTAAAGTGAAGATCTTTTCTGCAAATAAAAAGAAAGAGCTATCACTGGAAAACAATTCCAAGTTAAATGTTAAGGACGAAAGACACCAATAGATGGAGATTTGCAGGGTGACTTATGCACGTTAGAAAAATTAAACCATGCCTCATCTTCTGATGTTGGAAGACATGGGACAAGAACACTGGCCGTCAAGGCTCTGCTGTGAGATGTGTGTCACCTTTCTAAGACTGTCTTGTCTCCTTTCAGAAGGAGAAATCAGAGTCCTTATGTAGGGGAGAAAAAAATTTTTCCTTCTACCTTTCTTAGCTCTCAGCTGAGGCCTCTATAACAAAAGACAGATTAACAAGAGGGAAACAAAGAGAAGTTTATCAACATATCTGCCTCACGGAAGCATGGGAGACACCCAGGGAAAAATGAGGAACTCCCTGTGGTGGCTTCGAACTCCAGCTTAAATACTATCTATGGGGAGGTTGGTTATGAGGAAGTTATGAGGAAGTTATGGTCAACAGGGTAAGCTTTGCTGTGAAGTTTTCAGTGATGCTTTCTCCATTGACAAGAGTCTACTGTGATTTAGTGAACCTTCTCTTCCTGGCACAGAAAGGGACACACCCTTACACAGGGAAATTTTCTTTCTCAATGTAAATTTCCCTTATGTAAGGGGAACTTCGACTCTATTTTCTGAGCTTCTCCTGTGTCTGCTGTTTCTCAAAATAATCAGCTCAAAATAATCCTTATGCCGAAGAGGCATGTTTTGGAATGACACATTCTGCCATCCTTCTCTAATATACTCCCCATCCACCTCTCTGAGCATCTCTCTGCTCACCCTACCCCAGCCGCAGTGGACGTTCACTGGTTCCTTGAATATTCTGGCTTTGCTCCAGCCCCCCGACATTCGCTCCAGCTCTTCCCTCAGCCTAGAAAGCTCTTCCCTGCGATGTGGTGTCCACTCTGCGAACTCCCCCAGCTTCTCAACGACGCCTACCCTGTCCATTCTATTTAATACCTTCAAGCATACTGAGTAGTTACTGTTTACAATGTTTATTGTTTGTTTTCCCCACTAGAATGTAAGCTTCCCAAGGGTAGAGATTCTTTATGATTGCTTATTTCACTGATGTATCCCTAGTAGATGCACAAAATATTTGTTGAATTGAATCATTCACACAAATTACTAACTAGCTCCTAATGGGTTAAGTGACATAGAGGTTTGTTTTCCCCTGAAACAACTGCTGTGAACAGAGAGTGTTTGTGTTGCCCTAAATGAAGAGGCAGGAGTAGGGGTGGAGAGGGTACCGCAGGGAAACCAAAATTAGGGGAGAATATCAGTGTGAACATTTAAAGGGTCTTTCTGTGTCGCTGATTTTGTATTTCAGGCTATGACCGATGGAGATAGCATTATTTAAACCATAATTTTTAGTTTTTAGAGTAATTTGTTTGGAATGTTTTCCTTTCCTTCTAAAACAAGTGAACTCTGTGAAGAACATAAGCTTCAGTTTCAGCCTAAGACAGAAACCTTTAGGTGGAGATAAAATAGAAACCAGCACCTTTATTCAATCTTTCACTACCTGGTCTGTTTGAAGAGCGGACGTGTTTGGACAATGATGCTTAATGAGATCATTTCTGTTACTGTTTGTGAAGGGCTTAGCTTTGCCTTGTTCTCCTTTGGGGCTTAAGAACTTGGACATTTTAGAATGCTTTCTTAAAATTAAATATAGAGTTTCAGTTGCTTTGATGTAGTACAAGGGGACAGCAAAAAATGCTGTTGAAAACAATCTCAGAACTGTACTTGAACAGCTCCCAAATCCTTGTGAAAACACAAATACATACGAAAAGTCAACATTTTATGCATAAGTTACATTTTATACAAAATTACATTTGAGCCTGTGGTGCGGTCTGTGGTGGTTTTGTAACATTATCTCTGTTCTAGAAACCGCAAGCTTTCCTTTGAATGAATGCCCGAATTCTTACCTTTGCTGCAGTGATTAGCTAGTCCCAGTATTTAGGGTGGAATTTGCATGCGTTTAGCATTCCTTTAAATTCCTCAGCCTGAAGAAGAACCCCTTTATCCTCTAAGCACAGGTGCAGTGGACACTTTTGCATCATTCAGCTATATTCCAGAAGATTTGGAGGAAGTTAGCTAGGAGAGATGTCTGGGCACTATGGTCTAGCCTCAGTCTCTAAGTCCTAGAGCTGCCAGTCTGTACTGTTTACCATGCCCTACACTGGGCCTTATATCAAAATTAATTGCACCACCAGATCCCAGCCATTAATTTTAGTATATCTAAACTATGTAAGAGCCGTGAGACATTTATTTATAATTTTGCTTCAATTTGAAATTCTTTACCCAATAACGCTGGGAGATTAGCTCCCTGATGCTGCTTTATTAAAATGTCAGCTGGAATAAATAGCTCCTTCACTACGTAATTACTTTGTCGCAACAATCAGAACTTTAGTAAGCACGTTGATAAAAGTGAGAATTAGATTCATCTTATGCTAAGTCTGATTATTTTGCCCTATAGTTTTTTAAAAAATTTTTATTGGAATATAGTTGATTTACAATGTTGTGTTAATTTCAGGTGTATCGCAAAGTGAATCAGTTATACATATACATGTATCCACTCTTTTTTAGATTCTTTTCCCATATAGGCATTACAGAGTACTGTGTAGAGTTCACTGTGCTATATAATAGGTCCTTATTAGTTATCTATTTTATATATAGTAGTGTATATGTCAATCCCAATCTCCCAATTTATCCCTCCCCCTCATCCCCTGGTAGCTAAAAGTTTGTTTTCTACATCTGTAACTCTATTTCTGTTTTGTAGGTAAGTTCATTTGTACCCTTTTTTTGGTTTTGTTTTTGGCCACACCATGTAGCATGCGGAACTTCCCCGACCAGGGATCAAACCTGTACTCCCTACATTGGAAGCATGGAGCCTTAACCACTGTACCACCAGGGAAGTTCTGTACCCTTTATTTAGATTCCACATGTAAGCGATATCATTGCCCTATAGTTTTGGGTACAATTGATCCCTTCTTCAGCGATGCTAGTGGTGGTCATGAATATGTTCTCTAACCTTAGGAAGAATAAGCTGAAGGGTTTTTCCTTGAGTTGAGTGATGTGTGGTTGGTCATCTGTGATGGGGGAGTCACCTTCCATTCTGAATTTAATCAAAATTGTTCCTAATTGTCAGTAAAAGATCCGTCAGGCAGAAAGAAGTCTCCTTAAAAAAAAAAGTCTCCTAACTTGTCTTGCTCAGAATTTAGGCAGGGCAGTGCCTGAACCAACCTGTTTGTTAGGCAAGAGAATTATTTCTGAAAGGATCTCCAGGGAGAGAAATACCCACCTCTCCTGTGCTAATATGGATTGTATTTTACCTTCAAATTCTCTGAAGGAAGAGAGAGCCGTGCATTGATCACCCGTTGGGATGACTGAGAGGCCTGGAGTGTGAATGGCTCATGGCTCCCAAGATAGGAGATTGTCAGCCCTCACTGTGAGAACTGTGAACAGGATAAGAGAAGGAAGGAGAAGAAAGCAGTCAGATTAATTGGAAAAGCAATTTGAAGGTTAAATCTTGCCAGAAAAAAGAAATCTCAAGGTTGGATAGAAAATTAGTATTTCCCAATCCTGAAAGTGTCCAAAAGTTGATCTTTTTAAAATTTCACGTTTTACTGGGAGTTCCCTGGTGGCCTTCTGGTTAGGATGCTGGACTTTCACTGCTGTGGCCCACGTTCAGTCCCTGGTTGGGGAACTGAGATCCCACAAGCTGTGCAGCGCGGCCGGAAAACAAACAGACAAACAAAAAACCATTATGTAAAATTTCACATTCTACTGGTCAAATGGCAAAGAAGCCAGAACACGTGACAATTCAGTAGTATTTACTAATACATAGATATAAATGTTTTATTGTCAGCTACCTGGAAGAAATGTCTAGTAACAGGCAAAGAAAACCCTACGGGGCTTTGAAATACCCTTCCTTCCTCAGCCACCACCAAATTAAACACCATGTCACCGCAGTACGTTGATTTAGTTTGTGACAGAAAAGGTAGGGCAAACCATAAAAAATAGCTAAGAATTAATGATGTCTGTCAATAAGTGATCTTCTTCAGGACTTTTTGACGATCCCAGGACCGGGCTGGACCATTCTTGGGTTTGGGGTAGTTGTCCAATGGAACCCAGGGCGTAGCTGGACCCTATCATGTGGGATCATTCAAGTCAGCTACACAACCTGTGATGAGGTCATCAGCAGCGGCAGCAGAGAGAGAAAGAGAGAGATTTTGGAAAGTATATATTATTTGATGTACAAATAAAAAAGTGTTGATGTAGCCATCATAAGAAATAGAAAAACTTTAACTCTCTGACACTTATTTTGTAGTTTATTTTTAATTACGCTGGTGGGGGACAGTTCACCTTTTTTTTTTTTTTTTTAAGTGGGATCTTTCTGGACCGGGGCACGAACCCGCATCCCCCGCATCAGCAGGCGGACTCCCAACCACTGCGCCACCAGGGAAGCCCCAGTTCACCTTTTAGGTGACTCTTCTTGGCCTTTCTTGCCCAGCCCATGGCCCAGTGAGAGTGGCTCCATTACAGCTGATTTTATAGATGCCTCTTCTTAAACTGTAAAAGGGGTTTTTTTTTCCCATTCCATGGTGCCTAATCGAACGAGCCTGGAAAAGGCAAGAGAGTAAGTGATCAAAACACAATTCCTGGGGGCTTCCCTGGTGGCACAGTGGTTGAGAGTCCGCCTGCTGATGCAGGGGATGCGGGTTCGTGCCCCGGTCTGGGAGGGTCCACATGCCGCGGAGTGGCTGGGCCTGTGAGCCATGGCCGCTGGGCCTGCGTGTCTGGAGCCTGTGCTCCGCAACGGGAGAGGCCACAACAGTGAGAGGCCCACATACCGCAAAAAAAAACAAACAAAAAACCCCCCACACAATTCCTGGGACTTGTTTGGCAACAGTAAAAAAACCAACAAATGGGTAAAACCTACCCAACGAGTTCATCCTGTTTCTACAGGGTAATCAGGGCAAATGTGAGACTGTAAAGTTTAGAGAAGATATTTCAGGCTTCTCTTTGGAATCACCACTTCTTGGACCTCTGTTATTTAGATTACTTTCTTGGTCTTTCTGAACCCTCGCACTTATGTGCACATGTGATCCTGCCCATGGAACCCCTTCCAGTGGTCTGGGTTGCGTTAGATAGTACCATCAATTTACTTGATAGAGTCCAGAGCTGAGCCAATGTGGAAAATAATGAACTTATCATTAAGATGTAACCGTATCCGTTTTTAACTCTCTTAGATTTGATTTATTCATTCTTTTTGCACTCAGTGTTCATGGGCTGATGAGGGCCAGCTAGTCGTGTGCTCATTGGAGTGTTCTCTCTCTCTTTCTCTCTCGGGCAGTTACAAATCTGCAAACTGCATCCAGATTCTTTTACAGTGCTCCATCCTAGGTTCTATGGAGGCAGGAGCAGGTTTTATTTCCTGGGCTCAGTTCTGTAGCTGTTAGGAGTTGATTCTCCTTAGGACTCAGATTGTCAGGTTGTTTCAGGACTCTTGGGTTTGTTTGACTTCCTTCATAGGACCTCGGGAGTTTTGATATAGAACTGTACTTTTCTCCAGTTTTCAAGAGAAGTTTTCTTCTCTTGACAAAGAGAAGACTTTGTCAAGGAGACAGGGTGGCTAAGGGTAGAGAACACATTGATTTAGAAAAATAGATGGATCTTTAGGAGAATGAAAAGACAAGCCACAGGCTGGGAGAAAATATTTACAGGTTTGGAGAAAATATTTGCAAAAGACACATCTGATAAAGGACTAGTATCCAAATATATAAAGAACTCTTAGGACTTACCTGGTGCTCCAGTGGTAAGACTCCACGCTCCCAATGCAGGGGGCCCAGGTTTGATCCCTGGTCTGGCACGCATGCCACAACTAAGACCCGGTGCAGCCAAAATAAATAAAAAGATAATAAATAAATATTAAAAAAAAATAAAGAGTGAAAGTGTTAATTTAGAATAAACCGAAAAACAAAAAATTCCCCAAATATATAAAGGACTCTTAAAAGTCAGCAATAAGGAAACAAACAACCAATTGAAAAGTGGGTAAAAGATTTGAGCAGACACTTCCCCAAAGAAGATGTACAGATGGCAAATGAGCATATGAAAATATCATTAGGGAGTTGCATATTAAAACAACAAGATCTAAAAGAATGCACATCTAAAAGAATGGTTAAAATCCAAAACACTGACAATACGAAATGCTGGCAAGGATGTGCAGAAACTCTCACTCATTGCTGGTGGGAATGCAAAACGGTAGAGCCACTTTGGAAAACAACTTGGCAGTTTCTTCCAAAACTAAACACACTCGTACCCCACGATCCAGCAGTTATGCTCCTTGGTATTTACCCAAAGGAGTTAAAAAATTATGTTCACACAAAAACCTGCCCAAGGATGTTTACAGCAGCTTTATTCGTAATTGCCAAAATTCGGAAGCAACCAAGATGTTTTTCTGTAGGTGAATACATAAACTGTGAGACATCCAGACAGTAGAATATTATTCAGCGCTATAGAGAACTGCGCTATCAAGCCGTGAAGAGAAATGGAGGAAACTTAAATGTATATTGCTAGGTGAAAGAAGCCAGGCTGAAATGCACGCATACTGTATGATTCCAACTATGTAACATTCGGGAAAGGGAATATTCTGGAGATAATAAAAAGATTAGCGGTTGGCAGGGGTTGGTGGGGGAGGAAGTGATGATTAGGTAGAGATTAGGGGATTTTTAGGGCAGTGAATCTACTCTGCGTGATACTGAAACAGTGGATACATGACATTATACGTTTGTTGAAACCCACATGATGTACAACACAAAGAGTGAACCCTAATGTAAACTATGGACTGTAGTTGATAATAACATATCAATGTTGGCTCACCAACTGTAACCAATGTACACTAATGCAAGATGTTAATAATAGGGGAACTGAGAGAGGGGGAGGGGGTATATGGGAACCCTGTACTTTCTGCTCAATTTTTCTATAAACCTAAAACTGTTTCAGAAAAAATGTCTACTAATTAAAAGAAAACAAAAGATGGATCTGAAAAGAGTGTGGGAAGAATGATGCCATTAGAGGGTCAAGGGCAGTATGGCCAACACTGATCTGAATTTTTCTGAGCCACCACAAAGGCTGATCCCTGAGGTGGTGTTTTCACCACCAGGAGTCCAGTTGGTGGATTTCAGTTACTGGTCAGCTGAAGAGCACTCCACTGTCAACATCTTAGAACTACTGAGGATAGCACAGACTTCCATCTCAGAGAGACAGGGGAAGAAGAAAGATACTTTTCAACTGAGTTTAAAGGCAAGAAGCAAAAAAAAAAAAAGGCAAGAAGTAGATCCAGAGGCTTTTGTAGCCTGTAGCATTTGAAAGCTCTTCAAATAAACCATCTCAAGTACTGGAGTTGCAGAAAAACTTGAAATAGGATGTTTATGACCTTTGATTGGTAGTTTGTTCTGCATTCACAATATTTACCCCGCTGTGTGTGTGTGTGTGTGTGTGTGTGTGTGTGTGTGTGTGTGTGTGAGTGAGAGAGAGAGAGAGAGAGAGACAGTACCTTCTTGAGAGCCAGAGACCAAAAGGAAGGAAGGAAGGAAGGAAGGATTTTCATCTTCTCTAATTCCTTGTAGTGGCAGAGTCTAACCTGATCAGGTCTTCCTTCCTTCCTTCCTTTCCTTCCTTTCATTTTTGGCTGCATTGGGTCTTTGTTGCTGTGCGTGGGCTTTCTCTAGTTGCGGCGAGCGGGGGCTACTCTTCGTTGAGATGCCTGGGCTTCTCATTGCGGTGACTTCTCTTGTTGCGGAGCTCGGGCTCTAGGCACGTGGGCTTCAGTAGTTGTGGTGCATAGGCTTAGTTGCTCCGTGGCACGTGGGATCTTCCCGGACCAGGGCTCGAACCCATGTCCCCTGTATCGGCAGGTGGGTTCTTAACCACTGCGCCCCCAGGGAAGCCCCTGATCAGGTATTTCTTTTTTTTAAATAAAGCATTTTATTTTATTTTTAAATTTTTATTTATTTTTGCTGTGTTGGGTCTTCGTTTCTGTGTGAGGGCTTTCTCTAGTTGCGTTGAGCGGGGGCCACTCTTCGTCGCGGTGTGTGGGCCTCTCACTATCTTGGCCTCTCTTGTTGTGGAGCACGGGCTCCAGACGCACAGGCTCAGTAGTTGTGGCTCACGGGCCTAGTTGCTCTGCGGCATGTAGGATCTTCCCAGATCAGGGCTCGAACCCGTGTCCCCCGCATTAGCAGGCAGATTCTCAACCACTGCGCCACCAGGGAAGCCCTCAGGTATTTCTTTTACATTGATTTCATGCAGCTACCCACATGTCTTAATCAGCATGTCTCTATAGTTACATTCTTTGAGACCACATCCTGCTTCTTCCTTTTCCCACCTTGCCACATTTTTTTTTTTTTAAAGAAAATGCTGTTAATACGTTCAGGATCTTTCCTTTGTTGTCACGTGGCTGTTACACTGTTTATTACATTTTCTTCCCTCCCTCTTAACGGCACATCTGTCCTCTCGGGATAGATGGTGTCTACTTCAGCCTCTTTGCTGCTGGTTTGGAGACACAGCTCTGGGGGTTTAACTAGCCTCAGTCTGAGATGACCCAAATATCTTAAGGGAGTAAAAACAATAGAATTATCAATTTTCACAGCGTTGTACTCGACACTTTTAGAAGGCAAAGGCTACTTTCTGAAGAAAGCACATGAATGTTGTCTTAAGGAGACAACATTAAGCCAGGGGAAGACTTGGTTCTTGCCCCAGCCAAATGTGTGACCTTGAGAAAATTATAACCCGTCCAAGCCTCAAGGGCTTCATATGTAAACTAAAGATATTTTTCCTGCTGAAAGGCAGAGGACTTGACCTTTGTTTTCCTGAGGTCTTGTCAGATTTAAGGTCCTATATTAGAACCTAAGAAACACTGTTCACCCGGATGGATGGATAGATCTTAAGTGTCTCTAAGGCGAGTTGGGTCATATTTCCCTTGAATACCCCACAGCACATAGCATGCTATTAGTAATCTTAACAGCTACCCTTTACAGAACAATTTATGAGCCACTTACCTGCCTTAAACTTGTGGAGCAGTGGTTATTATGGGGAGAGAAGGGAGGGAGTGGGCCAAGGTATGACGCCACTGCCCACCCAGGGACTCCAGCTTCTGAGGGCAGGCAGCCCTCTTGGCTTAGCAAGCTCTGCCCAGGAGCTGGGGGAGAGTGGAGGTGAAGCCTTGAAGATCTTTATCTCGTCTTTTGCTACCGTCCTGAGTTTGACACAACGCATACATAGCTTCAGGGCAGAGGCAGTCATGATCTGGAAATTAAGTGTCATCGGAAAAAAAGTTAAGTATTCATAGCATTTCCTCTAATGTGCCTGTGAAGCTGAGCTGCTGGGCTGTTTGGGTTATGAGTGGAGAGAAGCATCTGAAAATTATCCACATAAGAATGAAAAATGTGAGTAAGAATGACAGGCCTTGGCGAGAGTGTTGTCTAATGAGGATCTGAGAGTGTTTCTGACAGAGTGTAATCCCTCTTTCCAGGCTGCACCCCCCTGCCATCCGGAAATTTAAAATGACTCTTTAAGATGTTTCACATTCAGATTTTTTCCCCTGCCATCTGGTGCTGAGATGGGTCTACAGGTGGCCTTGGTTTAGGTTAGATTGGCCAGAGAAGCTTTTCTCTGCAACCAGAATCGGTCAGTTCTTCAGGCAGCCCGTGGGTTTCAAAAGATCTTGCTGAGGGGAAGGATTATGCATAGCGATGGGCAAAGAGTTAACAGCAACAAAGACTTGCTGAGTGTTTGAAATGCAGGTCCAGTGGCTCTTCCTAATAAACACAAGGCACATCTCTAATGGCTAAGAGTTTACAAAGCGTTTTCCAATCCATTGTTTCACCTTTATTCCCGTGCTAACCTACTAAGCCCAGCATAGTAAACTAGTGTGATCCCCACTTAATGGAGAGGAAACCAGAGTTCAGCTCACTTCCCAGAGCTAAGAAGGGCAGGGCCTAAGTGAGAATCCAGCTCATGTGACTCAATTTGTCTTCATTCTAGCCTGTTTACCACCAGCAGCCTCCCCTCATGCTCCCTCCCTGCCCCCCTCCCATCCCCCTGACCATCCTTGACTTGAATATGAAATTTGAGTGTATCGGGTTCAGGTGCAACAGAAAATGCATCACTGCTAGAAAGCCCAAGAGCCTTTTTGCATTTTGCATGTATCTTATGCAGAGAAGTACAACCTTTTATTATCTATGGGACCCGAGCTCAGTAGATTCCAGGAAATCTGACCTACCAATATATGAGAAAACCCAGGAAATAAGCCACAAGATAAATAGCTTACTCTTCTCTCTCTGCCATACCTTACGATCAGGCTGTCATGGGAAAATAAGTGGAGGTGAGGTATTGGCTGAATATATAGACTATTCATTTCTTCCTAACTGTATAAAACAAAGTTCTTCATAACTGTAAAAGCATATTTGGAACTCCCCAAGCACATTCAAAGTAAGTATTCGGTTCTGGCCTGTTTAGTATTTCTATCAGCAACTTGAAGAGTAATGTAAAAGGAACGTTCACAGGTTGTTCAGCTGACAAAGGTGAGGAGGGACGGCTGATATGTTGCGTAGTGACAGAGGGGGGAGCAGCCACGCCAGGAAGGGCAACCTCACACCTCGATGCGTCTGTGTCCCTGTGGACAACCCATCCAACACCCGCAGCCCTCAGATCCCGGGCCTATTCCTTCTAAGGAGTTTTGTCTTCTTTAATATCATGACCAAGTTCTGGACCTCGCTGTTACTCTGAGCTGCTCCCCCTGGTACCCCTCCAGCACCACACTCTCCAAGCACCGTCTTGCACGATTCCATCTCGCGCTCCCGTCTCTTGCACTACACCTGTTCTGAGCTTATCGTCTCCCTGTTCCTAACCGTTCCTTTCCCGTCTGCATTAGCAAATGCTACCACTTTTCACCCAGGCTCCAAGCTGGAAACTTGGGCATGTCCCTACCACTCCCTGAACGGCCCCTGACTTGAATATTGAAGGGAATCAGAATATGCCACCCCCAAACATGCCACTATAGCATAGGAATTGATTTGAGCTGAAGGCAATTGAGAAGCCAAAATGCAGAAAAAGCTCTCTGTCCTCCCCCTTGCTGTCTAGACGCAGGACATAAATTTCCCTTTGTGAAGGTGTTCACCCTCTCCTCTCCCATAACGGGGAGAACAACCCTTATCACTAGAGACAGACCGTTGTCACTGTGATCAGGCTGCACAAATAAACCTTATGAAAATAATCCTTGTCTATCATTAGTTTCCCCCATATAATTACCTCTTCACAATGTATAATGCCTAGAAGCCCAAACACTTTTTCCTTTGTCTTGTCACTTCTTTACATATTTATCATCCTTTGTTAAGTGGTACATAAGTCCCTGGGCCTAACTGCTTCTTTGGGTCTTCACTTCTTATCTATTAAGGCCTCCTGTGCACATTAAAAAAAAAGAAAATTTAAATATTAACATCAAATAAAATTTGTATGCTTTTTCTCCTGTTAATCTGGTCTTTTGTCAGTTTAATTTGCCGGTCCCAGTCACAGAACATAGAGCTGAACACAGAGGGTAGAGGAAAGTATTTTTTCCTTTCCTACAATATGAAATTTGGGTTTGTCAGGTTCTTTGCTCTCCACACCGATTGTTTACCAGATTCTGTAGTTAAATCTCTCTCTTCTGCACTGTCTCCGTTCCCCTGACGGCCCCATGTCAACACTTTAGATGTAATTGTTACACCTCCCAGGCCTGCTGGAGGATCTCACCAAAAGCCACCAAGAGAATCTATATTCTACTTTCAGAATCCCTCTTGACGTGCTTTCTGCTTTTGTGATTCTCATGATCGCTCAGCCTGGATTGTGGCACTACACCGACTAGCCAGCTGCCTGGAGTGGCCTTGGCATCCCCCAAGGTAGGGGGATCGAACACCCCCTGGCCCTGCCTGATGTTAGGCCTTCATTGCATCTTGCCTAGATTACAGCCAACATCCTCTGGTCTTCCTACCTGCCTCTGGTTTTGATTACCTCGCTCTCCTGCTTCAAACACCAGGAGACACTGGAGGTGGGGATTCGACTGAGCCAGAGTGAGGCTAACTGAGTGAAGTTCTAATCAGAATGGAAGAAAAATAATGGAGTCGAGAGTCTGGCCGTGGGGAGAGGACATCAGGTTAAAAACATGAGAATCAAAAGATTGCGGCGTCTAGCCTTGTGGGTGATGGATCCGCCTGGCTTCAGGGGGCAGAGATGGGGTGAACTGGGAGGTATGATGGGGTGAACTGGGGGGTGAAATAGAATGTTTTTATTTTGTAGTATTTCTTTTATTTGGGGGACCCATTTTGGAGAGGAATTGATGAATGCGTAGGCAGTCTCTGATAAACGGCCTCCTTGCTGCCTGTGCCTCCCTGGGGCTCAGGCTTCCTTGGAGGACCTATGATAGGAATGGCTTTGTGGTGTGTTAGCTAGACAGTGCCTCGGTTGACCCCCCAGCATTTCCCCATGACCACCTCAGAGAGGGTATGGAGGCAGGGAGATGGGGTAGGGGTGGGGTGAAGAATGGAGAAAAGAAGTAAGAGGAGGAGAGGGAGAGAGAGACTGAGTCCTAGGCCTTAGGAGCCCCGTGGGAGGAGAGGAACAGAAGGACAGCTCAGCACGTGCCGTGTGGGCCCGTAACTTAGAATCGGAGAGGCTAACAGCCATCTCAGTGGAGGAACACACACTTGACAGCAAAGTTCTCCAAATTCCTTCTGGATGCCCCTAGAGACTCCCTGGAACCTAGACAGACCCAAGCCCAGGGAAAGGGCAAAGAAAACCCAAACTGACTGAAATTGAGTTTCTGCCACCCAATAGAATGGGGGCTCCTACTGGCAAGAAAATTGAGATCTTAAAAAACCAAAGGGCATTTTCTTTCTTTTGTTAGGGATAGAGCTCTGTACCCACCTCAAGAATGACTGATTTGTTGGCAGCAAGCTCTCTGAGAGCAGGAGTGTGAGTCACTGATCTTCGTGTGCCCGGCACCCAGCACAGCACTGGCAAGGGTAGGGGCTTGTTGTCTTCGACCACGTGTAAGAACTGCCCTTCATTCCTAGACACATATGTGCCCTCGGCTGCTCTCTGAAGGGCTGTGTCCAACTCTGAACACCTTGTTTCTAGAGGCTGAGGACATGGAGAGTATTCTGAAAAGGGTGGTTAGGATACTAAGAGGTTATGAAAATTTCCAACTCACACCTGTGCCCTGAGCTCCAGAAATTTATATCCACTGTCTCCTGGACAACTATTTTTGAATGTCCTATCATTCCCTCAAACCTAAGGTGTGCAAAAATAAGCTCAAAACTTTATCCCAGGCCCACCCCTCTTCCGGTCTCAGTAAATATTCTACCCTCCATTTAGTGGACCAGGCAGAACCTTGAATATCATCTTTGATGCCTCTCTTTCCCATAGAATCTTTAATTTCACAGTAGTAATAAGGACAGTAGTCACGGGTCACTTTCATTAAGCCCTTATGATATGGCAGGCATTGTTTTAAGAGTGTCACATTAATCCCTTAATGACAATGCTATGAAGTAGGCATTGTATCTATCCCTTTTATGAAGGAATGAACTAAGGTCAGGAGATTAAGTAAGTCAAAGACATAGTACCAGTGAGTGGTGGAGATGGAATTTGAATCTAGGCAGTACAACTCTACATGTCCTGAGCTCTTCACCTCTGCACTCAACTGCAGTTGGTTTTTCCTTGTCTTTTCTACTTTCGAGTATAAACTCATGGAGCAGGAGTTTCTTTGTTTATTATTTTATCCCCAGAACCTAGTAAAGCACCTGCCCCCAAATCGATGCTTAATAAATAAATGATGATCGAATGAATGTTTGAAACACGAGCATATAAGGAAGATCAAAGGAATGTCCTAGTGTAATGAATTGCATAGGCGGATAGGAACTTAGAGTTTTTCCAGTCCTGGGGATATTTGGCCTGGAGAAAAGATTCAGGGAGGACGTACAAAGTGCCTTCTAATATCTGAAGAGCTGCCGGATGGAGGAAGGGAGACATTCCCTGGAGCTGCCAAGCAATGAACCTCAGCAGCTGTCTGGGAAAGGGGGTGGGAGACACTGTGTGTCATTGGAAAGAGTGGTACAGCAAACTACAAAACATTAAACTCAGCGTATCTTTTGTCTGCTGGGAGTAAGTAGGTTTGGCAAGGTGGAAAAACAGAGTCCCAGGAAAGCTGATCTCAACTGACAGTAGGGAAGAACTTCTCCATCTCCCGGGGAAAGGGTCACTGTAGAGGGAGGCTGCACTTCCCCCTCACTTTTGGATAGAGTCGGATGTTGGCTTGTGGGGTTGGAGCAAAGATCTGAAGGAAACTGCCTCATCCCAGCTTTCACCCCTTCCCAGGGGGCAGCCTCAATCCAACGACAGATGGATGCTGGAGGCCCAAAGGCCCTTTGCCTCCATTTGGGATGTTTCTGTAGGGTCCTTCCAACTCCAGAGCTCCCCCAAGGCTGAGCCACTTTGACAACTGCCCAGTCCTCCCTCCCTCCCTCCCTCCCTAGGGTGTAGCTCCCAAGAGCCGTCCCCACCTGTGTCTTTTTCCTAAGGCTGCCCTGGCATAAAAAGTGTCACAGACTTGGCTTAAAACAACAGAAAGGTATTCTCTAACGGTTCTGGAGGTTAGAAGTCTCAAGTCAAGCTGTCAGCAGGGTCATGCTTCCTCCTGTAGGCTTTAGGGGAGAATATTTTCCATACCTTTTTCTTAGCTTCTTGTGATGCCAGCAATCTTCCGTGTTCCTTGTAGATGCATCACTCCCATCTCTGCCTGCGTCGTATCATGACATTCTCCTGCTGACTCTGTCCAGATTTTCTTCTTCTTATAAGGACACCAGTTATATTGAATTAAGGGTCCACCCTAATCCAGTATGTTCTCGTAACTAATTATATCTGCAACGACTCCATTTCCAAATGAGGTCATATACACAGGTATGGGGGTTAGGACTTCGGCTTATTTTTGGGGGTGAGTGGAGCACAATTCAACCCACAACACCAACAAATTACCTGCTTGCAAATCTCTATTTTCCAGGGAATCCGATCTGTGACACTACTGGTTTACTTATGATTCTGCATTCCAGACCTACCGTCATCGTCCCCCAGAGTTTCATGGCTAACTCTTAGTTTTCCCATCTTTAGTGCCCTCCCCCCAGGGGAATTCTACTTCTGCCAGGATATCAAAACTTTTTCTCCCCTTCCACCACTGCCTGCCTTTTTCTTTTCATGTATTATCCAGGTGCTGACTGTTCAGTGCAGTCTCTGGGCTGATGGTATAAGTCAGTAGTCATAGCCACTGACTTACATAGTATGTGGTCCATTGGTGTTTATGTAGTCATTCATACATATTTGTATCCACAGAAATGTCTGTCTACTGCAGCGGGATAGGAGAATCCATGCATGCTTACACTCTTGAGTAAAAGCTAGGGTGGAGGATGGGAAGGGGAAAAACATTTTGGGGGGGCCAAAGCAGAGAGTAGAGAAAGGACTATACTATTTACAGGCTCAAGGTTTTTTTGTTTAATCGTAACAGTAATTCATGTTTATTAAAGGACATTTGGAGAATAGAGAATAGAAAAATCATTCTCCCCACAAACACAATTTTAAAATGTTTTCATATTTCATTTTTTTCCCTTTTAAATTTCCAGGTAGCTGACAGCATCAGTTTTATAGTCTGCTTGTTTTCATTTAGCATTATCTCAAAATTCTTGAAATTTTATATAATCCCCAACAAATAAATATGCTGCAATTTTTGTAACCATACAGCTAGGGTTGGGCATTTAGGTTGTTTCTATTTTTTCCACTAGTGTTGATGATGCTGCTATGAATATCAGTGTGCCTAAAAGTTTTTTCTTCATTCAGAATTTCATTAAGATTGATGCCCACAAATGCTAAAGGGCATGAACTTTTTCCAGAATAATATGTTTTTCTTTTTATAAAATAATAGATGATCATTATGAACATTTGGGGGGAAAAGTTGACTTTCTTTCTATTCCCAGAAGCTGACAGACTCCTTCCTGCCTTAGGATCTTTGCATAACTGTGTCCTCTTCTGGAATGTTCTTCTCCCAGCTTTTCCCATGGCTGGATCCTTCTCTTCTTTCAGACTTCACTGTCACTACCTTAGAGGGATCTTCTTTGATGCTCAATCCAGAGGAGACTCTAGTCAACTGTCTACCAAATTATCCTATTTAAAATTTCCTGAAATGATCAACATCTGAATATTTTCTTGTTTATTTGCCTATTTTCTCTCTCCTCAAGGTAGCAGGAACATGGTCTGTTTTGTTCAACATCATAGCCTCAGCCCCTGGCATAGTGCCTGGCACACAGTAGCACATAGAAGATGCTCCATAAACATTTGCAGGATGAATGAGCTTAGGTTCCAGATCCACAGGCTATTTACTAGAGGGTGGTCTTCCTCTTCTTCTTGGTGAGACTCAAAGCACTTGCTGGTGTCAAAGAAGTGAGTCTCCCCTCTCCATTCCCACCTTCACGAGTTTGCTTTGACCGCACAAAGGCTGACTCACTCTGGCTATCAGAGGAAGAATACTGTATTTTCAGAATTTCACCAGATAAAAAAGAAACGTAGAATATGAGGAACTGTTCAAGGTACAGAACTGTTGTGAGTGTACTGAGATACTCAGCATAAGCTTCAAGACTAATTAAAGGACTTCCCTGGTGGCGCAGTGGTTAAGAATCCGCCTGCTAATGCAGGGGACATGGGTTCAAGCCCTGGTCCAGGAAGATCTCACGTGCCACAGAGCAACTAAGCCCGTGCGCCACAACTATTGAGCCTGCGCTCTACAGCCTGCGAGCCACAACTACTGAGCCCGTGGGCCACAACTATTGAAGCCCGTGTGCCTAGAGTCCGTGCTCCATGGCAATAGAAACCACCACAATGAAAAGCCTGCTCACCACAATGAAGAGTAGCCCCCGCTCACCACAACTAGAGAAAGCCTGCACACAGCAACGAAGACCCAGTGCAACCAAAAATAAATAAATAAATGAGTAAATTTATTTTTAAAAAAAAGATTAATTAAAAGTTAATTTGCAATTTTAATTGAAGATTAACTAGTTTCTTCCAACAAGGGTTGGAGTTGGTGGAATCACTAATAAATGGGCTTCCAGGTTGTTGTACAGGCTGATTTCTCTGTGTTGAACTGCTTTGGTCACACACATTTCCAAGTATGCAGAATGACTTTCGGTCAAGTCGACTAAAATAAGTTATGAATTGTATGATTATCTGTGCTGTACCTGGTCTGTTCAAAGATAAATACTAAATGCGGTAAAGAGTCAATTTTAACTGCTTAATAAATGTTTAAGCAGTACAACAGTATATAACATTTACTAAAAATATCAAATATTGACTAAAGCTAAAGTAAATATGACTTGAATTAGCAGTGTACTGACCAGGCGGTCCAAAGAACTGAATAAAACAGGTGGTGATTATAGAGAGATTACAGAGTACTTAAGAAGAAATTTAATAAACCTCTAACCTGAGTATCAAAATCCATTAATTTTTAAAACATCGTTTTTGAAGCCTGGGTTTCATTCCTGATTATCTTTACCAGAAGGAGGACTGCAGGAAGGCTTTAGTGAAAAGATGAATTTCCTCTCAGAATCCTCCAACTCATAGCATTAGACATGGTAACTCAGTATGTTTAGTACTTGCATGTTTATAAAATTAGAGGACTTTTGTTATACACATTTCTGGGATCCCTTAATAAAAATCTTGTTTCCATATTCAGTGTCTTCGGAGGAGTTTAGTACTAGGACTATTTAAAGAAGTCACTCAGCTGAACTAAAAGTTGGCAGTAAATTGGGAAGTCAAGTTGACTGTGCTGTCATCAGAGGTGAAGGCTGGCTGAAGTCTCAGCATTTAGTTTGTCGTGGGATTTCATGAATTATGCCCACACTTGCATAGTGTTGCAAACACAATAAGCATTCAAGAGCACGTGTTTAATGATTAAATGGTTTTTATATGCACTCCCTGTTGATCTCTGACGTGAGGAATCATGCCCTATTTTAAGAGTTTCATTTTTTTTTTTTTTTTGCGGTACGCGGGCCTCTCACTTCCGTGGCCCCTCCCGCTGCAGAGCACAGGCTCCGGACGCGCAGGGTCAGCAGCCATGGCTCACGGGGCCAGCCGCTCCGCGGCATGTGGGATCTTCCCGGACCGGGGCACAAACCCGCGTCCCCTGCATCGGCAGGCGGACTCCCAACCACTGCGCCGCCAGGGAAGCCCCAAGACTTTCGTTTTTATGTCGTTGCCATAAGAATTCTTCTCCGCCACCCCCTGCACTTAAGTCATACTATCATTCTCCCAACACCCATGCACACTTGCCCTCCAAACCGCTGCTCACATTGGGCCCTCCTCCTAGAATCCTTTCCTCCCTACTAGCCCTAATCTTGTCCACCTCTTAAGATGGCAGGTCAATCCTGAGATCATGTGAAGCTCTCTTCTACCCACTGTGACTTAGACTATTTATCCCTACCTTCCTTGTTTTTCATTTCTGTGCTGGCTTCCCTGGAGAATCCCAGGAGAATTGTGGACTATCAATGTCAATCTAGCTCCCAAACACCCAGGAGCATCTACAAAAACTGGTTGTGTGAGTTTGCTAAGTTTCGGTAACCAAGTGCCACCAGCAACTTGAGGGAGTATAGCGGGTTAAACAACAGAAATTTATCATCTCACAGTTCTGGAGGCTAGGAATCTGAGATGAAGGTGTTAGCAGGTGTCAGAGTGTTCCTTCTGAGGGCTGGGAGGGAGAACCTGTTCCAGGCCTCTCTCCTGGCTTCTGGTGGTTTGTTGCCATCTTTGGGGTTCCTTGGCTTGTGCACGCATCACCCTGATCTCTGCCTCTTCATCTTCACTTGTTGTTCTCCCTGTGTGTGCGTCTGTATCTGTGTCCAAATTTCCCCTTTTTATAAGGACCCCAGTCGTGTTGCGTAAGGGCCCACCCTAATAACCTCATTTTAACTTACTTCTGTAAAGACCCTGTTTCCAAATTAGGTCCCATTCTGAGGTGCTGGGGGTTAGGACTTCAGCATATCTTTTCTGGGGAGAAACAGTTCAACCCCAAACAGTGGCCCATGTGAGAAATGGCTCCATCACAAATTTACCCTGGTGCATTGGAGCCTTTGCCCTCATGGCTTTTTGTTTGGGGTTTAAAGGGAAAAAACACTGAAGGTTTCTCTCTATATGGATTCATTTTTTTTTCAGTGCAGCTTATCTCTCTTTCTCTTTTATTAATATTATATATATATATATTTCTTTATAATATTTATAGTATAAATTTCAGGTGTGCAACACAGTGATTCACAAATTTTAAAGCTTATATTCCACTTATAGGTATTATAAAAGATTGGCTCTATTCCCTGTGCTGTACAGTATATCCTTGTAGCTTATTTATTTTATACATATTTGTATCCTGTGAGAAGTGTACTCCCCTCTCATTATCAGAGCTATGGGGGTGCCCCCTTTGTGAGTTGTGTGGGTCCTTCTGCTGTGGTGGACTGCTTATGTGGGTGATCTATCTGGTAGGCTTGCTTGGTCCCTGGTCCTGTTGGTGCCAGGCCCTGCATTATGCAGAGGCTGCTGGTTGGCAGGGCTGGGTCATGAGGCAGCTGGCTATGGAATCACTGGTGGGGGGGCAGGTCTAGTGCTGGCTCACTGGTGGGTGGAGATGGGTTCCAGGAGACCTTGGGGCTGGTGCCCGCCCACTGGTGAGTGAAGTCAGGTCCTGGGGCTAGTGATGGCCCACTGGTGGGTAGAGCTGTATCCTGGCATCTGGCTGCAGGGCCCCGGGGTCCCAGAGCTGCTGTTGGATTGCCAGTGGATGGGGCCTGTGCCCGACACAGGTGGCAGTGGGGTCCAGGGTGTCTTGAAGCTTGTGCTGGCCGGCTGGTGGGTGGTGCTAGGGCCCAGCCAGTCCTAGGGCTGGTGCTGGCCCGCTGGTGGGGGACTGTGGCTGCAGTCATCCTGCCAGTGGGGTCCACCTGCTGGTGTGTGAGGCTGGTCACGAGGCTAGAGCAGGCTCACTGGTGGGTGGAGCTGAGACCCAGAGTCTCTGGCTGCAGGGCCCTGGGCGCCCTGGATCTAAAGCCTGCACACTGGTGTACATGGCCGGGTTTGGGCCTCTGTTGGGCAGGAGTGGCTGTGGGCTCAGAGGGTCTTGAGGCAGGCTGTCTGCCGGTGGGGAGGGACACAGCCCTACCCAGTTAGTTGCTTGGCCTAAGACGTCCAGGGCTTACAGGTGTTGGTCAAGGGTGAGGCTGATTCTGGTACTAATAAGCTAAAGGGAGGATTCCAAGATGGCTTCTGCCAGCACCAGTGTCCACGTGGTAGAAGGAGCTCCCCAGAATGGCTTCTGCCAGTGTCTGCGTCTCCAGGGTGAGCTCCAGTTGCTTCCTGCCTCTCTGGGAGACTCTCTAAGATCAGAATGTCGGTCTGACCCAGGCTCCTTTCAAATGACTGCCTCTGCCCTGGGTCCCAGAATGTGTGAGGTTTTGTGTGAGCCCGTTAAGAGTGGAGTCTCTATTTCCCACAGGCCTCTGGCTCTCCTGAACGTAAAAGCCTCACTGGCCTTCAAAGCCTTACATACGTCTGAGGGCTTGTCTTCCTGGTGCGGGACCCCCGAGCTGGGGAGCCCAGTGTGGATTTTGGACCCCTTGCTCCCTGGGGAGAATCTCTGCAATTGTGATTATCCTCTCTTTCATGGAGTGCCCACCCTGGGGACGTGATCTTGACTATACTGCAACTTTCCATCTCCTACCCATCTTATTGTGGTTCCTTCTTTATGTCTTTAGTCGTAGAAGATATTTTCTGGCAGGTTCCAGGCTTTTTCATTGATAGTTGTTCTGTAAATAGTTGTAATTTTGGTGTGCTTGTGAGAGGAGCTGAGCTCAGGGTCTTTCTACTCCACCTTCTAGGCCAATCTCCCTCTATGTCTTCTTAGTCCTTGTGGCCTGTGCTGCCCAGACAGTGGTTTCACGTTTCAGCTGCTTTAGAGGATGGAAAACTACAGCCTTGAGGTGACCTTCCTGGGGCCCCAAAAGTGATTTTGTGTGTACTGAAATAAAATGGGATATTAACATCTTAATTTTATTTACAAAGACTAATCATATTACTTGATGGGCCATAGAGCATAAAAGCTAAGACTGTGGGATCTGGAGCCAGATAGCCCAGGTTCAAATCCTTGGTCTACCTCTTACTAGGTGTGCAACCTTGGGCAAATTCCTTGACCTCTCTGTGCCTCAGTACCCCCATCTATGCAATGGAGATAATGATAGACCTAACTTCATAAAACTGTTGTGAAGATTAAAAGACTGAGTAATCCTTAAGCTTCTAGCAGTGTCTGGCACATGACTAGTGCTCGATAAATGGAAGTTGCTGGTATTATCACCTTCTATGTGTCCCTCCCTGTGCTTGGTGCTGGGTCTACAAAGCTGAAGACACAGTCCCTGTCCTTCCTAGCTTATGCTAGGAAGTTCCAACTATTAGTTGGAATTGAATATTCCAACTCCTCTATGACTGGCACTTAGCTGGTTTGTTTTGTAGTCGCCCATGACAGGAGGGGTCCTCCTGCTGGGAAGCGTTGGGTGAAAGGACCTAGCAAAGGGCCTCAGCCAGGACACTGTCCTGGTCCAGGAGCCTGATGGGAGCCAAGTCATCATCACCTGCCAAATGCCTGTGACAGGGCCTCTGCCAGCGGGTCCACCCACAGTTGCCACCCACTTGGCCGGCATCTAGCACTTCACCCACCGTTGCCCAGTGGGATCAACACCTAAAAGAATTCTGACTTTGATTCTAATGAAGAAGGGGGAGTTTTCCCACACCAACAAGCAATTGTCAGACACTAGCTGGGTGTCCTAAAATTTAAAATTTGAAGTCTTAAGAATTACAATTCAGGAGACACAGATTTGGGTAAAAGTGAAAGTGTTCTGGGGAAGAGACAGAGCTAAGGGCTTATAAAGGCAAAAGCCATGAAATTGTGCTCTGATGCAAGAAAGGAAATATTTGTCCTTAAGGGGTGGCCATGACAAGTTGTTTTAGGGTAAAGTTTGGATAAGTGTCTTGAGTTTCTGTCAGCTGTGCTGGATACCTTTGTTAGCACAGTAGGTATCAAAAGGTCAGAATCCATCCAGAATCCAGGCTGAGACGTGCACACTTCCTCAATGGCCTTCTAGTTCCATTTTAGAGAGCTCTCTTAGCAATACCGACTCCATTTTGATTTTCCTTTCACACTACAAGCCAGGAAGTGGGCTCTTACCAGACATGGATTTGCTGGCTCCTTGATCTTGTACTTCGCAGTCTCCAGAAATATGAGAAATAAATATTTGTTGTTTAAGCCACCCAGTCTATGGCTTTTTTGTTACAGCATCCTAAACAGACTAAGACAGAAGGCTTCCCAGAGAAAGTTCTTGAGCTGAGCCTTAAAGAGTGAGGAGGCTTTTGACAGGTAAATGGTGGGGAGGAACAGAGGCCTGATCTTAGGGGAACTGCAGCCATTTCAGTCGGGTTGAAGGTTAAAGAGAAGAATGGTCAGAGGTGAGACCATGAAGGGATCACAGTATCAGGGCCAAGGGTGGGGCTTTACTAAGAACTTTGTGCTTTGTGTTTATTTATTGGGACTTTTTGGAAAAGTTCTGAAATGGTTAAAAAAAACAATTTTATTTTTTGACAGATCACACAGGCTTCTGGGTATTGGGTGGATTGGTGGTAGGGGAGGGAGTGGAGTGGGCTGAACACCGAGCCAAAAATGGAGGTAAAGAGACCATTTAGGAGATGTTTGTAACATCAAGACATGAAGTATTAAGAACCTGAACTAAAGTAGTGTCACCCTGGGATTGGAGAGGGAGGGACCTATTTAAGAGACATTTAAGGTGTAGCCATGGCAGGACTTAATGAAGATTGAATACAGAAGAAAAACGACTCCCAGTTTTTTGGTTTGGATGACAGGATACGTAATGTTATCTATAACCAGGACAACATATATGGGGAAAGGAACCAATTTAGGGAACAGGGAGATAAGAACTGGCAAAGACAATACATTCTCAATTAGAGTTCTTACCGTGCCTGTTATGGATTCAGTTGTGTCCCTCTGAAATTCATATATTGAAGTCCTAACCCCTAGTCCAGCAGTGTGTGGCCTTATTTGGATATGAGATCTTTGCAGGTGTAATCAAGTTAAGATGAGAATGGTTCCTAATCCAATATGACGCTACCCTGATAAAAGGGGAAGTTTGGACACGGAGACAGACATGCACACAGGGAGAACACCACGTGAAGATGAAGGCAGAGATTGGGGTGATGCATCTGTAAGCCAAGGAACTACCAGAAACTAGGAGAGAAACCTGGGACAGGTTATTCCCCAGCACCTCCAGAGGGAGCAGGGCCCTGTCAGCAGCTTGATTGTGGATTTCTGACCTCCGTAACTGTGAGACAATAAATTCCATTGTTCTCAGCCAACCAGTTTTTGGTACTTTGTTATGGCAGCCCTAGCAAACTAATGTAGTACCCAATGTCTATCCAACTGGAGATGTCTGGGAACCAACTGATGCACAGGTCTGGAGTTCAGGAAACAGCACTAGGCCAGTGATGGGGTCAACCATCCATCCCCCAGGGTGGTGGGCATAGGACATTTCTATCTGACTGTCATCCCTTCTTTTGCTGAACTACTTCTCTGCCACTTTGTGTGGTCTCAGTGGGACTGACAGTTATGGCGCTGTCTTCTTCAGACTGTAGACAGTCTGTCTGTAGCAGGAAAAGAATGTGGCAAGCACTCAAAGAGAAACCAAAGCAAGTGGTGATAAGAAGTGGTCAGAGATAAAATGTCCTGGTAGTATTGAGTCTTGGGTTCTAGCCCCTGGGGCCAAATTCTTGCAGATCTTGTAGGAATTCTGTGAGCTCCCCTAGCCACCCCGGGCCCCTACACTTTATCCATTTATATATGAGGCAATATGTTCTTCATCTGCTTCTGTGAGTTTGAGTTGTCATCTGCCTTCAAAAGAACACAAGTGTTAATCAAAATCATGAGAGTGGATGAGGCAGTACATGTAAAGTGAGAAAATAATAAGGTCAAGACAGAACTCTGGGAACCCCAAGGAGGAGGAGGCCAAGAAATGTTCATAGGAGAGGTGGGACTATACAGAAGATAAGGGAGCAGAGTGGTTCACGATTCTAGAAGGGAATGTGAAAAAGAAAAAGAAGTGTCACATATAACAGAACTTGAGTCAAGTAAAGGAAAAAAACAGTCATAGGATTTGTACCCTAGAAAGCTTAGTTATCTACTACTGTTTATCTTATTTAGATACACTTACTGCATGTCATTACTGAGTTAACCATTACCGTATAATGAATCACTCCAAAATTTAGCAACTTAAAACAACAGACATTTAATATGTTATGCAATTTCTGAGGGTCAGGAATCCAGAATTGGCTTAGCTGGGTCGTTCTGGCTCAGGGTCTCTCATGGGTTTGTGGTCAAGTTGTCAATCAGGGCTACAGCCTCTGAAGGTTTGACTGGGCCTGAGGATCAACTTCCAATATGGCTACTCACATGGCTCTTGGCTGGAGGCTTCAGGTCCTCCCCTGTGGGCCTCTCTAAGGGACTACTCAACACATACAGGCACACCTCATTTTACTGTGTTTTGCATATATTGCGTTTTTTACAAATTGAGGGTATGTGGCAACCCTCTTCAAGCAAGTCTATCAGCACCGTTTTCCCAGCAGCACTGGCTCACTTTGTATCTCTGTGTCACATTTTGGTAATTCTCGCAATATTTCAAATTTTTTCATTACTATTATATTTGTTATGGTGACCTGTGATCAGTGACCTTTGCTGTTACTGTTGTAATTGTTTTGAAGTGACACAAACTGTGCCTGTGTATAAGACAGTGAACTTAATCTATAAACACGTGTGTTCTGGCTGTTCCACCCACTGGCCATTCCCCCATCTCTCTCCCTCTCCTGGGGCCTCCCTTTTCCCTGAGACACAATATTGAAATTAGGCTACAATGGCCTCTAAGGTGTTCAAGTAAAAGGAAGACTCGTACGTCTCTCATTTTAAATCAAGCACTAGAAATGATTAAGCTTAGTGAGGAAGGCATATCAAAAGCCGAGATGTGACTTTAGCCTTGAACCAGTTAGCTAAGTTGTGAATGCAAAGGAAAAGTTCTTGAAGGAAATTAGAAGTGCTACTTCACTGAACACACAAATGATAAAAAAAGCAAAACAGCCTTATTGCTGATATGGAGAAAGTTTTAGTGGTCTGGATGGAAGATCAAACCAGCCACAACATTCCCTTAAGCCAAAGCCTAATCCAAAACATGGTCCTAACTCTCTTCAATTCTATGAAGATTGGGAGAAGTGAGGAAGCTGAATAAAAGTTTGAAGCTAGCAGACATTGGTTCATGAGGTTTAAGGAAAGAAGCCGTCTCCATAACATAAAAGTGCAAGGTGAACCAATAAGTGCTGATGTAGAAGCTGCAGCAAATTATCCAGAAGATCTAGCTAAGATAATTAATAAAGGTGGCTACACAAAACACTAGGTTTTCAATGTAGACAAAACAGCCTTATATTGGAAGAAGATGCCATCTAGGATTTTCATAGCTATAGAGGAGAAGTCAATTCCTGGCTTCAAAGCTTCCAAGGACAGGCTGACCCTCTTGCTAGGGGCTAATGCAGCTGGTAATTTTAAGTTGAAGGCAGTGTTCATTTATTATTCTGAGAATCCTATGGCCCTTAAGAATTATGCTAAATCTACTCTGCCTGTACTCTATAAATGTAACAACAAAGACTGGATGACAGCACATTTATTTACAGCATGTTTTGCTGAATATTTTAAGCCACTGTTGTGACCTACTTCTCAGAAAAAAAAGATTCCTTGCAAAATGTTACCGCTCATTGACAATACACCTGGTCACCTGAGAGCTCTGATGGAGATGTACTGTACAATGAGATTAATGTTGTTTTCATGCCTGCTAACAAAATATCTGCTCTGCAGCCTGTGGATCAAGGAGTAATTTTGACTTTCAAGTCTCATGATTTAAGAGATACATTTTGTAAGTCTGTAGCTGCCATAGATAATGATTCCTCTGATGGATCTGGGCAAAGTAAATTGAAAACCTTCTGGAAAGGATTCACTGTTCTAGATGCCATTAAGAACATTCATGAGTCATGGGGAGAGGTCAGAATATCAACACTGACAGGAGTTTGGAAGAAGTTGATTTCCAATCCTCATGAATATCTTTGAGGGGTTCAAGACCTCAGTGGAGGGAGTAACTGCAGCTGTGGTGGAAATAGCAAGAGAACTAGAATCATAAGTGGAGCCTGAAGATGTGATTGAATTGCTGCCGTCTTAGGATAAAACTTTCACAGATGAAGAATTGCTTCTTACACATGAGCAAAGAGTGGTTTCTTGAGATGGAAGCTATTCCTGGTGAAGATGCCGTGAAGATTGTTGAGAAGACAGCAAAAGATTTAGAATATCACATAAACTTAGTTTACAAAGTTGTGGCAGGGTTTGAGAGGATTGACTCCAATTTTGAAAGAAGTTCTACTGTGGGTAAAATGTTGCCAAACAGCACTGCATGCTACAGAGAAATCCTTCATGAAAGGAAGAGTCAATCGATGAGGCAAATTTCATTATCGTCTTATTTTAATAGATTGCCACAGCTACCCCAGCCTTCAGTAAGCACCACCCTGATCAGTCAGCAGCCATCAACATCCTCCACCAGCAAAAAGATTATGACTCACTGAAGGCTCTGACGATGGTTAGCAATTTTTATTTAGCAATGAAGTATTTTTAAAAATTTAATTAATTAATTAATTAATTTATGGCTGTGTTGGGTCTTCATTTCCGTGTGAAGGCTTTCTCTAGTTGCGGCGAGCGGGGGCCACTCTTCATTGTGGTGCGTGGGCCTCTCACTGCCGTGGCCTCTCTTGTTGTGGAGCACAAGCTCCAGACGCGCAGGCTCAGTAGTTGTGGCTCATGGGCCTAGTTGCTCCGCAGCATGTGGGACCTTCCCAGACCGGGGCTCGAACCCGTGTCCCCTGCATTGACAGGCAGATTCTCAACCACTGTGCCACCAGGGAAGCCCACAATGAAGTATTTTTAAATTAAGGTATGTACTTTTTAAAGACATAATGCTATTTCACACTTAATAGACTACAGTATAGTGTAAACATAACATTTATATGCACTGGGAAACCAAAAACTTCATGTGACTTTATTTGGCGTTTGCTTTATTGTGGTGGTCTGAAACCAAACTCATATTATCTCTGAGGGACATCTGTAGCTTTCTCCATGGCTCCATGGCAAGTGATCCAGGACAGAACTGTAGTCTCTTTACAACCTAATCTTGGAAGTGATAACCCACCATTTGTGCCATTTTCTGTTCACTTGAAGCAAGTCACTAAGTACAGCCCACACTCAAAAAGAAGGGAATTACACTCCACCCCTTTAGGGGAGAAGTATCAAAGAATTTGTGGATATATTTTCAAAACCACTTCAGAAGCCTTGGGTGATTTCTACCAGAGCTGTGTCAGGAAATGTGGTGGAAAGAAACGTGACTGTGTGGGCAGTTGAGTGAGCGGAAGGCAATTCAGCTCTTTCTAGAAACTTGACTGTAAAGAAAAAGAGGTATATCTTCATTGTTAGAGGAGGAAGATTTTTTAAACCTCATATAATATCTATTTGTTAGCACAGTGCCTGTATTTTTATATAGCCCCCAAATATTTTTTTTTCACACACACACACTATATTTTATTTTTACAAGAGATAAATAGACTGACACCAAGCATTGTAAGTGGATGACCACAACAAAAGCAACAATGATTGCAATTACCAAACAGGAAACACACTCATACTATGTCATAATATTGACATTCAGTCCAGTGATCCTCCACTGTAACAGCTCCTTTTCTTTGCAGTGAAAATTGATTTGTATATTTTTTGCTTCTGAGTCCTTGTGGGATTTTTTTTTTTATTCGAACAGAAAGTCACAAAAATTATAATCATCCTCATCAGTTCACTCAGTCCCATGTAATTAATTTTTTTTTATCTTGATCTTTTGTTAGCACTTTTATGAGTTCATCAGTTTTCCATTAGAGCTCTGAAAATGCTTATTCATTCAGTTCAGCAGTATAGTCAGTTACCAGAAACCTGTACTTGTCAGAGTCTTTTCCATGAATTCCTTGAAGATGAAACCCTTTTATAGGAACATATTTGCAAAAGCATCAGAGTGCACCCAGAACTATCTGTAAATGACAAAAGAATTAAAAATGACCACGGGGGCTTCCCTGGTGGTGCAGTGGTTGGGGGTCTGCCTGCCGATGCAGGGGACACGGGTTCGTGTCCCGGTCCAGGAAGATCCCACATGCCGCGGAGCGGCTGGGCCCGTGAGCCATGGCCGCTGATCCTGTGCGTCCAGAGCGTGTGCTCCGCAACAGGAGAGGCCACAACAGTGAGAGGCCCATGTACCACAAAAAAAAAAAAAAAATGACCACGGTTAAAGATTTGAGGAAAGTTCATAAAAATGTAATTGACAAGGAGATTTAGTTATTTCTGAGATATATATTTTAAAGTAATAAATAGAATTATTACATAATTCTAAAGTAATAGAATTATGAATTATAACATTATACCAGAACATATAAGATTTTTAGAAATATCATGTAATGTCTGAAACATTTATATTAACATATATCCATACAAATAACCCAAAGAAAGTTTAGTACTAGTTGTTTTGTTTGTTTGCTTGTTTGTTTTTTTACACTGCAGGTTCTTATTAGTCATCAATTTTATACACATCAGCGTATACCAGTCAATCCCAATCACCCATTTCAGCATACCACCATCCCCACCCCACCGCAGTTTTCACCGCTTGGTGTCCATATGTTTGTTCTCTACATCTGTGTCTCAACTGCCACCCTGCAAACCGGTTCATCTGTACCATTTTTCTAGGTTCCACATACATGCATTAATATACGATATTTGCTTTTCTCTTTCTGACTTACTTCACTCTGTATGACACTCTCTAGATCCATCCAGGTCTCAACAAATGACTCAATTTCGTTCCTTTTTATGGCTGAGTAATATTCCATTGTATGTATGTACCACATCTTCTTTATCCATTCGTCTGTCATTGGGCATTTAGATTGCTTCCATGGCCTGGCTATTGTAAATAGTGCTGCAATGAATATTGGGGTGCATGTGTCTTTTTGAATTGTGGTTTTTCTCTGGGTATATGCCCAGTAGTGGGATTGCTGGATTATATGGTAATTCTATTTTTAGTTTTTTAATGAACCTCCATACTGTTCTCCATAGTGGCTGTATCAATTTACATTCCCACCAACAGTGCAAGAGGGTTCCCTTTTCTCCACACCCTCTCCAGCATTTGTTGTTTGTAGATTTTCTGATGAAGCCCCTTCTAACTGGTGTGAGGTGATACTTCATTGTACTTTTGATCTGCATTTCTCTAATAATTAGTGATGTTGAGCAGCTTTTCATGTGCTTCTTGGCCATCTGTATGTCTTCTTTGGAGAAATGTCTATTTAGGTCTTCTGCTCATTTTTGGATTGGGTTGTTTGTTTCTTTAATATTGAGCTGCATGAGCTGTTTATATATTTTGGAGATTAATCCTTTGTACGTTGATTCATTTGTGAATATTTTCTCCCATTCTGAGGGTTGTCTTTTGGTCTTGTTTATGGTTTCCTTTGCTGTGCAAAAGCTTTGAAGTTTCATTAGGTCCCATTTGTTTATTTTTGTTTTTATTTCCATTACTCTAGGAGGTGGATCAAAAAAGATCTTGATGTGATTTATGTCAAAGAGTGTTCTTCCTATGTTTTCCTCTAAGAGTTTTATAGTGTCTGGTCTTACATTTAGGTCTCGAATCCATTTTGAGTTTATTTTTGTGTATGGTGTTAGGGAGTGTTCTAATTTCATTCTTTTACATGTAGCTGTCCAGTTTTCCCAGCACCACTTATTGAAGAGACTGTCTTTACTCCATTGTATATCTTTGCCTCCTTTGTCATAGATTAGTTGACTATAGGTAAGTGGATTTATCTCTGGGCTTTCTATCTTGTTCCATTGATCTGTGTTTCTGTTTTTGTGCCAGTACCATATTGTCTTGATTACTGTAGTTTTGTAGTATAGTCTGAAGTCAGGGAGTCTGATTCCTCTAGCTCCGTTTTTCTCCTTCAAGACTGCTTTGGCTATTCGAGGTCTTTTGTGTCTCCATACAAACTTTAAGATGATTTGTTCTAGTTCTATAAAAAATGCCATTGGTAATTTGATAGGGATTGCATTGAGTCTGTAGATTGCTTTGGGTAGTATAGTCATTTTCGCAGTATTGATTCTTTCAATCCAAGAACATGGTATATCTCCCCATCTGTTGGTATCATCTTTAATTTCTTTCAACAGTGTCTTATAGTTTTCTGCATACAGGTCTTTTGTCTCCCTAGGTAGGTTTATTCCTAGGTATTTTATTCTTTGTGTTGCAATGGTAAATGGGAGTGTTTCCATAATTTCTATTTCAGATTTTTCTTCATTAGTGTATAGGAATGCAAGAGATTTCTGTGCATTAATTTTGTATCCTGCAACTTTACCAAATTCATTGATTAGCTCAAGTAGTTTTCTGGTGGCATTTTTAGGATTCTCTATGTATAGTATCATGTCACCTGCAAACAGTGACAGTTTTACTTCTTCTTTTCTAATTTGTATTCCTTTTATTTCTTTTTCTTCTCTGATTGTCGTGGCTAGGACTTCCAAAACTATGTTGAATAATAGTGGTAAGAGTGGACATGCTTGTCTCGTTCCTGATCTTAGAGGAAATGCTTTCAGTTTTTCACCATTGAGAATGATGTTTGCTGTGGGTTTGTCGTATATGGCCTTTATTATGCTGAGGTAGGTTCCCTCTATGCCCACTTTCTGGAGAGTTTTTATCATAAATGGGTGTTGAATTTTGTCAAAAGGTTTTTCTGTATCTATTGAGATGATCATATGGTTTTTATTCTTCAATTTGTTAATATGGTGTATCACATTGATTGATTTGTGTATATTGAAGAGTCCTTGCATCGCTGGGATAAATCCCACTTGATCGTGGTGTATGATCCTTTTAATGTGTTGTTGGATTCTGTTTGCTAGTATTTTGTTGAGGATTTTTGCGTCTATATACATCAGTGATATTGGTCTGTAATTTTCTTTTTTTGTAGTATCTTTGTGTGGTTTTGGTATCAGGGTGATTGTGGCCTCACAGAATGAGTTTGGGAGTGTTCCTTCCTCTGCAGTTTTTTGGAAGAGTTTGAGAAGGATGGGTGTTAGCTCTTCTCTAAATGTTTGATAGAATTCACCTGTGAAGCCATCTGGTCCTGGACTTTTGTTTTTTGGAAGATTTAAAATCACAGTTTCAATTTCTTTGCTTGTGATTGGTCTGTTCATATTTTGTGTTTCTTCCTGGTTCAGTCTTGGAAGGTTATACCTTTCTAAGAATTTGTCCATTTCTTCCAGGTTGTCCATTTTGTTGGCATAGAGTTGTTTGTAGTAGTCTCTTAGGATGCTTTGTATTTCTGCGGTGTCTGTTGTAACTTCTCCTTTTTCATTTCTAATTTTATTGATTTGAGTCCTCTCCCTCTTTTTCTTGATGAGTCTGGCTAATGGTTTATCAATTTTGTTTATCTTCTCAAAGAACCAGCTTTTAGTTGTATTGATCTTTGCTATTGTTTTCTTTGTTTCTATTTCATTTATTTCTGCTCTGATCTTTATGATTTCTTTCCTTCTGCTAACTTTGGGTTTTGTTTGTTCTTCTTTCTCTAGTTCCTTTAGGTGTAAGGTTAGATTGTTTATTTGAGATTTTTCTTGTTTCTTGAGGTAGGCTTGTATAGCTATAAACTTCCCTCTTAGAACTGCTCTTGCTGCATCCCATATTGTGTTTTCATTGTCATTTGTCTCTAGGTATTTTTTGATTTCCTCTTTGATTTCTTCAGTGATCTCTTGGTTATTTAGTAACGTATTGTTTAGCCTCCATGTGTTTGTGTTTTTTACTTTTTTTCCCCTATAGTTCATTTCTAATCTCATAGCATTGTGGTCAGAAAAGATGCTTGATATGATTTCAGTTTTCTTAAATTTACTGAGGCTTGATATGTGACCCAAGATGTGACCTATCCTGGAGAATGTTCCATGCACACTTGAGAAGAAAGTGTAATCTGCTGTTTTTGGATGGAATGTCCTATAAATATCAATTAAATATATCTGGTTTATTGTGTCTTTTAAAGCTTCTGTTTCCTTATTTATTTTCATTTTGGATGATCTGTCCATTGGTGTAAGTGAGGTGTTAAAGTCTGCACTATTATTGTGTTACTGTCGATTTCCTCTTTTATAGCTGTTAGCAGTTGCCTTATGTGTTGAGGTGCTGCTATGTTGGGTGCATATATATTTATAATTGTTATATCTTCTTCTTGGATTGATCCCTTGATCATTATGTAGTGTCCTTCCTTGTCTCTTGTAACATTCTTTATTTTAAAGTCTATTCTATCTGATATGAGTATAGCTACTCCAGCTTTCTTTTGATTTTCATTTGCATGGAATATCTTTTTCCATCCCGTCACTTTCAGTCTGTATGTGTCCCTAGGTTTGAAGTGGGTCTCTTGTAGACGGCATATATATGGGTCTTGTTTTTGTATCCATTCAGCAAGCTTGTGTCTTTTGGTTGGAGCATTTAATCCATTCACGTTTAAGGTAATTATCAATATGTATGTTCCTGTGACCATTTTCATAATTGTTTGGGTTTGTTTTTGTGGGTATTTTTCTTCTCTTGTGTTTCCCACTTAGAGAAATTCCTTTAGCATTTGTTGTAGAGCTGGTTTGGTGGTGCTTAATTCTCTTAGCTTTTGCTTGTCTGTATAGCTTTTAATTTCTCCATCAAATCTGAATGAGATCCTTGCTGGGTAGAGTAATCTTGGTTTTAGGTTCTTCCCTTTCATAACTTTAAATATATCATGCCACTCCCTTCTGGCTTGTAGAATTTCTGCTGAGAAATCAGCTGTTAACCTTATGGGAGTTCCCTTGTATGTTATTTTTCTTTTTTCCCTTGCTGCTTTCAATAATTTTTCTTGGTCTTTAATTTTTGCCAATTTGATTACTATGTGTCTTGGCATGTTTCTCCTTGGGTTTATCCTGTTTGGGACTCGCTGAGCTTCCTGGACTTGGGTGGCTCTTTCCTTTCCCATGTTAGGAAAGTTTTTGACTATAATCTCTTCAAATATTTTCTTGGGTCCTTTCTCTCTCTCTTCTCCTTCTGGGACCCCTATAATGCTTAATGTTGTGTTTAGGCTGTCTTCATTTCTTTTTATTCTTTTTTCTGTTCTGCAGCAGTGAATTCCACCATTCTGTCTTCCAGGTCACTTATCCGTTCTTCTGCCTCAGTTATTCTGCTATTGATTCCTTCTAGTGTAGTTTTCATTTCAGTTATTGTATTGTTCATCTCTGTTTGTTTGTTCTTTAATTCCTCTAAGTCTCTGTTAAACATTTCTTGCATCTTCTCGATCTTTGCCTCCATTGTTTTTCCGAGGTCCTGGATCATCTTCACTATCATTATTCTGATTTCTTTTTCTGGAAGGTTGCCTATCTCTACTTCATTTAGTTGTTTTTCTGGGGTTTTATCTTGTTCCTTCATCTGGTATATAGCCCTCTTCCTTTTCATCTTGTCTATCTTTCTGTGAATGTAGTTTTTGTTCCACAGGCTGCAGGATTGTAGTTCTTCTTGCTTCTGCTCTATAGCCCTCCAAATATTAAAGCTTGAATTCGATATGGGTTGAATAAATTTGGAATTGGGAATGCTTTTTCCCACAGAAATGCCTTCCATAGGAAATGGAGCAACCCCACAAACACCTATTAACCTATGTCATATCTATGGTACAGTATGGTGCCAGTGCTATTGTAGGATACACCACCGTGTGGAACTCACTGTTGTGTAAGATCTGTCACGAGGTAGGACCCATTGTCCATTTCCACAAGGATCCTCAAGGGCACCACTAGGGAGAATGCCAAACACAAGCAGAACCCATTATAGGGAGACACATTCATGGCGTAGACCTCAATGTTATATAGAGTCCACTAGCATCTTTCTATGAGAAAATGTCCTCTTGGCATTCCAGCTGGCCATCAACTGGAGCCCTTCTCCATCTCCTGGGCTCCAGGTGGCCCTTCCTTGAACTTAGGTCCCTGGTGGTGTTGTGTCTTCACAATGAGGGAAAGGAATAAAGGTGAAATGTGAGAAGGAAAGGAGATGAGGGAAGCAAGACTGACATGAATTGAAAACTTTATGTGCCCATCATTTGGATTCTCACTATAGTCTGGAGAAGTGGGTCTTATTTTCCCATGTTAGAAATTGAAGAAACCGGGGCATGGCTGTAAAATATTGGCCACTTGTAGAGCTACCTATCCAAATAATAATAAACTATAATGGAAGTATTAGAGTTAGTGGTATAAGGGAGCCCGCTCAAACCAGCTCATGAGAGCTGATGGCATGTATCATTTCCCAGCTCTGCCTTCAGTGACATCATATTGGCAGCCTGATATTGGCCATGGAAGGAGTATTTACACCACGGAGATCAACAAATGTTACAGATTCTTTTCCCCCATGGAGCCAGTTGTTAAGCATTTACCAGCGCACTACTGGTTACAGTCCAAATGTGGGGTGAAATATTAATGAAATCTAATTGCTCATTGAAGAAACAGTGACAACCCAATTGGTGAAGAGGGACAGTGGCAATGGTGCAGAATTCCACCATCCTGAATCAGGCAACGACAACGAAGTCCCTCGATGCAGCTGTGAGGGATATAATGTCCTCTTTCATCTCTACTTCCTGCCCACATTCTGCATGTGCAGGTCAAGTTGGGGTGTGAGATCTGTGGTGAGATTGAGGAAGTAGGCGGTTTGGGGGACAGGCTGGGGGACCTTCTCTTTGGAGGAGTTAAAGAGGTAGCTTGCTTGGAGATTGAGAGCTGTGGTCTCCATCTGGCAGGACTAAGTTGACCTTTGTCCCAGGAAGAGATTGTGAATAAAGGATTAAAATGTTTTTCCCGTTTGGGGTCTAGACCTACAAAGTTTTTATACCCAGTTCTCTTATAAAAAAGAGAAACTCCCAACGCTCCTCTGTTGGATTCTGGACCCTGAGAAATCTGTGGTTTTCTAGAGAGTGGAGACGTGGAGGACTCTGTTCAGAGCCCTCTGCCCTCACCAGCCCCTCTGATTGCTCTAGTCTAATATTAGGAATTCAGGGCAGACAGGAAACATTTTAAGACTTGTCTGTCCAGCGGCTCTGAGGGGAGAGCAGCCTGGGCTGAGCTAGGAGGAAGCTGTGGGTTTCCATTACTAACAGTTTTCAGGCCCATTGCATAAGACTTTACTCTGCTTTTTCAAAGCCTTTACTATACTGTTCATAGTTACCCAAGAGGCCCTTCTTGCAGTCACTGTTAACACCAGCAAATTCACTCACGACCTCACTTGTTTTCTCTGGGAGTAAGCTTGCAGGCTATTTCTTGCTTTTAAATTAGGGAATCAGAATATGCTTTCAAATACTAATGTGAAAAAATTTCGAAGGATGTATAAGAAACTGATTCAGTGGATACTTCTGGGGTATTGGACTGGAGATCCAATATGCTTTATATACTTATCCATTTCTGAACGTTTTCAATTTCTTTTTTCCCTTTTATTATTAAATACTGCAGTAAGTACCTGTGAAGCCACCATCGCAAACAAAAAAGCTATGATCTTTCTAATAATTTACATGTAACCATATGGTTCTCTCATTCCATCTTATCCCCCTGCCACTGCCCCAGCCATTATCATCTTTGCTGGGAATTAATCTTTCTCTCGCTTTCCTTTTTATAGAGTTTTATTGCAGCAAATGGATTCCTAAAAATTATGTATCTTTATTGTCATTGTCTTAAATTTTATGAAAGAGGAATAATATTTCATGTAACATTTTGGCATTTCTGTTTGCTAGTTACTATTTACTGAATTGTTGAGATTCATCCAGTTGTTTGGTTCATTCATTTTGCTTGCTGTCTAAATGTTTTTTTGATTTTTTTTTTTTGCTGTACACGGGCCTCTCACTGCTGTGGCCTCTCCCGCTGCGGAGCACAGGCTCCGGACGCGCAGGCTCAGTGGCCATGGCTCACGGGCCCAGCCACTCTGCGGCATGTGGGATCTTCCCGGACCAGGGCACGAACCCGTGTCCCCTGCATCGGCAGGCGGACTCTCAACCACTGCGCCACCAGGGCAGCCCTGTCTAAATGTTTTACCAAGAATATTTTGCACATTTTTAACAATAACTAGTTTAAATTTTTTAAAAGTTAATATAATTATCAAAAGAAATATTATGTGTGTTAAAAGATTAGACAGTAGTATTTATATAATCTTTCAGTGGGGAGTAATATTGCTCTTCTCCAATTTCAGATCCTGGATTTTTGAGGTCCAGTCTTTACACCTTAATACACTCCTTTTTCTCTCGTTCTGCTTTCTCATCAAGAAGTCAAGCTTAATGGAGGTGTTATGCGAAATGTAACATACCAGAAATAACTTGAGGACAGTATAAAGACATCACGATTTGCATGATTTGTATAAAGTTTTCGTTTTAAAGATACCAAGGAATCTTTCAACTTTTACTTGTTTATGCTTTGCAAAATATTATATATCTTAGAGTAACTAAGCAGCCAGCATTTTCTCTCCCCTTAATCTACTCCGAACCCTTGTCCGGGAGGAAACACTTTTCCTCTAAACTCTTAGGTTTAGTTCTTGGAGGCCTGCAAATGAAACTGACAAAAAACAGATAGCAAGAGGTAAGACAAAATTTAATCACATATTATTTTTTAAAAATTTGTTTTATTGATATATAGTTGATTTACAATGTGTTAATTTCTACTGTACAGCCAAGTGATTCGGTTATACATATATACATTCTTTTTCATATTCTTTTATTTTTTATATGTATTTTTAAAATTTATTTATTTTTGTCTGCGTTGGGTCTTCGTTGCTGCACGCGGGCTTTCTCTGGTTGCTGCGAGCGAGGGCTACTCTTCATTGCGGTGAGGGTGCTTCTCATTGCTGTGGCTTCTCTTGTTGCTGAGCACGGGCAGGCTTCATTAGCTGTGGCACCTGGGCTCAGTAGTTGTGGCTCATGGGCTTAGTTGCTCCATGGCATGTGGGATCTTCCCAGACCAGGGCTTGAACCTGTGTCCCCTGCACTGGCAGGCGGATTCTTAACCACTTCGCCACCAAGGAAGCCCCCATATTCTTTTCTATTATGATTTATCACAGAATATTAAGTATAGTTCCCTGTTAATCACATATTATTATTAATGTATGTACAGGAGCTTACAGAAAAATGTGACTCTAAGGGACAGTTAAAAAAATCGGGGCTTATATACCCTCTTAGTAGAGGAAGGGGAGAGGGAGAACAACATTTACAGGAAAACCTGACTTTCTGCAAAGATAAAATGAGCCCTCAGGAGAGTAGACGGGAGATGTGATCATTTTGTGACAATGTCTGTTTAAGTGTGTTGTGAGACTTCTCATCTCCACTTGCTCCTGGGGGAAGGGATTTATGACAATTGAATTTCTTTACTTCTTTGGCTCTGCTTTGAGGCAGATAAGAGATTTCAGGAACTCAAATGGCTTCTGCTCAAAATAATTTTTCTGCCACAGTGGTGTATTCTGGAACTCTTTCTACACGCCCCCCCAAACCTGTACTAACAAATTGTTTGCAAAATTGTCACAAAAATTTCTGAATTAACTCTACTCTTTGCCATTTTTAACATGTGTTTGGTGAGGTATACTGGAACACTCTTCATTTGTAATTCAAAACAGTATTCGACAGAGTCTTATGCATATCAGTGCTAAAGAAATTATTTCTGATATCTATGGCAACAGTGGGTAGAACTGTCTGGAAAGGCTTTCTAGGGCCTCTAGGCTTTCCCCAGAAACCCAGTTACTCTTGGTTGGCCTTCCTTGTGACCTTTACCCAGGAAAAGGCCCGAGGCTTCCACAGCTGCCTGAAAGAGCCAGCCCCCTCCCAAGGCACCTGACACAGAGACTTCTGGTAAATGCTTAAAGGTGGAAGCCGGCTCTCTTCCCTTGGAGGGGGCATTGGGGGATGGCAAGAGATAAGTTTCTAGGAAGAAAAGAATAAAAGGGGGGACAGTGAGGGGATAAAGGACTTCAGTTAAGAGGTAAATGAGAAAAGCATTTTCTGCCAACAAGTGAAAAGTGAAGAAAATAAAAGTAAGATTGCTTTAGGGTCAGGGCTAAAACCAACTGGGCAAAAAGAGACTTAACTTCTGTGGTAGAGTGTTTTGTAACAATGAGGGAAGACCCAAAAGTAATCCATGATATTGGGCTAGGAATGCCCAGAACAAGGTCTACTGTGGGTGCCAGAGAAGACAGCTGCACCTGTGGGGGGATTTCAGAGGCACCAGGGAAGCTCCCTGACTCCTAAAAGCTTCAGTTATTTTTTATTTTTTTTAAATAAAATTTATTTATTTATGGCCGCATTGGGTCTTTGTTGCTGTGCGTGGGCTTTCTGTAGTTGTGGCGAGCGGGGGCTACTCTTCCTTGCGGTGCACGGGCTTCTCATTGCGGTGGCTTCTCTTGTTGTGGAGCACGGGCTCTAGGCACGTGGGCTCAGTAGTTGTGGCTCGTGGGCTCTAGAGCGCAGGCTCAGTAGTTGTGGTGCACGGGCTTAGTTGCTCTGCGGCATATGGGATCTTCCCCGACCGGAGCTCAAACCCGTGTCCCCTGCACTGGCAGGTGAATTCTTAACCACTGCGCCACCAGGGAAGTCCCGACTGCAGTTATTTTTGGTGACCTGCACAAGGCCTGTGGCTGGGGGGCAAGTGGAGCAGAAACCAAGCATGCTCCAAGAGCACTTCAAGCAACAGCAGGGAGGGAATCTTTGCTGGTGGGTTGTGTGCGCACAGAGAAGTAGTCTTTTTCTAATTCCTAAGAAGCTCCTTAATTCCTGAAAGAGAATCCATAAAGAAAGGGCTATCCCACCTTGCAGAGCGCCTTTGTGCAATGATTTCCCTCAAAGGTTTGGCAGAAAAGCTACATTATTTTTTTAAATAAGCAGATAGATTGTAGAGTATAAAATCCACATGAATTTTAAACACTCAGCACAGATTTTAAAATAAATTTCTTGTAAGAAAGTAAAATATTTAAATTTCTAGCCTCTGAGGACAGCCATAGACCTACTCCCCTGGCTTTCTTAGAATAGTAAGTCATTCACGGTCTTCTGCTTTTGGGGTTATTTCAGCAGAGAAGTTTGGAACAGGCTTTAGCAGAACCAAATGACATAATCAGGCAGTGAGAATCACGGAGAAGGAGGTTCTCAAGCCCAGTCTGGATGTCCATAAAGGGCTTGGATTGTTGAGGGCAGCTGGCTGAGATTACTGACTTCGGGTCTTATTGCTGGTGAGGACCCAGAGCCCTGAGAAGTGAAGTGATTTGTCTGAGGTCACACAGCTATTGGCAGAGATAGAACTAGAACCAAAGTCTCCTGCCTCCTAGTGCCCTAATTGTGATAATAGGAAGCAAAGCTCTGTCTCTTATTTTACTCGGCTCCAGGTACGAGGATAAATATATTCTTAGTTACATTTATACCTAGATGAAATAAAACCTTCAGGGCTAAAACTTTCTTTGAAGTGTGATTGTGTGGCATTCCAATCATGGATGAAATGAGATCTTCACTATTCATTCATTCATTCACTCATTCAACAGGCATTAATTGTTTGCCTGTTGTATGCCAGACATGTATAGGTGTGGGGAATAAAGATGGATTATTTCCCCTCCTTAAGAAGTGTGAAGATTAGAATGGGAGACACAGCAGCCTAAGGGGGTTGGTGACAGCCCATCATGGCACATCACGACGCATGTGGGACAGCCATGGAGAGGGTTCTAAGGAAATAAAAAAAGGAGGTTATCTAACGCAGTCAGATGTGGGTCAGGGAAATCCTTTCAGATGTGTCAATTTATAAAATAGTAAGGATATGGTTGCTAGACTGGAATTTACCTTTTGACAGTACAGTTTACTCTGCCAGAGTTCTTGAACTATTTTGAAGAAACATGGCAGTGGGCCGTCCTTGTATGTTCATCTCACCAACTGTTTGGATTTGTTGGCCTCTGTGGGCCACTCGATGGAAACAGCTTGTAACCTTCTGACATTATGCGATCATACGTGGCACCAAGATCCTTCTTCACGATTCATCCCCTCAAGGCCCTCACCTCTTGTTCACCCTCCTCGCTGTGACTCAGACACCGCAAGCACACTCCCACCCCAGACCTTTGGGTTGACTCCCCGCTCTGATCACTTGCCCACGTATCTCCATATGTCCCTCAGGCTCCGGACGCGCAGGCTCAGCGGCCATGGCTTATGGGCCCAGCCGCTCCGAGGCATGTGGGATCCTCCCGGATCGGGGCACGAACCCGTGTCCCCTGCATCGGCAGGCGGACTCTCAACCACTGCGCCACCAGGGAAGCCCTCAAATGTCCTTTTCTGAAAATTTTATTTATTTATTTAATTTGTTTCTGGCTGCGTTGGGTCTTTATTGCTGTGCGCGGGCTGTTCTCTAGTTGCAGCGAGCGGGGGCTACTCTTCATTATGGTGCGTGGGCTTCTCATTGCTGTGGCTTCTCTTGTTGCAGAGCACGGGCTCTAGGTGTGTGGGCTTCAATAGTTGTGGCTCACGGGCTTAGTTACCCCGAGACATGTGGGATCTTCCCGGACCAGGGCTCGAACCTGTGTCCCCTGCATTGACAGGTGGGTTCTTAAGCACTGCACCACCAGGGAAGGCCCAACAAATGTCCTTTTAATCGGGAGGGCTTTCCTGACCACCTCATGAGAAACAGTGACAGCAACCTGTGGTGGGTTGAGTGGTGGCCTCCCAAAAGATATGTCTACCTCCTAACCCCAGAACTTGTGAAGGTGACCTTATTTAGAAAATAGGTCCTTGCAGATGTAATTAAGTTAAGGATGTTGAGATGAGGGTGCATCATCCTGGATTATTTGGGTGGGCCCTAAATCCAATGACAGGTGTCCCTGTAAGAGAAATCAGAGGGAGATTTGAGACAGACAAACAGTAAGAAGGACAAACATGCAGACAGAGGCAGAGAGTGGAGTGATGTGGCCACAAGGAATGCTGACAACCCCCAGAGGCTGAAAAGGGACCCTCCCTGAGAGCTTCTGGAGGAAGCAAGGCCTTCCTGATGATGTTGATGTTGGATTTCTGGCCTCCAGAACTCTGAGAGAATAAGTTTCTGTTATTTTAAGCCATCAAGTTTGTGGTAATTTGTCACCACTAACTAATGGCAGCCACAGGAAACTAATATGCAGCCCCACCCTTGCCACTCTCTGTTCCCTTTACCCTTCCTTTCAACAAGGTGTACCCTTACCAGCACCTGACATGTTATATCTCTATCTCTCTATCTAAATTTGTTTATTCTTTATCTTGAATGCAAACCAAGGGCTTTGTCTTTGTTCAGGGCTATCGCCAGCATCTAGAACAATGTCCAGGACACAGAAGATGCTTGGTGGTTACTGAATGAATAGATGGATGACCTGTTGGATTCTGAGGCTCTGTAGACACTTGGAGTTACTTTTTCATCCTGTGTGTAACTGAGCAGACAAAAGGATCCCAGTTTTGGTGATACAGAGTTGTATAGCGGGGAGGTTCAGTGATGGAGAGATCTAGATTTAAGTCATGGCTCTGCCACTTATTAGCTGGTGACTTTGGGCTCGGAACCTCAGTTTTGTTAACAGCAAAATAAGTTTTTACTTTCCAAGGTTGTCATAAGGGCTGCAGGTGGCTGGCTGAGCACCGGAGGGGTAGTGCTCAGTATGGTTCCCTTTCTCCCCCGTTCATGGTCCTAAGACTCACAGTAGAGGCACGAAGGCTTTCCTCTGTGGGTCCATTTCCTCCTGCATCAGTCACTTAGGTTCCTGAACACATCACATCCTTCTAGGACTAGGCCTTACCATGCTTTTTAAGGGTAGGATTTCCTTAACTGAACATAGCAAACCTGATGATTTTCTGTTATGAGATGATGGGCTCCGTATCACCTTGAATTTCCACCTTTGGACACTAACTCTTACACCCACTTCATTCTATTAGCCTTTGTGCTGTGAAGAGAAACACAGAGACCTTTTTATAACTGCACCATTATGGTGGTTGCTGGCATCCATCAGTGTTAGAGAGGAAGGGACAGCCTCTCAGAGCTTGGCCTGTAGGGATAGCCCTTTGGTGAATAGCGATGGTAAAATTTATATGTAGTAGGATCCCAATTTCGTTTGTAAAAGATTACACACACACACACACACACACACACACATATACACTCACAAACATGCACAACTGATCTAGTTCTCTTTCTCAAAAATATTGGTTGGAAACCAATATTAGAATATTGGTTGAAATATTCTGAAATATTCGAAATAGTAGTTATTATACCTACATTCTAGGGCTGTTGAATAAAGCATCGTTTCTTTTTTTTTTTAATTTATTTATTTTTGGCTGCATTGGATCTTCGTTGCTGCTCGCGGGCTTTCTCTAGTTGTGGCGAGCAGGGGCTACTCTTCGTGGCGGTGCGCAGGCTTCTCATTGCGGTGGCTTCTCTTGTTGCAGAGCACGGGCTCTAGGAGCGCGGGCTTCAGTAGTTGCAGTACATAGGCTCAGTAGTTGTGGCACGTGGGCTTTAGAGTGCAGGCTCAGTAGTTGTGACGCACGGGCTTAGTTGCTCCGTGGCACGTGCGATCTTCGCGGACCGGGGCTTGAACCCGTGTCCCCTGCATTGGCAGGCAGATTCTTAACCACTGTGCCACCAGGGAAACCCAAAAGGCATGGTTTTAATGTTTTTCTTGATACTTGCCTTCATTTTCAAAATCTAAATTGAAGATGTTTCTAATGCATTTTTCTGTCAGCTAAAACCCCAGGCCTTGCCTTTGCAATTTCATCTCTAGAACTGGTTTGGAATATAAATGCCAAGGTTAGCTTCAGTGCCAGCAACTGGGGATTTCTGCTAGTTTCTGGCTGATAGTGTGCAAGTTGTGTTTCTCGTTTTGTTTCTTTTCTTAAGCCATCATTCAGACACCAGACTTCCATGGCAACGAGGAATAGCAACAACTATTGTCTATCAAGAATTTTAGCCAGGATTACTTCAATCTGCTCCTCATTTTTTGCAATCTCGTTGGTTCCTTTAATGAGAACTTTTCTTGAGGTATTATGCAGACTTAATTTAAAGCATTGATTTCATCACACTTTTTAAGCTTCTGGTTAAAAATAGAATATCTCACATAATTCCCAAGGAAAGTCAGTGCTGTCCAATCTCATTGATAATTCATGAAGGGCATTTGAGTGTTCAAATAGAAAAGTGCAAGAATCCAATGGATATTTCCTAAGTTATTGTTCCTTAAAGGAGTTTAACACCTTATCTTTGGCAACTGTGTGGACCTGAACCAGTTAAACTAAATCCAATGGAGATAAATTTGATTTTGCATGAAGGGCAGGATTTGCAAAGCTCTTGACAGATGTTTCATTCATATTCAGTTCCAGTATCTTTTGCTTTTCTTTTAAGTTTGGGAAGAAAACGGTTTCAACCACACATTGTAGGCAAATGTGTTACATGCTTTAATGTGGAGGGAACATAAGTTGTTATTATGATAATTTTAATAACACTTTTCATGTATTACATTTTGGTTGACATTTAATCCTAATTGAGAAAAATCTAAAATTAATCTTTGTAAGAAACAAGACCAGAGTGGCTAATCAGGTTTGGAAGTGGGACTAATTGTGCCATAATCAGATTGATGGGCTGTTAAATATCTGATGTGAAAACCATGTCACGAAATGATAAGAAAGAATCTGTGCAAAAGTCCGCCTGAATTTTCCCCTTGTCCTTTAGTTTGCCGTTTGTTCAAAAGGCTTATTACCTTGGCTTCAAAGCACAGATCCAAGATCTCTACCAGCTGGTTACTTTTATTTTTTAATTAGCTCAGCTTTCCTGAGAGAGATGCAAAAGGAGGCCAAGAAAAAAAGAGAGTCTTTATTACCTATTTGTCCAGGGTAAGATGCTACAGTGATGCTGAATTGGGTGCGGGGGTGGGGCACTGACGACCTTGTTGATTCTGATGTTTTGTAGTCAATTTTCAAGCCTGCTTTTCGTTAAATTATTGCTTGTATGGGGTGTGGCAGAGAAGCAGAGCAGAAATGGGCCTGGGAACTTGCAGAATGGAATAGGTTTGAGTGGCAACTATTAGGCTTTTCACCAAGGTTAAATCCCTCCCTTCCTCCTTGGGCTGAAAGTCTGTCTGGTGAGGGCCTTGGTCCTCAGGATCCTCCAGTCCCATGAGGGTTCTACCAGGGTGAGGCCAGACATGAAACACTAGTTCAACTTTTGTTTTTCTCCTGAAACAGGCATAAGTCAGAGGTAGGTATTCTATGGAAGGACTCTATGCATTTATATTAGAGACTATCTAAAAATCCAAGATCGCCCAAACCCATGAGAAAGGACAGTCATTGTCACCAATGACGTCACTGATGAGGTCAACAGCCACGTGCTCACTGCTCTAGTCTGTTTCAGAACTGAGGGACCAGGTTCGGGCTGCCCTGGTGGCGCAGTGGTTGAGAGTCCGCCTGCCGATGCAGGGGACACGGGTTCGTGTCCCGGTCCGGGAAGATCCCACATGCCGCGGAGCGGCCGGGCCCGTGAGCCATGGCCACTGAGCCTGTGCTCCGCAACGGGAGAGGCCACAACAGTGAGAGGCCCGCGTAGTGCAAAAAAAAAAAAAAAAAAAAAAAAGAACCAGGCTCAGTGTTTGGGTACAGGATTTGAGGCTAAATATGGTAGAAGCAGTGGAAAGGCATCAGAAATGAACTCAGACAAGGAGAAGGGTTGTCAATGCTTTAGAAACATAGGAAAGTCTAACCCAGAGGAGAACACAAAATATACATGGAGAAAACATCCAAAGATCATGTAACTTTTATTGGGGGGAGGGAAGAAGGACACAGATTAATTACACAGGATTCAAACCACGTAAATCCCACTCCTCTCTACCCTGGTCCCCCCACCAGGTGAAAAATTACATGGAGGACACACTTTAACCCAGCATTTCGAAGAGAGATTTAATGAACTGGAAAAAAAAAACCCAACCCCCAAAAAACATCCATTAGCTGGGCAGTGGGGCCCCTGAGAAAACTGCTCAGTCTCCTAGTGACTGGGGGCTGGAGTCGGAGATTTATCTTGTTCTCTTCCCCCTGGGCCTTTCTCAGTGCTCTGGGCTAGGACTGGGGTCAAGACCACTTTCTCGTTTTTCTTAGCAAGAAATCTGGGGCACCTTTGAGCTTCTCCAACCTCCTGGCAGGAGAAGCTCTCCCCATTGCCCCTCCCACTCTCCTCCTGCCAGATTAGAAAGCCCAGGACCTGCCTTGTTCTATAGGCGGGGATCTCTGCCTTGAAAGTGCTAGACTGGAGTCTGGCAAAGACAGAGGAGGAGAATCCCATCAGAGGTGTGGTGTCTCCAGCTCTGACCTTGCTGGCTAACCTTGACTCCCTCACCTCCAGGCTCCCTTCCCAGCCCACCAGGACCACCTTCCACACTGCTCTTCCAGCCTCCCACTCACGCCTCAACCCCAAGGGCAGGTCGGCAAAGGAACTTCATTTGCAAATCATCTCTGTGGAAGCGGGGACAGGAGCAGGTGACACAATGCCCAGGGTGACTTCAGCTGACACCCAAAGCTCTGGTTGGGGAACCGAATACCGTAAGTTCTGGCCAAACCCTCCTCCGCAATGCAATGTCCAGGCACCCTTTTGCTTCTTGGGATTGAATGATCTCAATCGGGTCTTTAAAAATGTGTTTGCAACATTCAGTGGAATAAATATCTGTTATAAAAAATAAAATGCATGGAAGCAGATAAAGTGAAAAGTGAAAGTTTCCATTCACCTTCTCCCTCACCCCCACCCTTGACCCCTCAATAGAGACACTGCTGGCATTGGAAATGAGTCCTTCCTGGCCCTTTTCTCTGCAATAAGAACAAAGAGCATTTAAGCCTCTGAGTGCTGAATCATTGTATCCACAAACATGGAATCTAGAAGCTTCTTGGACAACCAGAATATGCCATCGGGTCATCAATCCCAAGCCCTCTCGACATTGAAGGCTCAGTTCTTTTCATTTTTTTCTTTTACTTCTCTATCCTATCTAAAAATGTGAAGTCCTAACGAATACGTCTGAGAGAACCTTCACTTGCCCCGAAACTCACACATATCAAAGTTCATAGTATTTAATGCTCCCCATTCCTTCTCCTCAATCCCATCTGGATCTGTGCAGCCCACGGTTGAAATGAACTCTTAGCTAGACTCATTCACGGAAGGCTCTGGGCTTCTAGTTTCAGCCTGCCTTATATGTGATGCCTAGAAAACAATCTTAACTATTAAAAAAAAAGAAGGAGGAGGAGGAGGAGGGGGGGAGGAGGAGGAGGAGGGAGGAGGGGGAGGGGAGGGAGAGGGGAGGGGGAGGGGGAGGGGAAGAGGAGGGAGAGGAGGAGAAGGAGGAAAAGACAGTAATCTTTCCCATGCTCCAAATCCTCAAAACTTCTTGTGAAATAACTGCTTTGGGAACTTCCTGATTTGGTTGCTTCAGGGTGGAAATGACGGTAACCTGGGTTCTGTGCGCTTTGCTGGGTCATGCAGCGTGCATTGAAGGCTCCCCAGAAGTGGCCTTTTTTCCTTATCAAGAGATGGACGCAGCATTTCCTCTTTTCCAAGGGTCAAATGCTCTCCAGGGACCACACAGGCTCACGTCTCTGAGTTCTAGTATCTTAGCTGAAAAGAGAAGCTTGTTAAAGTCCAGGTGACCGTCCTACTTTACTGTTTCTTTCAAAGAATGAGACCCAGGAAGGTGAGAGACTCTGCTAGTTTCATGAGAAATTTTTGAAAATAATAACGTAAAGGAGGGGCTTCCTTCTAGGGTCATGATCTGAGACTTCCCGGGCAAGGCTAAGTCAAGGAAGCTTCAGAGCATGAGAGTAGCTTCAGGGGACTCTCACCACGGAGCCTATGGGACTTGAGAAAAAACCTTGGAAAGGGTCTCCGAGGCAGTTCTGGAATCTCAAGTATTACTGCTGAAAGAAACTCAGGCTTTTTCTAGCACAAGCTCCATATTTTAGAGGTGAAGAGGAGAGGAGACGTGTAGGTGCTCCATGGCTGGAACAAGAGGCCAAGGCTCTGGCTTTTCACCCAGGGCACTTTGTATTCTGTCCGGGTGCCCCTCTGCTGATGACTTCTCCAAATTCCTTTTCCTTTAAGTTTTTGCTTCAAAATTGTGAATGAAGTTGTATATATTGTTTTTCCTACATCATTTACTATGCTCATTTTTGAAATGATGTTTTCATTAGGAGTTCTATTTGTGGCTGCCAAATAGGACCTGAGACACTTTAGGCTGGTGCTGCAGACCCCAGGACGAGGGGCACGGGACACCCCTTGTACCTTATTCCTTATACCAAAATAAATTCCAGATGGATCACAAATTTAAGTATAAGAAAGCAAAATCATAAAAATGTTAGAAATAAACATGAAAGAATTTTAAATGAGTCCAGACTTTCTGAGGCTAAGATACAGAACCTAGAAGCCATAAAAGAAAAGACTAGCAAGTTTGACTACATCAAGAATTTAAGGGATTTCTCTGGCGGCTCAGTGGTTAAGAATCCGCCTGCCAATGCAGGGGACATGGGTTCGAGCCCTGGACCAGGAAGATCCCACATGCTGTGGAGCAACAAAGCCCATGCGCCGCAACTACTGAGCCTGAGCTCTAGAGCCTGTGAGCCACAACTACTGAAGCCCGCACGCCTAGAGCCCATGCTCTGCAACAAGAGAAGCCACCACAATGGGAAGCCCGCGCACAGCAACGAAGAGTAGCCCCCGCTCACCACAACTAGAGAAAGCCCACATGCGGCAACAAAGACCTAACACAGCCAAAAATAAATAAATAAACGAAATTTATAAAAAAGTTTTAAATTTCTACATAGCAAAGAATTACCATAAAGACATTCAAAATACAAATAAAAACTTAGGAAAATATTTGAGACATTTTCCTAAGTTATTTGTATTTTGAATATTTTGCCTCCTATATATATATATATATATATGGCAAAGAGATAATTTACTGAATATATATTTCAAAAGTTTTACAACTCAGTAAGAAAAGGACCTACAACTCGGTAGAAGAATGGGCAAAGACCAGCTAGAGGCCAACAAAAGAAATACAACTGCTTTATAAACATAAAGGAGAACGCCAAGTCCATGAATAATTAAATAAATGCTAACAAAAACAACAGCAAGATGACATTTTTCACCTATTAGATTGTTAAAAATCAAAAAGTTTTTATAACAAACAGTTTAGGTGAGACTTCAGGGAAAGGAACACTCAAACACAGTTGGGAGACAGGCAGGTTGGTACAACCTCTTTGGAGGGAAAATTGACAATATTGACAAAAATTTTAAATTTGAACACATTTTGACCTAGCAATTTCTTTGTAAGGAATTATTTTAAGAAATTTATGTAGAAAGATGTTCATCACAGAACTGTTTGTTACACCAAAAGTTGAAAATCACCTAAATTATTTTCAATAGTGAGTTGACTAAACAAATTATGTACCTTCCCAGGATGGAATACCGTGCAGGATATAGATATGTAAGTGAGAGGACATTTGTAAAGACATAGTCATCTCAGCATTGTTTGTAAGTTGCAAAAGAAGGAAGGGACACCCCAGGTGTCTTCCAACAGGGGCCTGGTTGAATAGATTGTGGTACAGACCTATAGTGACGGGAAGCCATTATCAAGATGACTTGGGAGACAGGTGAGAGCAGGTGTACAGAGCTGTGCTATTAGTGTGGTAATCACAGGGACATATACATGTTTGTATGTGCTTTGACCATCTCAGGAAGTAATCACAGGAAGGTGATGACCTGCCTGCCTCTGGGGAGAGGGCCATGGTGTCTGCGGAACAGGGTAGAAAGGGAAGATGTGATTTTCATTGTCTATGCATTTGTACCTGGGACAGGGGAGGAGGAGGCATTCCTAAAGGGCTGGACCAAGACTGGGATAGGAAGGGGTAGGAAGGAGAAGGGGGATAGGAAGAAGTCTATCTTTGACTGAATCTTACTCTGGGTACTTAGCAGGCATTTGCTGACTTGAACCTCGTAACCACACTGTGAGGTGGCTATTATTATCTCCACTTTACAGATGAGGTAACTGAGGCTCAGAGAGGTTAGTTCACCTGCCCATGGTCACCCAGCTAGTACATTGTGGAGCCACACTCTATACTGTTGGACTCAATGTCCGTGGCCTTAACCACTTGAGCATACTACCCAGGAGCCCTCACCTAGAAGGTTCCCTTTGAGCTTTTTTAAAAATTAATTAATTAAAAATTTTTAAGCTTTTTTTAAAAAATTAATTTATTTTTTGGCTGTGTTGGGTCTTAGTTTCTGTGCGAGGCCTTTCTCTAGTTGCGGCAAGCAGGGGCCACTCTTCATCACGGCGCGCGGGCCCCTCACTATCGCGGCCTCTCTTGTTGTGGAGCACAGGATCCAGACGCGCAGGCTCAGTAGTTGTGGCTCACGGGCCTAGTTGCTCCGTGGCACGTGGGATCTTCCCAGACCAGGGCTCGAACCCGTGTCCCCTGCATTGGCAGGCAGATTCTCAACCACTGCACCACCAGGGAAGCCCCGGTTCCCTTTGAGCTTTACATCTTTGCCCTACCCGATTTTGGGAGGAACCATCCAGAAACACCTTATCTCTTGGAAGATATGACAGGTAAAAAATGTGATGGGGCCGGAGATGGGACATGTGCCTTTCTTTGAAATCTTGATGAAGTTTTATTTGCAGGTAATTCTATACAAAATGAATCAGACCTAGTCTCACCACTCTCTTTATCACCTCTGGGGAACTAAGGAATTTAGGTTCAGGTCAGAGACGTGACTGAGAAGATGTTAAATCGATGGCTCCTCAGGGTCTCTGGCGCTATGTCTAGGTTCTAGGTTGCTGTGTGACTTCAGCAAATCACTGATTCTCTCGGTGACCTTTAGTCAGTTCCTCTGTAAAGAGGTTTGGACTAAGGGTTTTTTCTTTTTAAACAAAAAACAACCACATAATTCCCCCAGCTAATTCCAAGCTCCATATTAAATTCCAAAACAATATGAATGGTAGGACTGGGTCTGATTCATTTTGCATAGAATTACCTGCAAAAAATACTTCATTAAGAATTCAATTAGTGGAGTGTTGATATTTTTCTCAGCATAATTGTTTTCTGACAAACTTGTGCAGGGGCATGGCATAATCCTCCACTTTTTGTTTGGATTTCACAGTACATGCATAAGCAAGATCGCTGTTTTTTGCAAAAGTATTCCAAGGCTTTATCAGTTTTTCCCAGGAGCTTCAGCCCAACCCTTTGATATATAAATAATCTCTTTTGAAGCACCTGTCTTGTCATCACCCTTGATTTTCTCTTCTTCAATTGTTAGCTGGTATAGTTTTTCCAGATTCTCATTTGTTGATGGCTTCATGTGTCTGATTTGAGCAGTTTGCCAATATCACTTTTACCCACTTCACAAATGTTTATATTTCCCAACGGTTGCCATCTCTTTGCATGTTTGAATATATACTTGCAAAACAGTCAACAAAGAGCATAACATTCTTACTTCAGGGGAACTGGCTTGTGTAAAAATGGGGCAGATGGCTGAGGAGGTCTGACATAGAAGAGTGGTCAGTTCCTTTAGTGAATATTTTTGTGTTATGATGACTTTTGCTTTTTCTGTGCAACCTCACATCTGAAACTTGGGTAGCTTAACAACTACGGGAAAGTACCCAGCTACATACTTAGACAAGGAAGCACAGATAGGTGTCACCCTGTGGGCCAGCTCTAGTTGATTTCTAGTATACAGTTGTCTAAAGCTTTGTGTTGAGAAGGACTCTGAAGCTCTTTTCAGCCTTACTAGGGAAGAGTAGTATGACTGATGAATGATGACTGATGAGGTGTGGGAGGAGTTGAGTGGCAGTCTGTTTGTTAACATAGCCCACACTAAATACTCAGCAGCTGCCAAGTTTTTCTCTTAAAATGTGGCAATGTTGGGAGAGATTTTTCAAAAATGAAAAACTTCCCTGGCGGTCCAGTGGTTAAGACCCTGTGCTTCCGCTGGGGGCATGGGTTTGATCCCTGGTTGGCGGAGACAGGAAGGAAGGGAGGGAGGGAGGAAGGGAGGGAGCGAGGAAGGAAGGAAGGAAGAAGAGAAGGAAAGGAAGGAAGGAAGAAGAGAAGGAAAGGAAGGAAAGAAGAAAGAAAGAAAGAGAAACTATGAACATTACTCAGAAGTAATTCGTGTCTGAGAAAAGATAGAAGCCAGAGTTGGTTGAATATCTATTCTGGTGGCACCCGCCTGGCTGCTTGGCCAGCCAGATGGTAAAAAAAAAAGCCTAGTACTTATTGGAAACATTCATGACATTTTTATTTCTCGCTTTATCTTGCAGTTGTGGAAACGTAGACGTAAAACAAGGACGCGAGATAAGGCAGAAACGTTACTTGTTGTAGCCCGGGCTCTGGAGTCAGAGAAAGTTGGGTTTAATTCCAGCTTCAATATTTATTGAACTGTGTTGGGAAAGTTACTAAATCTATCTAGACCTCGGTTGCTTCATCTGCAAAATGGGAATAATAATTGTAGGTGCCACACTGGATTGTTATGAGGGCTGTCAGTGTGCGTGCAGCAAGTCCTTCTTCCTGCGATGGGGATAGCAAATATTTCCCCCAGAAAAGTGGTAGGACGCATAGCTAAGGGTAATGTATGCAAAGTACTGGGAGTTTGAATGCCACCGAACCCACACATCAAAGTCTTGCCCCTAGGGTCACCCACATGGCACTGAAGCCAGGGAGAGAATTTACAGATGCAAAAGAAGCTGGTGAGCCAGCACTGCTCAGGATTCCCAGCTCTCCCCTTCCTGCTTCTCTCCAGGAATGTGCTTGTTGCTCAAGTAATACTCTCATTGCCACTAATTATCTTAAAAGCTAATCAGATGATACCAGGAAATACAGCATTCTCGGCATGCCTAACCTTTGCCAAATTCTCTTAAATGCTATTGTTTGAGAGAAAGTTGTTTTAATTCAAGTCTATTCAATCTTTCAGTTTCAACCTTCTCTGTTTCACTCAGGCTAAGGGTATACTTACTCTCCGGCCTGGGAGAGAGCTCAAAGCTCAGTTTCATTTGCACTAAAAAAAAGAAAAAAAAAGAAAAAGAAAAGAGGGGGGGAAGACGGGGTGGGGGGGAAGACGGGGTGGGGAGAAAGAGGGAGAAGGCTAGTTATTTTACAGTAGGAGAGTCGATAGGGTGTTTGTTTTACCAGCTTGTTTTGAGATTTTTCTCGTTGACATGAAGAGTTAAGATTTTTCCGGGGTGAAAAATGAAATGATTCAGGAGCAAAGGAGAGCGAAGATTGAACAGGTCACAATTTAAAATATCAATAATTACTTTTGCAGTCATAAGGGTAGTAAGATAAATGATGTGAGCATTGATTACTCTCCTAACATAAATTGTCGATGAGTACTTGTAATTTCATCTTGTAATTTCATCTTAAAGTGTGGGAGCATCAATTATGGGGCAGGGTGAAAGGGGCTGGGAGAGAGACTGCGCCTTCCATGCATGGAGACTATGGAATCAGTTTTAACCATCTCTGGGCTCTTGAGAGAGACAGTCCTGGCTTCTACCAGTTCGGGGCTCTGTCACTTTCTAGCTGGAGGACATTGGGCCATACCTCTCAAAGCTTTGGTCTCCTAGACTGTAACACAGGGATAATAGTGGCTGTTATTAGGCCACGCTAAGCTGTGCTGCTATGCTTCCACTCCATGATGAGTAATAATTGTAATTAACACTCGGCATTTTATAGTTTACTCTCTCCATTTCAGGAAATAAAAGACTTGTCCTGGGTCACGTGGTAACTAGAACAGCCAGGATTTAAGTAAGCACAGCTTTGATGAACAGAATCCCTTTCTCACTGATCTTTCAGGTGGGAAGCATAGGTACCACAAACAGTTGCTGCTCAACCAGACTGAAAGCAATTATCTGGGCTAGTCCTGGTATAGCCTCTTTGGAAAAGTAAACAAAAGGAAAATTACTTATGTGGCCTATACCAAGCACAATTTTTCGAAGAGGTCCATTACCCTTTGTTAATTGGGAAAACAAATCTCTTTTCTTTTACATTGTTTAGGCTTCCTTTGAATGAACTGTATTCCTCGGGGCCTTGGCCTTCTGTGGTTAAAGGCTGAGAACATATGATAGTATGTAGAGGGAGAGGCACCTGTGCTGTCCTTTTGGTGGAAGAAGCTAAAGCTGGGCCCCCTTCCTCTGCCTCTTCATTGCCACCTACACCATCTCACTGTGGCCCCAGGGGCTGTTTCTAGTTCTCCTGCCCAGTGAGTGGAACTGGGCACTGAACTGGCTATAGCATTACTCCATGTTTAAAGCCAGCCAGCACTTAGCTGTCAACCTGTCTCCACTCTTCTTTTTGCCTAACTTGCTCTAAAGCGGTGCTTTTAACACTATAAGTTGAACTCGAAGCTTCCAGAGATCTTGTTCAAATGCAGATTCTGGTTCAGTAGGTCTGGGCTGGGGTCTGAGATTCTCTGATTGTATTGGGCTCCTGGCTGGTCTCAGTGCAGCTGGTCTTCAGACCCAAATTACAAATAACATTTACTATCTTTTCTGGCCAGGGCAAAATGGAGCATCTTGAAGCCACGTAGTTCTAAGAGATTTTAAAAAGTAATGGTAAAATAATGAAAGCTGCCAACCATGCACAAATAGTTTCTTAAATGGTCTACTCCTTAAAAATACTCCCCCTGCCCCCCACCAGTATCCTGAGAATGCATCTAGAGTCAGCTGTCACGCTAAGATGTTTTGCTAGACTCTCTTGCCCTGTGTTTTATCCACACGTGCTTATGTTAGCCTTTACCTAGTACTTCAGATGTGGGTCTCGCAGAGAGCAGTGCCTCTGATTTGATCTCTAAGTTAACCATCGGCTGCTGACGGGTGGCAGATGAGGCTGACATTCTCCCGTCTGCGCCTTGCGGTGGGCTCCGGCCTTGGCAGCTGTCTGCAGCTGTGAAGTTTGGCTTGTAGAGCCATGGTTTCCTGACATAGCTTGGCATCCCCTCTCCTTGACACTGGTGACAAGCTTCACCCAGCACTTGACAGCCCAGGATCCACTTCCTTACAGCTCTCTCCATCTGGTTGTTTCTTCAAGTCAATGGGCTTTGGCTGCGCAGGCGCTCTGGAACGTTAGCCCCAGTATTTTTCACAATTTCATCTCTTTCCCAGCAGATCTAAGCAACTGCTAGCCTGCTTCTGTCAGTCAGACACGAACATCCCTTCAGGGGGAGGGATGGGAAGTTTGATTATTTCAGTAATTTTTTTTTACCCCCATCCCCTCCACTGCCACCCCACTCTGGCTGTGAACAGCTGAAAATGCAGCAAGAAGTTGGACACCCTCAGAAAGAAATCTGCAGTATGGCTTTATGGACATTATCCAGGTATTACTTTCTTCCTGAGTCTCAAAGCCATGATGAAATGCCTTCGGGCCACTGTCCGGATGATACCCATTGTGCAGATTAAAGAAGCTCTCTGGGTCTCAGGAGTGCACAGCCTCGGGGATGGAGAAGGAAGGCGTCAGGTAAACTCTCCATTTGGTCTTTAAGCCCAAAGCCGGATGCCATAGCAACCACTGACCCTGGAGATGGGTCTATGGAAGGCCTTCCTGAATCAGTAGCAATGGGCCACTGCAGGGACAAGATAATTAATAGAGGGCTTCCCGTCCGTCACCAAGGCCTGTCACTTCTTCACAAGGCTTTCCGCACGCAGCCTCTCCCCTCCATCCCCCCCTTCTCTTCCACCTTGGTTCAGCCCTCCTCCCTGCCCGCCTCCTCCCCCGCCCCACCCTTGCCTTGAGGCCTGCCGCCCCTCAGCATATGCCAAAAGACAGATCTCTGCAAAGCCTTGCTCTCCTTGAGCTGTTTCTCCACTTGGAAACCTGAAATAGCTCCACATCGCCTTGGAGATGGAGCGTGAATCCCTCTGCCCATATCAGGGAGCTTTGCGCTCTGGACTTCCCAGGCTCGTCAGCCTGTCTTGCCAACACTCCCTGCGGCCGCTCCGGTCCAGCTCCTCCCCGCGATCCCTGCCCCTTTGAGGCTAGGCTTCGGGACTTCCTCTGCCCAATTTTGTTCTTTGGGTGCTTTCAAATGCCTTGTCCTCGCCTTCCTAGTACCTGGCACAGTGGTCACTGAAGTATCGACTGTGTAATTTTTGTTTATTGTCTGTCTGTCTCAACAGACTCAAGCCCTGTGGGTGCTGGGGGCACCGTGTTAGTCTGTCAGGGCTGCCGTGACAAAGTACCGCAGACTGGTAGGCTTACACAGCTGTGTATTTCCTCACATTTCTGGAGGCTGGAAGGCCAAGGCCAAGGTGTCTGCCAGTTTGCTTTCCCCTGTGGCCGCTCTCCTTGGCTTGCAGATGGCTCCTCCTCACTGTGTCCTCACGCGGTCTTCCCTCTGTGCACCTGTATCCCCGCCGTCTCCTTGCGTATCCATGTTTCCTCTTCTTCTAAGGACACCAGTCAGATTGGCTTAGGACCTACCCAATGGCCTCGTTTTAACGTAATCACCTCTTTAAAGGCTCTGTCTCCAAACACAGTCACATTCTGAGGTACTGGCAGTTATGGCTTCAACATGTGAATTTGGGGGAACACAGCTCTGCCCATAACGGGCATTATCCTTCTCTGTCACTCGTGTGTCCCCAGCACCCATCCCCGTGTCTGGCTCGTGGAAGGCAGCACTCAGCGTAGGCCTATGGCTGGAATGACTGTATGAAAGAAGCTACTGTCTGTCCCTGAAGTGTCTGTCCCTAATCCACACATCATTTGAGGCCTGGGTCCAGCCCTGCTTCACCTGAGAGGCCTTCCCACACCTGGCTGACTTCTCTGAACTTCTCTGTACTTTGCACAGGCTCCTGTTGCTGACTCTTTCTGGGGTGTTATCCCTGACCCCTTACTTAGAATGGGTGACTGGGACTGTGCCTCCCATGGATCAGGCACACATAGGCTACGCTAAAACAGACTCCCTTCCCCCACATGAATGTGTGGGTGATTTTCCCTTAGGAGTGACCTGGATCTGCCACGATTAAAATCTTTGTTCGGGAGGTCCTTGAGGGAGCCCCAGCAGGGTCCAGGAAAAGGGTCCATTCAAGCCCACCCAGCCTCCCAGAGCAGAGATAGAACAGAAGTTGTGGGTTCGGGTCCCAAGTAACAGATTGACACATTTTACTACCTCAGAGCATTTCAAATCTGCGGGAATTGTGTTTTGTTTGCAACCATTATTCTCTTGCCAGCCCCGGGAGCATTTCTCCTGGAATTTAAGGAGTTAAGGTTTGTTATGTCTTGTACACATTCCCTAGCAACTTAATTATTGACCCAGCTTGTAAATCATTCATAGCTTTCCAGAGGTATCCATATACTTCTGCTGGCAGCAAACTGGTACCCTGGGCTATTTGTGGAATGGAAGTTGGGGTCAGGGAGAGTGTGAAAAATTAAGGAGAACAACACTTCCTTTCCTGCCTGAACTTTAATTGCCCTTTTAAATAAAGCCAGAGCTTTCTTCCTTTACCACCTGCTCAGAGAACCTCAGTTAACTGCTGAAAAAGCTTTAGTTTCACTCACCATTCTCTACACCATGCCACCCCAAGGACACCAGGTGACTTCAGTTTCATCTAGGAGTGAAGTTGTTGGGACAGTCATCTTGCCTGGAGCCCCTCTGGGTTACCGCCAGGGCCTTAGGAATGTAACATCTTAACATTTTAAGTAACTCTTCTAATCATATCCCTAAGGGGCTGGGTAAGAAGCAGCGGCATTCAGCTGGCCCGCCAGGGAGGCAGGTAGGTGGGTTTGTGGTTTACCAAGGCCACACACCCAGCAAGCAACAAGATGGTGTGTAATCGTAGCGGGGCTGGTGGGGGGCCGCACCTCTGTGGTGTCACGTATCAGCCAGGCCTGCTGACTTTCAAAGGGGAGGAGAGGTCCGGTCAGGTCTCACGGCTGGCAGTGGGTTCAGCTTCAACGCCTGTGAAAACAGACACCAAAATAATCAAAGCACTGCATTCCTGTGTCTAAATGGCAGCTAATCCTCACTCCTTCAAGGAGGAGAAGCCGCAGGTGAGAGTCAAGCCCTTCGCTCTTTGGTTCATTTGTCCCCAAGTCATGTAGCTCTCAGAACTGAAAGGAACCTTAAAGATGTCTCAGGCCATCTTACGGGTGAGGAAATGGAGGCTGGAACGTGTTTCTGGATTGTTTCTGGTAACCACGAGGGAGTGACCGGGAGCCCAGTTCTGCAGTCTTCCGTTCCAGTGCTTTCTTCCCATCAGACCAGGAACTGTTTTTTCTCAAGTGGATTAGATAAAGCTTCTTTCCTTAAGAGTTTAAATTAACACAAGCTGGAAGTAGGCCTATTTTATTCAAGCCAGACAAGAAATGAATGCAAGAGGCTTTTCAAGGTAAACAATTGAATATTTAAAATGCCAAACGATGATGTCATAATGTGCCAAAGCTAGAGGCAAATCTTTCTCAGCTTGCTCAGTGAACGCAGTCTGGTTCCCCATCAGTTGCAGCCAAGCATGTCGGGACGCACATTTCCCCCCCTGGGGAAACTACTGGAATAGTTGGGCAGCTCCTTTGTGCTTTAGAATTGCTTCTTTGTTTCCCTTGGATGTGTAGTGGCTCACTGGTGGGGAGTGGGGAAGGATCTGGGAGAAGAGATCTGCTGGGAATTTTTAATAGGCTTTGAGTGTTTTACAAGCATCCTTGCAACCGGCGCTACAAGGTGCGGCATTGTGACTGCTCGTTCCCTTATAGAAGCTTCTAAGAGCCCGAGATTTCACAATCAAACATGGCGGGCGGGCGGCTCTCAAAGCCTCATTACCAACCAGCCACCGCCTTTCTCACCAACCTTGTTTTTTCACCTTTGGAGAGCATCTGTTAGAGCCAAACAAATCCTTTTTCTAAATTCTACTGTTGCTTGTTACTACTTCTGGCCAGTTGCTTTTCATAGAGTAATTCGTTCATTTAGTATTCTTGCAAATTCTATAAGGCGGGTTTTATCATCCCCAAATTTTCAGATGAGGAAACTGAGGCTCTGAGCGGGTAAGTGGCTTCCTCAGGTAAATAAATAGCAGTATCATTGGGACTGCCTTTATTCCATCCATGATGCCTCTTTAGCAAAGTGCAGTATCCTATAATTAAAAATAAAACCAAAAATCTCTTGACCTTAGTATAGAATTCTGCTTAGATAGATGATCAGTGAATGTTGGTGACTTTTAAGAGAATTCACGCTGTGTAATTTTAGAATCCTATGCCTGTAAATTGTGTGTGTGCGCGCGCGCGTGTGTGTGACGGACCAAATGTTTGTGGACCCCCAAAATCCATATGTTGAAATCCTAACCCCAATGTAACAGTATTAGGAGGTGGGGGCCTTGGAGGGTGTTAAGGTCATGAGGGTGGAGCCCTCATGAATGCAGTTAGTGCCCATATAAAAAGAGACATCAGAGCTTGCTGCTTTCTCTCTCTCCACCATGTGAGGACACAAGGAGAAGGTGGCCATGAACAGGAGGAGGGTTTTTCATCAGAACCTGATCATGCTGGCACCTTGATCTTGAACGTCTACCCTCTAGAACTGTGAGAAATAAATGTTTCTATTGTTTGAGATACCTGGTCTATGGTGATTTGTTATAACAGCTCAAGCAGACTAATTCTACATTATGTATCATCATCATCTTCTTGCCAGGGTGAAGTCCTTGGTGGCTCGAGGGTGAAGTCACTGACTATGGGCCGCAGGGCTCGTCAGTTTATTTGAAGCACAGTGCTGTGCTGAGTTGTTTTGGGGGTAGGTCGGAGGGGGGCATCACGTTTGTTCCCAGAGGCTGTGCACATCTTGCCCTGGCTTAAGCAGTTCACAGAGGGATGTACCAGTTCTATGTAAGGGAGGACTTTACCAAAACTCAGATGAAAAAAGCTGCCTGGCTGCACACCAGAAATGCCACTTCAGGCTGTTAGGTTCCTGCTCTTCTCTCTCTCCACACCTTTTTGGCTTCATGGAATTTGCAGGAGCTCCAACCCCCAGTTCCCTACCAGACCTCTCTCCTCTGCCAGTTTCGATGCTCCCGCCAAGCTGAGCAGTTGAGCTCAGCAGCCCTCATTCCTCAAGGGGCCCCACCCCACCCACCCCACCCCAGCCCCGATGTTGGTCAGGGAAGTAAAATCCTGCCCCAGAGTGTGTATACCATAATAAGATTCTACTTAAAATCTTGCTTTAAAAAATTATAAAATGGGCTTCACAGACACTGGAATATTGGTGTGGCTCTACGGGCTGGCATAGTACCTGGAATTTATGAGGGATGAATTCTATGATGTTTTCGCATGCTGGAGTTAGGGTGTAGCTTTTATGTGAGGAAGAACCTTGTTTTATCTGAACCCACACCCCTTCAAATTATCTAACATTACATCTCTATTAAAGGTAAGAGCGATAATTGGATACATATCAGCATTTATAATTTATTATTGTGATGTTTATTTGTGACATTTATTAAGTCAAGTTTTGTTGCCTCTTCATGATTTTCAAAGCATGAGCTCTTTGACATATTTACTCTCTTACAATAAAGAAATAATACATCAACCAACAAGGATGGTTGAAAGATATGCTTTTATGAGTGTGTGGCCCTAGATTCATTTCTGTCTCTGAATTGGGTTCCCCATCCTGATCTCACTATAAATTAAGTCCTCTTATCTCTCTCTGGCAGAGACGGTGTTCAATGGGATAAAGATTGTTACGTGGGAATGTCTGCAGCCTTCCTCCCTTTCCCAGATAACAAAAAATAACGCTGTCCTGGCCTGCCCAATTTCCTCCCCCCTTCCCCCCCTAAAAAGGGAGTGGTTTTATTCCTTTTTTAATTGCTGGGAGAGGGGCTGTATCAACATACACAATCAAGAGATAGAAAAAGAGAGAAAGGAAAGACGGGCTGGTTTGGAAAAAGGAATGGGGGAAATTGTGGAAAGAGATTCTTTAGAGCAAATGCAGCAGCTATGAGTGAGATGGGCAGAGAAGAAAGGAAAATTCGTAAACGTTGCCGTGCGCCATATTGGCCTTCATGGTTTCCAAGAACCCTCAACTAAAGAATGTGAGTCTTTGAAATTCCTTTTGTGCTGGACTGTATTTCTTTCTTTCTTTTTTTAAGAACACATTTTAATACATGGATAGTTTTCATTCAGGAGATTACTAAAATATTAATCATATTTCTGTTTGTTTAATAATTTCAATGGTATTAATAAATCCATAATATATACCATTGTAATGCCTTTTCTATATCTTAATTTTTTTCTTTAGTTTCTACAAGTTGAATTACAGGCTCAGAGCATGAATATACTAATGACTCTTGATACATATTGCAAATTGCTTCCCCCAAAAGTTCTGCTAACAAACACAGCCATCAGCAATGTCTGAAGGTGTCTGTTCCACGTCATCACTACCAACAAACTAATGTGTTGAGATGGAGGTTTTTTTTTCTGTATTCTCTTATGTAAAAAAAAAATTTTTTTTAATTGAAGTATAGTTGATTTACATTGTTGGTGTTAGTTTCAGGTGTATATATATATATTCTTTTTCAGATTCTTTTCCATTATAGGTTATTACAAAATATTGAACGGAGTTCCCTGTGCTTTATAGCAGGTCCTTGTTGGTTATCTATTTTATATATAGTTGTGTGTATATGTTAATTCCAAACTCCTAATTTATCTCTCCCCACCTTTCCCCTTTGGTAACCATAAGTTTCTTTTCTATGTCTGTGGGTCTATTTCTGTTTTGTGAATAAGTTCTTTTTCTTTCTTTCTTTCTTTTTAGATTCCACGTATAAACAATGTCATATGATGTTTGTCTTTGTCTGGTGTTCCTCACTTCATATGATAATCTCTAGTGGACTGTATTTCTTTGACCACCACACCACTCTGAGACTGAACCATGTGGATTCTGGCCTTTGTACAGGTTATCCATGAAAATATTCCTGTGTCCCCTCCTTTTCTAAGCCTTTCTACTACTTAGCGCCAATTCAGGGACACAATATTATGATCACACAGCTTCATGATTTGGCTATCCTGAGGTAGATCACAGTTCCCTGGATGTGTCTACAGTAACTGTAGACATAGTTCATCTCTAACTAATCTGATGAATCTGAGAAGAACTATTTTATTACCATGGGTGAGAAACTTACTTTTTTTTTTTTTTTTTGGCCATGAGGTGAAGCTTATGGGATCCTAGTTACCCTACCAGGGATTGAATCCAGGCTGCCTGCAGTAGAAGTGCAGAGTCCTAACAACTGGACCACCAGGGAATTCCCTGGTGAGAAACTTTCTAATCAGAGTTATTTAAATAGTGAGGATCTGTGGAACTTATTCCAAATGTATTGACTGGAATATTTGTTAGATAAGTTTCAAAATATTCCAGGTTTGTTCCATCCTCTTGTCTGGAGAGTCCTCTGAGGATCACACCTGTCTTGCAGAAATGTAGTCAAAACAATTTTTTAGAGGGAACAATGTCCCTCTGGTGTCCTTCCAACTTGTTTTTTTAAAAAACTTATTATGAGAGAAATCTCTACTTCCATAAGCCGTCAGAAAGATGTGGTGTTATATTTATCTATAACAAATACCTTCAGCCATTTTTTTCCCTATGTATTTTTACTAGAGAAGTTGTTAATATGATTTATCAGGTTCAAAATGCATTCTTAGGGCCGTGTTCAACCAACGCAGCCTGTAATAGCGCTCATGGCGTCCAGGAGAGGTGTGTGCTTCCCTGAACTGCCAAAAGCCTCAGAACTGGGACTTGTCTCTCATCGTTATGGAATGGTGCACTCTTAATCTGGGGGCAACCAACTAACAATTTATGTTCATCTGGTTTTTCCTCTTTTTCACTGTTCAGGCGTTTGCTACCCCAGCAAGAAGTTTGTGAAAGACAAGTTTTAAGTGATCGACAAACTAAAGGCTGATTTTTGGTGGTTAGAGTTTCCTTGTTTCTTTTTAGAACCAAAAATTAGAACTTGCCTGTATTTCCTACATTTTTCTCTACACCATTTTAATCATTTAACTGATTTTTATGTACACGAGGCCTCATGCTCCAATTCTCTGGCTTCCCCCATTATCCAAAGCATTTTTTCCCTTCCAACCTGCCCAGCTCATCTCTTGGACCATGAAATATAGCTGGGGTTATGCTTAAATTTGTACCAGTCTTACAAAGGTCACCTAATCCGGGAGGACTTCCCTGATTACCTTGGGTTGGGTGGAATGGAGTGGGCTTTCCTCAAAACTGTTTAGATGCTTACATTGTATTGCTTATGTGGCTTAATTCCACTTCCAGGGTGTTGGGACCTTCATGTGGGGTCCCACTGGGAAGCACCATCGAGGTCATCAAAGTTGAAACTGACTTCAGTAGGAGCTGGGCTATGGGTTCCTGTCAAGATCCCAGGAGGTGCCAGGGTCCATAGGCAGACTGAGGTCCAGGTACCAGGGTGCACACAGATGAGTGTGGCATCTTGGGACCCCTCCTAAGGCCGGGATGTGAGTCAGGGCCTCAGAATCTAGAGCTGCAAGTTTGAGAGAGCAAGTGGAAGTGAAAGAAGTCTGGGGTCAAGGCTAGGGTGGGAGGAAGGAAAATGTCTAAGCAAATTTGTTGAACCATAGCTAATGTGTGCTTGAGTCCAGGTGGGGCATAGCAGGTGGGGCAGACATACCTCAGAGGTTAACCATACATCATTTGTCCAGTAAATGAATGATTAAGCATTCATAAAGACGCTTCCCGTTTGAGGAACAGGCAGGATATTTGAGTGTCAGAGTAGAAGGACCCAGTGTTACGTAGGATTTGTTGTTCAGGGTAGAGAATATACATTTTCATGCATCTCCACAGGGCGTTTTAATTTCTTGCTCATTTTCCACCACTCCAATCAGTATACAGTTAACACTTGGTCTTCTGTTCAATCAACAAATTCCAAGTTCCGTCAGTTAGAGCTTCTCTGAGAGGTAATCGGTACAGAAATCTGTGTCCGTCAGGGGTTGATCAAAGATGCAGAAGCACTGGAGGAATGTGGAATAGCGAGGACAGGGGTCCTGTCTTTGCATTTGGATGAGCTGAGGGAGCTGCCTGTGTGTACCTTTGGCCCCGCATCCAGGGTTAAGGCTGAACTTGCTATGGGTCAATGAGATGGGCAGTTGAGAAGGGAGCTGGGGGTGGACAAGAACAGACAGACACAGCAAAGACACACTGGGACCTCCATCTGTCTCTCATCATCCCCAACCTTCATTACGAGGTGACCTGAAGGAGAAGCTTGCTCTCTTTGCGACAGATCTGCACTCGTACCTGACCTAGGACTCAGAGAGACTGACAGAGGAGATCTGGCAGGAGCTGGAGGAACCTTGGACTGGGTGTTGCCTCCCGCTAACCAGCCCAGCCAGCAAGTCAGTGACAATATTCACAGGCGACCATGGTGCCGCTGCTCTGCAGGTACCTCCAGGAAGTGAGAACACGGCTACTGCTTTACTGCCATCTTCCAAATCTGATGCAAAACATCGCCTGTGGCCAATGCAAACCTGGAACTCTACAGACAAGGGAGTTCGTGGAAACGTAGTTCTACTGCAGCTCAGTTCCCGTGGTACAAAGCCGCTACAGTCTAGGCCTTGTCAACTTGGCATTCACATACCCTTCTTTTATTCCTGTTTTGCTTCCAAATAAAGACAATAGCAACGTTGTGTTTTTGCCTAACATAGTGTAATTATTCTTGGACCACCTAAAACATGCTACCCTCTCCTGTAAAGAGGTTCTAGAGTCCTTGTATCTCTCTTTGGGTGACGTTAATTCCTGTCCTAGCAAAGTCACACTCCCTTGTTGCTATTCTGTGACTTGAATACTGGAGTATACAGTTAATTACCAGGAACACATCTTATGTTACACAGGAGGGGAATGAGAGAGGATCTTCTTTAGACAATCAAACATTTTTGACCAAAGCTAGACTCAGTAAAACCTGTATATTTTGAATGAGATTATGGATGTGCTAAACTGATGACATAGTCCCTGAGCTTAAGTTGGCTATATCCATCCCCTTTTTTTTTTTTTTTTTGGTGGTACATGGCCCCTCCCGCTGCGAAGCACAAGCTCCGGAAGTGCAGGCTCAGCGGCCACGGCTCACGGGCCCAGCCGCTCCGCGGCATGTGGGATCCTCCCGGACTGGGGCACGAACCTGTATCCCCCGCATCGGCAGGCGGACTCTCAACCACTGCGCCACCAGGGAAGCCCTATCCATCCCTTTTTAATGCTGTTGAATTTATCCTGAGATGAGTGGGACTCCCAGCCAAGCCTCAACTTGTGATTCTGTGATTTAGCCTAGTGGTAACTGATGAACTTGTGTGCAGTGAACCCTCCAGGCATCTGTTTACCTAGAGGATCTGGACACTGTGATGAAGGAGCTTTGAACAGAGGCTCCTGCGGGACAGAGGTGGAGACATAGGGAGGAAAGGCAGTGCCTGCCCAACCCAGCACTGGGGCTTAGAGCTGACCTCCAAAGACAAGGGAACGGCAGTCAGAAGGGTTAGAGGGTGTATCATTCTGGCAGAGGCAATCTTGCTCCGGTACCCTGCTGGCAATCTGTGACACAGCTGGAGAATGGGCAGTCTTTCCATTTCTTAGAGATCATCCTGGGTAAATGACACATATCATGGCCCCATTTGGCATATCTAAGGTTTGTAGGATTTGGGTATTCCTGGAAACAGGAGGGCATGGACTTGGAGACAGCAAGGGTAGAAGGGACAGCACTGGGCCTCCTCCAGAGGGCCTGTAGGAAGTGACGGTATCAAGCATGCTGGTGTGGGGAAACATATGTGAGGTTTCTCTGTGAGACATCTCCTTGGGACTCAAAAATAAATGGGGCCAGAGGTTAAGAATGGGGCAAGGAGGGAGGTGGAGTAGCACAGGGATCTTTGCGGAGATAGAACAGTTCTATATCTTGATTCTGGTGGTTGTTACACGAATCTACACAGGTGATAAAATTGCACAGAACTACACACACACACACACACACACACACACACACACACACGAGTACATGTAAAATTGATGAAATCTGTGGATTGTAGCAATATTAATGTCCGGGTTTTATACAAGATGTTACCACTGAGGAAAACTAAGGGTACACAGGAGCTTTCTGAGCTATTTTTGCAACTTCCTATGAATCTATAATTATTTCAAAATAAAAAGCTGGGACTTCCCTGGTGGCGCAAGTGGTTAAGAATCCACCTGCCAATGCAGGGGACACAGGTTCGAGCCCTGGTCTGGGAAGATCCCACATGCCACAGAGCAACTAAGCCCATGCATCACAACTACTGAGCCTGCGCTCTAGAGCCCGTGAGCCACAACTACTGAATCTGTGCTCTAGAGCCCACGAGCCACAACAAGTGAGCCCACGTGCCACAACTACTGAAGCCTGAGTGCCTGGAACCTGTGCCTGGCAACAAGAGAAGCCACCGCAATGAGAAGTCCGTGCACCAAAACGAAGAGTAGACCTCGCTCACCACAACTAGAGAAAGCCCACGTGTAGCAAGGAAGACCCAACGCAGCCAAAAATAAATAAATAGATTAATTAATTTTTAAAAAGTATATTACAAAAACTGGGAGATATAATTGAACCAGAATATTTAGGACTGAGCCTGGGCATTACTGTTTTTTGTTTTAAAAGCTTACCAGATTATTCCAATTGAAGCAAGATTGAGAATCATCACTTTATTGTGGAAACCATGTGGGTCAGATTTTTGGATTTTAGTAAGGACATATGGTGCATATCCTGAATATATTTTAAAATTCATTTATTCATTTATTTAATTTTTGGCTGCATTGGGTCTTCGCTGCTGCACACGGGTTTCCTCTAGTTGCTGAGAGCAGGGGCTACTCTTCGTTGCGGTGCGCGGGCTTCTCACTGCGGTGGCTTCTCTTGTTGCGGAGCACGGGCTCTAGGCACGCAGGCTTCAGTAGTTGCAGCTCGCGGGCTCTAGAGCACAGGCTCGATAGTGGTGGTGCACGGGCTTAGTTGCTCTGCACCATGTGGGATCTTCCCGGACCAGGGCTTGAACCCATGTCCCCTTCATTGGCAGGCGGATTCTTTTTTTTTTTTTTTGCGGTACGCGGGCCTCTCACTGTTGTGGCCTCTCTGGTTGCGCACAGGCTCCAGATGCGCAGGCTCAGCGGCCATGGCTCACGGGTCCAGCCACTCCACAGCATGTGGGATCTTTCCGGACCGGGGCATGAACCCGTGTCCCCTGCATTGGCAGGCGGACTCTCAGCCACTGCGCCACCAGGGAAGCCTGATAAGTGTAATTTTTAAGCAGACAAGATAGCAATAAATCTTTGTTAATAGTGATATCTATGGATGGTGAGTGTATAATTTTTATTTCCTATTTTATACTTTTTTTTTTTTTTTTTTTTTTTGTGGCACGCGGGCCTCTCACTGTTGTGCCCTCTCCAGTTGCCGAGCACAGGCTCCGGAAGTGCAGGCTCTGCCGCTCTGCGGCATGTGGGATCTTCCCGGACCGGGGCACGAACCCGTGTCCCCTGCATCAGCAGGCAGACTCTCAACCACTGCACCACCGGGGAAGCCCTATTTTATACTTTTTATACATTTATTTTTAAATGTTCTACAATATTTGACTTTTATCATTAGAAGTAAAAGAAATGTTGTTAGTTTTAAAGTATGCCAAGAAATGTTAGTGTATCAAAATATGCAGATAGCGAAATTATAGTTGGTGATTTTCTAAGTTCTGCCTGAGGCTATCAAAGTATTTAATTAATAAGTTATAAAAGTTCTTGGGAACACTACATAATGTAAATCTGCATTGAAATGATAGCAATAGGGAAAGTAACCGATCAGGATTTATTAGTCCTTCCAAAATACTTTTCTTGTGATAACTTTAATATCCATATGTTGCAGAGTACAACTTAATTTGAAGTTTTGTTTTTTTTCAATGTTTCTAGAACTTAAGGAAAACAATCTGTGTCCATTAGCCGAGGCAAAACCATAATAGTAATACAATTAATTTTTATTGCAAGCTAACTATATGCTAGGTACTTCCTTTTTTTTTCTTTTCTTTTCTTTTCTTTTCCCATTTAATCCTGACACCAGCCCTACAAAATAGATGTTATTATTATTTGTTTTACAGATAAAGAAACTGAGTCTCAGTGAAGTCAGGGTCACACAGTAGGCTGCCTGACTTTGGAGTCAGGACCGCTAACACTGCAGTCCTCAAGGAAAGAGACTTAGGCTACACTGGCCTAAGTCATGGGGAGTAAGGTAGAATATGAATTCTTCACGAAGAAGGGCTTCCGACCAAGACCTGTGAGGAATGGATGGAACTTGAGGCAGGTTGAAGTTCTCTGTGGGAGAGCAGCTCTCGGAGCAGAGTGGGTGGACAGGGCCTGTGTTAGGGCCCTAGCTTTTGGTTCCAGACAAGTTCCACCTCCTAAACGACGTGGGTTTACTTATCTGCACAAAGGAGAGAGTAAATTATTTACCTCATAGGGTGGTTTTTAGAATTGCATGAGGTAAAACAGGTTTCCAAATCCTTCAACTTTCTGGAAATCATTTTTCTTTAATATCCACATCAAACGGCTCAAGCCTGCATCCGCAATTACACGCGGAATCTAGTTTCCTCCCAGCATGTTTGAAGATTCCCAGGGCACGTACGTTCCTATGGCCTCCCTCTCCCTCTGGGTCCTGCTCAGAACAAGCCCTCAAGTGGCCCAGTGCTGTCTGGCTAGTCCAAGCCACCATCCTCTCTCTCCATTGCTTCCCTCCAGGCCAGACCTTGCTCCCCCACTTTGTTCTCCAAGCAACACATACCTCTGCTAATGAATGTGGGTAGGTGGTGTGAGTACATCTGGCTGCCTTTTACGGGAGATTTGGGAGTAGCAGAAGGGAATTACAGGTCTTCCCAACCCAGCATGAGAACATGCCAATAAGTCAGCACCAGACAAATTTTTACAAGTTTCTAACAATCCTCCTTGTCTCTTCCCCAGGAAGCCCCGTCTCTCTTCCTCAGCCATGTTCTTTCTTGAAGCTCTGGGGCCAATTCAGCAAATCTCCATCACCTTATTATGCCAGCTGGGTCCAGCTCCTTCTTGCCCAGTTCCTGGGGACAAAGGGAGATGCATCAAGCCATTTTCTCTTCACTTTGGCCTGTGTGACCTTGGGTGAGTTATGGAGCCATTCTGAGTCTTAATTTACTTGTCTGCATGGGGGTGGGGGGGATAGTAATAGAACTTAACCCCCAGGATTCTTGTAAAGATTCAGGGAACATAATTCACCCAGCACAGGCATCAGAGCCCAGTGCCTGCTCGTCAGTATCATTTCTCTGACTTTATAGCTTCCGGAGACATTCAGTCTTGTCTCCTCCCCTGCCAAGTATTGAGTCTTACTGCCCACCTCCTCCTGGTCAGAGGGAGTGAGGACTGTCCATGGGGCCTTTACCTCTGCTGTGACTGGCCCTTTTTTTTTTTTTTACTGTGGAGGCAAGAAAGAATCTGTGTGCCCTGAAACCAGCCAGATCTGCCCCTGTCCAGGATGACAGGGAGAAAGTGAAAGGCACGATCACCGTGGTCCACTGCAGTTCAAGTGTTTGGATTTACAATGACCTCACAGGAGATCACAGATGGTCACAAGGCCCTGAAACTTGCAGAAAGGGCTAATTGAGGGTGACTCAAATGTTCGATTCGTGATTTCCTTGGGAAAATACTGGGAGAGTGGGTGGAAGGGAATGGGTTGGCAGTAAAGGAGGGGAACAGAACTTCAGCAGTAACATTTAAAGAGTCTATAGCCACTGAAGTGTGTTGTGCGTGAGATTTGGTGCTTAGGAGTGAACATACAGGTGTCGGGCCCATACCATACAGGTATGGGCAGGACCTCCATAGAAGCAGGAACGGATAGAGGAAGAGGAAAGTCCAGCCGCCTTGCTGAGACCCTGCACGTTCACCCGAGGCAGGGCAAAGGGCAGAGGAATCTTTTGGAGGTTCCTCGGAGATCTTCAAACTCCACAGTAGGTTGTCCACTTGAAGTCTGGCCCACTCCTGGTGTCCTGCCCACCCGCTCCCTGACGCTGGGGTGCAGCCCCCTCTCCTCCCAGAGCCCCTTTCTCTTGGCTGCATCCCGATGGGTGGTGGTTGGACCCGGCCGGTTCCCGCCCTTCTGCTCCATTGCAGACTGCACTCATTGGGCATTGGTTATCTGGGCTCAACAAGTGTTTTGCAGTGTGCCTGGCACAGAGGGCCTGCCTGTGTGCCGTGGTGGAAGGAAAGGGCTCTCAGGGACACCTCCTGTGGTCCAGAAGAACACAGAGCCGGCCCTGTCTCTAGCTAATGGCCACTACGTTCCCTGAAGAAACAGGGTAGCAGGTCTGGAGGCCCCGTGTGGGGATGGAGCTTGGAAACCTGGCTGGGAACTGAAATGGAGCCGCCCTGTTGTGCAGGGGACTTGGACAGGAGAGGGAAGAGATTCCCTTTTCTGGTGGGTGGAGTGTCTGGGGCGTCTGGGTTCTCCCACGCTGCTGGTGGAAGAAGAAAAGATGCTGCAGGGAGAACAAAACCCCATTCGGGACCAGACGCTGCACCCTCAAGCCCTACTTGAGTTAGGAAGGGAGGAGGGAGAAAAAAAAGAAGGAAGAGGGGAAGAGGGAGGTGGAGACAGGAGGTGGAGGGAAAGAACCCTTCCTCAAAAAGCTCCCCTGGGGCTGGGCTGACTCATGAAGCTGCCCACCTGGGAGTAGGGGACCAGGAGAGGCCAGGGCAGGACCTTCCTCCCCTGGACAGGCTTAGAGCTGTGAGGCAGGACGAAGAGGCAGGCTCTGGGCATCAGTAGGAGGATCAGCCCCTGCAAGAGAGAAGCAGCCTCAGCACGTGGGTGGGACTGCGCCTGGGATGAACCAAGGCAGGTGCAGCCTCTGAGCCATCTCTTAGCCGGTCCCGAATGCTGCAGGGGCTGAGGCGGTGCTTGGCTCCCAGGAATTTTATTAGTGGGTGCTCAGCCAAGACCATATGTGTATTTACTTCTTGTTGTTACCAGTAGGACGCGGCTCACCTTCTCTGACTTTTACGCCTTTAGGTTAAAAGAACGTAGGGGATCACAGGATTCAAAATAAAAGTTGATTCATCTTTTCAGGTCAGAGAGTTACAAGTGTCAAAACTCTCAGGAGAGATCTGCCCGTGGCGTCATGACCACATTCCTCTACTGAAATTCCTCTTTGTAAGGAGAGTGGCATGTGTTGTTTTTTCCAGCAGTGGAAATACAAATGATTCACTCTGGAAACCTTGGCTGTTGTACTGATAGCTAACTTGTTTGCCGACAGTGATTACCCAGGAGCTGGGGTAGGGACCCAGATATCAAACTGCAGAAATTATTAAGTTCCCTCCTTGTGCAGACTAAATGCTTGGGGTGCTGCAAAAGAAGTAGGGGTACAGACCTCATCCAGGAGAGTTTATAGGGTAATCAGAGAAAGAAGACAGAGAAAACAACACGATACACACAGCTGCAACAGACAGGATCTGTGCCTCTCACACAAGCCGTGGTGTGATTAAAATAAGGTCAAGACAGGGAGGAAGACTTCTTGAAGGAGGTGCTCCAGCCATGTTTTGGAAAAGAGAAACTAGGGTCAGGCAGGGAGAAAGGAGGAGAGAAAACGAGCATTGAAACTGCCCTTATGGTATTTTTTAATGTTGCTCTGTTCTTATTGGTTGATTCAGAGCAGCCATAGTACATGAAGGATAAGGATATTTGATTTAAGAAATCAAACAGGATCTTCTAAAATTAGGTCAGAGTTTTTGCCCAAGAAGAGGTCGGAGCCAGGTTTTGGAACTGTTTGGGAAATTGTTCGTTTTGGTCCCAGGACCTGATGCTTTAGTGGTTGGATAGGCCACGTGAATATTTGCTTTGTCTGCTCATGCAAATTGTAGGTCTCCCAGACGAATAGCTCAGTAAGCCCTTCACTTCTCTGAAGGCGAGGATCTTGGACTGCCTTTGTGGGCAACGTGGACGCACTGGAGGATTTGAAGCAGAGCAGTTAGATAATCATATCTGTATCTCAGAAAGACATAGACCTGGGGTGTGTGGCTTGTGGAGTGGCAGAATTATTGCTGGATACAATGATACAAATCATCTCTGGGGGCTGGCATGCCCCTTCGGGGGGATGCGGGGGGGAGCCAGAGAACCCCTTAGTCCTGGGCTGCTGGGGCCAGGCCCACTCCTCACCCCAGGGGCTGAACTCCCAGCACCATCCTAGGCTTATCCATCTGAGGAACAAAGGGGGACCCTGGGAGGCTGGCTGTTGTGTTGTATATGTGGTCATTTATTTTTAAATACTCTGGCATGAGTAACGTGATATGTACATGAACAAGTAAATCCTAATCTGTTTTAGCTCTTCAGGGTGGGTTAATTAGTGGGTAAAGCAAGCAAATCAATTCTAGTCTCTGTCAACAATTTAAGTTGCCTTATTTGCATAAAAGTGTTCTAAGTAATTCTTTTTTTTAGAGAAGTAATTCTTGATTTAGTAGAACCCCCCGATTTTTTGGTATGTGTTTGGTATGTGTATATAATAGGGCTAATTGCCTTGTGTGCATAAGGGTTAAAAATCAGCAAGCCTTGAGCTTAGGGCCCACTGGTGTGGTGTCTCCAGGGATAGGATGACTCTCACGCTCCCCCCACCGTCTAACCACAGGAGCCCAGTCTTTGTGTTTGCTTCAAAAAATATGCCTCCAACAGAGGTTTACAGACCGGGGCAAGACGGCAGATGGAGACCCACATACCATATGTCCAAATATTGAAAAGCAGCAAATCTAGCCTAGAAACTATATTACAGAATATGTTCTATCCTTTTGTCTTCAGAGAGACCTGGAATGCAGAGTCTGAATGTAGAATCCTCAGACCCCTCAGAGTCCCACCTGCTCCTCCCTGGCTGTCCCTTCTCTGCTCTATCCCACACCCCATGTCTCTGTGAAGAGCTGTCTCCCGGTCTTTCCTCAGGCCTAGGGGCGAGGCACAGCCATGGGCCAGTCCATCCTCAGAACTCAGAGCCCGAGGAGAGAACTATGCAGGCTTTGGAGATGATTTCAGGACCCTTGGGCAGGGAACTCTGGGATCCCAGGTACCAAAGTGTGGTCTAGAAGGTGACGTATTAGCTCTGGGTAGACACGCTCCCTGGGCCCTGTGACTCATTGCCCTGTGTGGAGAGGGTGCCTGAGGAGGGCCAGAGAGTTACACCTTGAAGGACAAGGCTGAGAACAGCAAGCCTTCTTGCCTGGGTGTTTCTGCTGATTTTTTTGTGGGAGTGAGAGGGGTGCAGGAAGAAAAGAGAGAAATATCTTCTGAACCACAAATGAGACTTGTTAGATTAATTTTGTCTGCTAGCTGACAAAGTTCCCTGCATTTGATGGGATTTGGTGTGAGTGGAGACTCGCATTTATTGCAACAACCCCATTTGGCAGCAAGCTTGTTGGGGTAGAGATGTGCAGGCCCCACTTGGGTCCGACCGTAGCAGGCTACTGATATTTTCTATGGTTATGGGATCCTAACTTCCAGATGCAGAACCAACCATGGCCTGAGAGTCCCGTTTGCACCTGCTCACGCCCACACTGGACTTAGCGTGTGCTGCGTGAGTTCGTGTATGATCGGGTCATTCAAGATGGCTTTTCTCTTGCTCCCTGTACGTCCCCCTGCTGGATCACGCCCTGCTTCACTCACATGACTATCCAATTCTCTTAATTATAAGGCTTAATAAGTAACTGCCTGCGTGCTTGCCCCCTGCCCTAGCCGCTGGTTTCCCTGGTAACTGATGAGCCAACCTGACATCAGTTCTGCCTGTAAGTGGTAGCCTCCTTCTCCTGCTAAGTAGCGGAGGCTGCCGCCATGTGCTGCCTGCTATCTACGGTGGGGTGTTGCTCTCGGACCTTTTGCTGGCGTCTCTGTTGCTGTCTCGGGCTGGGCAACTACGAGGCTTACAGGCCTGTGCGATGCAGCCCAACTGTTGGGTCTGGTAAGAGCTTTCATTTCTCCCCCTAAACTTGAAAATGGAGTTCTGAAAGGGGTGGTATAAGTTCATGAACCTAAGTTTTGTCTCTTCAAGCCCATCATGGGCCTTTGCCAAGGACCCCTTTCACACTGGTCTTTAAGCTTGGAGCTGGGGCAGCTTGGAGGGCAGCCTCATCCAGCACCACCTAGAGAGCTGAGGAAATAAGGGTATGGGAATGCAAGCTCTGAAAACTCCAGAGGTTTCAGAAAACTGCAGTAAGCCAGGAGGGCCACTGGGCTCTCTGGGAGGCAGCAGAGGGGAAAGGAGGAGAGTGGCTCTGGGAGTCAGCTGGATTCTAGACTCAACATTGCCAAGAATTTACCAGCGAACTTGTACAAACTTCTTTCCCTTGCTGGGCCTCTGTTTCCCTACCTATAAAATGAGTGTGAATTAAATGATCTAAAATCCCTCCAAGTGCCAAAATCCTTAGGCTACCTTGCTCTCATTGGGTAAGGTGACTCCTTCTTTTTTAAATTTTACTGGAGTATAGTTGAGTTACAATGTTGTGTTTCAGGTGTACAACATAGTAATTCAGTTATACATGTATTCATTCTTTTTCAGATTCTTTTCCCATATAGGTTATTATAGAATATTGAGTAGAGTTCCCTGTGCTATACAGTAGGTCCTTGTTGGTTATCTATTTTATATATAGTAGTGAGTGTATGTTAATCCCAAGCTCCTAATTTATTCCTCCCCCCGACGTTTGCCTTTGGTAACCATAAGTTTGTTTTTGAAATCTGTGAGTCTGTTTCTGTTGTATAAGTGAGTTCATTTATATCATTTTTTAACTTAGATTCCCCATATGAGTGATATATGATATTTGTCTTTCTCTGTCTTATTTACTTCACTTAGTTTGATAATCTCTATGTCCATCCATGTTGCTGCAAATGGCATTATTTCATTCTTTTTATGGCTGAGTAATATTCCATTGTATATCTGTACCACATCTTCTTTATCCATTCCTCTGTCAGTGGACATTTAAGGTTGCTTCCGTGTCTTGGCTATTGTAAATAGTACTGCAATGAACATTGTGGGGTGTGTATTTTTTCGAATTATGGTTTTCTCCGGATATATGCCCAGGAGTGGGATTGCTGGATCATATGGTAGTTTTATTTTTAGTTTTTTGTTTTTGCTTTTTTTTGCGGTTCGCGGGCCTCTCACTGTTGTGGCCTCTCCCGTTGTGGAGCACAGGCTCTGGACGCGCAGGCTCAGCGGCCATGGCTCACGGGCCCAGCTGCTCCGCGGCATGTGGGATCCTCCCAGACCGGGGCACGAACCCGTGTCCCCTGCATCAGCAGGCGGACTCTCAACAACTGTTCCACCAGGGAAGCCCTATTTTTAGTTTTTTAAGGAGCCTCCATACTGTTCTCCATAATGGTTGTACCAATTTACATTTGCACCAACAGTGTAGGAGGGTTCTAAGGTGACTTCTAACGTAAGTGAAGGTAACACTCCTCTCTTCTCCTTCAGCACAAATGGACTTCATTCTGAAGTCGTGGTGGGCAGCCTGTGTCCTGGGGGCCCTGGAAAGAGACCCTGTCCATTTGCCCTGAGTCAACAGGGACCAGAGACCTTCCTCTCATCTTTTTGGCAGGCCTGGACTGCCGTGCTCCTGCAGGCTTCACTGCACAGTTTCTTTCCCCTCACGTTAGTTGAGTTGAGCATTCACTTGTGGGTCTGCACGTCAGTTGATACTCAGTGAATCGTGTGGTTTATAGACGGAGAGATGTTATATGAACCTGGAATATTTTTCCTCTTGGCCTCAACAGCCCAGGTGATCTGTATGCCTCTCTTCAGCTCCTTTCCTTTTCAGGAAAAAAAAGTGATTAAGAGGTAAAAGAATACACCTCGAGAGGGAGGTTTGCTGGAGCAAAAGCTCTTCCCGGCTTTAACGTCCTGTCAGGTGCCCGGTCTGTCCCCGCTCTTAGAGATTGTTCCAGATCTTAGATACTCAGCCGCTATGCCCAGAGGTGAATCTAGCCTGGGCAGCAGCCAGACTCATAGATCTTCCAGCTGCCTCGCTGCCTCCCTTGAGAGTGGGTGCCCTTGGGTATCACGAGTTTGTGGCGGAGACTGAGTGTCTTAATTGCTGGAAGAAAAATCAACTTCCTCGGCCTTGTTTACGTGTCGCAAACTGGCAGTCGTGACCTCCAGGTGAGTTACAGGAGACTGGGAAGAGGTTGCATTGCCAAGACCTTGAGCAGCTGTGTAGTGCTGGAAGCAAACCTAGCTTTATGGGGCCCCTTGTCTTGCGGGTCACACCCACCTCCCTCTTCTGGTGTCCACCTCAGTTCTCCTGCTGACCCTCTCCCTCCCTCAGCCTCCTTGGTCAGCTCAGGCCCCACAAGTGTCCCTCACCCTGACCCTTCTCCTCCCTGGGACCCACTCCTTTGCTCATTTGCAGGACTGTAGGAAAAAGAGGCCTAAGGGCCTCTCATACGAACCTAAGAAATGAGCAAAGGAATTGGGGATGTGTCTGTTTCTCAGGAGGAGACCCACTCTCCTCCCTTCCCCCTGCTGCCTCCCCAGAGAGCGTGGCGGCTCTCCTGGCTAGTTGCAGTTCTCTGAAAACCATTAGGTCAGCCTCCTTTGGACAAGGTTATGAAGAAGGTTAAGTGTACTTCAGCTCCTGGCTTCCCTTTCTGAAACATCTTTTTCACTCTCTGTTCCAGCCCGCATCCCCCAATCCAACGCTTTCCTATGAAAACGTCTTTCTGTGAAAATCTCCCCCATCATTTCTTTATTCTGCTAAGATGTAAAGTCAGTGCTTTACCCTCCTGAGAGATATTTGTATTTTAAGCCTCATCACTAATTACGGAGTGAGCGAGAGTCTCTGTCCTCTGCTAAAGGAATTTCAGGCATATGTCAGCCCATGGGAGGATTCGGGAAGAGATAGTACCTTCTATGATGTTCAGATCACACTGGCATTGAGCTCCCTGTGCCACAAAAAGGTCAGTTTGAAGTCTGCTGCTTGGTTGAAAATTTTTTTCTAGTCTTAAGAATTTTTGAAAACTCTTTCAATGTTGTACTATGGGATGCTAACTTAAGAGGGAAAAAAATCCTCCATAGATTATTTGAAAGTATCACTTAAAATTTATAAATGAGGGAAATAATTCTATACTCTACCACGACAATTTAACTTGGCTAGGTCATCTTACACTAAATGTGGATGATTTTTAATGGTATCTTATATAACATTACTCACTAGTAATTGATGTAGATGGAGAGTATTCAGCTGAAAAAGACTTAAGTCTTTTTTTCTTGGCTAGTAGAGTAGGATTCATTGATCAGCAGCCTTCATGTCACCTGAGAGCTTGTTGGGATGCAGTCTCCCAGGCTACACTACGGAGTTGATGCATCAAATCTGCATCTTAAGATCTTTCAGGTGATTTGTATTCATATCAAAGTTTGAAAAGAAAAACTGGCCAGGGACTTCCCTGGTGGTCCAGTGGTTAAGGCTCTGTGCTTCCACTGCAGGGTGCATGGGTTTGATCCCTGGTCAGGGAACTAAGATCCCACATGTCACGCAGTGTGGCCAAAAAAAAAAAAAAAAGAAAGAAAGAAAACCAGGCCACCTATTGGAATTCCCTGATAGCCTTTAAAATCTACAGCTACTTGGACTCCGCCTCCAAAGTCTTTTCAACATGTTGGGAGTAGAGCCCAGTGAATTCTGTATCTTTAAAAATCTTCTCAGGAAGAGTCAAGTTTGGGAACCATCAATCCGGTCCATCTTTTCTGATGAGGAAAATGACCACCGGGGTGGTGAAATGACCTATCCAAATTATCAACAGCTTAAAATCCAGACCCTGACCACCAGGCCAATCTAGCCTACACAAAAAATGTCACCTTATCACATGAGATTGAAAAGACTGTACGTCTCTGGTCCTTGTCCCAAGAAATAGAAGGGATTTTGTCGGACACAGCACTGAAGCTTGGCAGTAATACGAAGGAATTAGAGAACTTGAGACCGGCTCTCAAAAAGCTTCTAATTCAACGGGGCAAAGAAGATGGTGGCCATCCCATTAAATAAAAACGTACATAAAGGAACTTATACGTGCAATTTGCCACTCCAGACTTGTGTATGTGCACATGCACGTGTTGGGATTGTTTTCCCCTCCGTAACCCCATAGCATTTTGTTTCCCTAGTGGACCACTTCCAACCTCCACTTCTTTCAGAAATCTTTGTATTAAGCTTTATGCTCAGCCCAGGTGCCGAACCTTCTCTTAATGACTGTTGTAGCCGGGCTGTCAGTTCTCCGCACACGGTAGGAACTCAGTAGCATTTGAGGGATGGAATGCAGGATGGGGGCCTGTCCTTGAAGTAGTCATGTGATCAATTACTTAATGCTCAATGGGTGCATTATGCTGAACTAAGTGGTAAGTAGAATACCAAGTTTATAAAACACAGTCCTGCCCCAAGAATGTTTAGAATCTCGTAGGTGAGACTATGCATGGTCTCAAAAATATAACTAAGCTGATTAGATAGTATGTAATAAGGGCCAACTGAAGAACGTAGCACCAACCCCATCAGACCCCAACATTCTCTAATACCTTAAAATGACTTCATTTTCTTAAAATAGAATCCATGAATTAAATAACTAGAATCCATGAATAATATAACTAACTCAATCTGTATAATGAATTCCTTAATTCTGATATGAAGGAATAAAATCAATTTGTAATAAAACAACATATTTCAATATATAAATGCTCAGGCATATTTATACCAAAAACCAATGAAGTAGTCAGATATAAAATCACTGTTACTGGGACAGCTACCAAAGCACACTGATACAGATATATTGTCCTGGAGACTGACATACTGAAAGCAGCATTCCTGTCAGTAATGTGTTTCCAAAATGAAGAACGGGGCTTCCCTGGTGGCGCAGTGGTTGAGAGTCCGCCTGCCGATGCGGGGGACACGGGTTCGTGCCCCGGTCCGGGAAGATCCCACGTGCCGCGGAGCGGCTGGGCCCGTGAGCCATGGCCGCTGAGCCTGCGCGTCCGGAGCCTGTGCTCCGCAACGGGAGAGGCCACAGCAGTGAGAGGCCCACGTACCGCCAAAAAAAAAAAAAGAAGAACGAAGGTAAAATTCTGAACAAAACAAAGCACAGTCTTCCCTGAATTCTCAGAAGTTGAATTCCTAGAAAATTGAGTGTATATTAAAACTGTGCAAACAATACTTTGTGTCTGTGTGGGAAAAGGAATTCAGTACCGGGTTCAGATAATTAAAAATAGGTTTTTCACCAACCTGCCTGCCTGGCGGCACTTTAGAAAGTTATGTGATGTATGAACCAAGTCTTCCTTATGTGGAGCTGTGCTCTACACTGCAGGCTGCCCAGCATTCTCCCGTCCAGCATTCTCCCGCCCAGCACCCACCATTGTGACAACTCCCAAATCCCCCTATACATTTCCAAAGCACCTGTAGGGGGTAACAACTCCCACTGAGAGCCACTGGTAGAGAAGGTCAGTGCGGGTAGAGCAGTGTTTCTCAAACTCCAGTGTGCTCTGGAGTCAGTGTGCTCCGGAGTCTCCTGGGATTCTCGCCAAGATGCAGATGCAGGGGGTCTGCGGTGGAGCCTGGGACTCTGCATTTCCACCACAGCCCCAGGTGATGCTGGAGAGATCAGAGGAGGAAGAAACGACCTTTGGCTCAAGGAGCAAGGACCTCACAGAAGAGAAAGGAACACAAACAGGGGCTTGAAGAACAAACGGCTGTGGCGCTGATGACGTCCCATGCGGCCCAGGCAGCTGGGAGGCAGGCCCTGGAGAGGTCCAGTAGCAAACAGTGCCCGAAGCCAGTTAACAGCGTTGCGCTGACAGCCACAGTACTGCTCACCAGGCGGGGTAAAAATAACAACTCCCTATTGGGGTTGGGTCTGCCAGACCCTGGTTAAGTTCATTTCTTTCAATAAATCCAGCAGCTTCCCCTTTGATAAACACTGTCAAGGCTGGAACACGTGGTGCTAACAAAATAAGGTTTCAATTTGGGGCCCACCGCACTCGTGGTTAAGTACTGTGCGTGTGTGTACAAAAGTCGACTCAGAGCCAGCCAACTTAATATGCCTGGGCTGAAAATGCTTCCATCCAGGAGGATTCAGTTATACAGATTCTGCTGCTCTGAAAGACACCCTAATCCCCATGGTCAATTTTAATGCTCCAGAACTTCTCGTGAGCATGGAAGCTTTTTAAGCTCAGCCAGTTGTGCACTTGCATCCCAGACAGAAGCAGTGCACACTTATTTTCCTGATATTTTTATGCCTGCTTTATGTTCATATGTTGTTTGACATTCAGAAAAAGACACCCTGTTTTCATCAACAACTCAACACCGCATTTAAACCTGATGGTCCTTAGCTTTGTAGGAAAGGGAGGTGGAGGCAGAGGGGGAAGACGGTGTGGGGAGAGGAAACGAGAATCATAGTTTAGCAACAGACGGAGGTTTGTTCTGGTGGGATTTGTTTCTGGGAACACAGAAACTCTCGGTGTTTTTGTCAATCTGCATGTGCCGGTCTTGGAACGGCTCAGTGAAAGAAGGAAACTGGCTAAACAAGTTTCGGAGGTGGACCCTACTGGTAACTGCACCTCTAGCTCATCGTGAATAATGAAGAAGTCTGCTCCACAGTCCAAGTAGGTCACAGGAACTGCATCGAGGCAATTGCCCAGCAAACCAAAGATTACAGCACCTGGCCAATAAACTTATCGGGGAAACAAAGCTGAGAACGAGGTCAGCGGCAGGTGTCCTCGGCACGGTGGGATGCAGAGCAAGTGAAGAAGCTGGGTGGGTGGTGGGGGGGCAGGAAAGAGGGGGAAACTACCAGAATATCTCTATGCTTCAGAAGACAAGCTCATCAGGAAGGTGAGGCTGAGGCGAGTGAGCTGAGTTGTTTCATCAAGGAAGCAAGGAGGAACTGATTTCCTGAAAAGACTAGGAATTTATCACCAAGGGCACCCGGGTATGAAAAGAGCTGACAGGAATTTTTTCTAGAGGCATCTTCCATGTTGCATTTTTAAATTCGTCAGAAGTATATTTCTCTTTTTATGATTAGATGTAATTGCAGTGACAGAAAAAGCCTGAAATGCTGCGAGCAGCGACTTTCAAGTCAGCCACTGGTTACAGAGGGAGCTTTGAAGGGGGCAAAGCGTTGTGGAAATTCTGAAACTTTGAATATCCGTACTTATTTTTTTTGTGGCAAAAGCGAGGCATGCTTATTGTAAAAAAAAAAAAGTGAGATCTTAAAAAGCACAGGCGTTTTTGAAAAATTGGGGAGAGTTCTCTTAATTGCTTAGGGGAGCAATTAAGCCCCTTTCACTGGGCTTTCTTAGAACCATTAGGTTCAAGTTAGAACGTGCTCAGGAGCAGTCAGTGGGGACTGAGTGGATTGAGAGACTCCAGAGGTATTTTTCACTGGTCTCTGAGGTCGGCTATGTTTTCTCTGGTTTCCTGGAGGGGGAGAGAAAAGGAAGCCTCCACTTCCCCAGCCCGCCCCCCCCCCCCCCCCCCCCCCCCCCGCCAAATGCTGCTGGACGGTTTGGAGCCATGGCAGGTGCTGGTCAGGCACTGGCCAAGCCAAGTGAACGTTCGGAAGCACGGCTGCATTTGGCGCAGTTGTCCTTTTTCCTTGGATTGCTTCCTCACTCATGGAAGAGATGGAGAGGGGGGCCTGGCAATTTATCTGGGAAAAGAATTCAGAACTCTAACGGTATAGAGAGTGTGTACCATTAGGAAGGGCGGGGGAGAGGAGGGTTTGTTCTCGAGCATTCATCACAGTGATGAAATGCTATAGGGACAAGAGGTCAGTGGGCATTTAACCCAAACCGAATTTAGCAAGTGGAACAAGCCTCTCATTGGAGGCCTGGATTCCACATTAAAAGCCATTCTCCACCTGATACCCTTTAAAGATACCGCTGTGGTATCTAAATTTCATGGATTTTACTCATGGCAGGTACCCAAGCACAATCACCATGAAGCAATGACACAGCATAGCACCAGCCTCCAGCGGCCCTAAGCCAAGGGGCTAAGTGGAAAAAGAGGCAGGGTTTTTCCTTTAGGCCCCCTGCTTCTCTA